>NC_139555.1:64347855-64792855 GCF_965112155.1 Podarcis liolepis | reverse complement strand
TCCCAACTCAGCCATGATGTTCACTGGGTGACCTTGAGTCAGCCACTCTCAGACTAATCTATTTCATAGGGTTGTTGTGAGCATAACCATATATGTTGTCTTGAACTGCTTGTAGGCTATACCTGTAATTTTTTTAAAAATGGCAACCTAAATGATTGATAAATGCAGCGCATTTCATGTGCAAAACTTCCTGAAGGGTTTGGAAACTGCACCTAGTGTAGATTTTTTGACAGTGAAATCATGAGACTTCTTTTAAGCCATGCTGCCTAGCTCTTGATTTAAAGGCAACATTCCAGCATATCTTGGGAAGTATATTCTGTTATCTGTGAAATTAGCTGTGGAGGCCTTCCTTCAGATTCTATTATTCTGTAGTGTGAAATTGTGCCCGTACCAAAGCCAGACATTCTATATCAGGCATAGGCAAACTCGGCCCTCCAGATGTTTTGAGACTACAATTCCCATCATCCCTGACCACTGGTCCTGTTAGCTAGGGATCATGGGAGTTGTAGGCCAAAAACGTCTGGAGGGCTGAGTTTGCCTATGCCTGTTCTATATGATGGTCCTTTTCCCCTCCCCACCTCCTATGGAAACGTAATGGCGCTTTTTTATTCCAGCACTACCTAATGCTGATCTGCTGTCAGTTGTTATGTTTTTAGATAACAGTGTTAGAGGGATTTGTTGGGGTTTTAAAATGTTTAGTGTTTGAGGCTGGAAGTAGTCTTGATTTTATATTATAGAAGATAAGGCGTATAATGTTCTAGATATGCAAAAAGAATCAAACCATAATAAAGTTCTAACAGCTCAAACAACACAATAATCTGCATAGGTTCCTTCAGCAAGTGCTGTTTTATTTGGGGTCCTAGGATAATCAACAATTTTAATTGGTGCAGTTAGACCAGCCTTCCCTAATCTGGCGATGCCCAAGTATTGTTGGACTCTGGCTCCCATGAACCCCAGCCAGCACAGTCAATGGTGGGGTTGATGGAAGTTGTAGTCTAAAGCCTCTGAGAAAGAAGGTAGATACTGCTGCCTTACCCAGCACTTCTCATATTGGATAGCTTTAGCATACTCAGGAGTCAAAAGTTTTGTGTCTCAGTTGTAGAAAAAGTATACTTTTCTGTGCATTATGCAATTTACATTTGGGGTGTAATTTTGTGTCAGGTAGTCTCTCTCTCCCATCTCACTCCCTGCTGTTTGAACTCCACTGCCTCTATAGAAACAGTGCATATTTATATCAATGTGTGTGTGTGTGTGTGGGGGGGGGGAGACTGCACACCTGAGGCTGATCAAATGATCCAATGCAAGGGGCTCCCATTTCCTCTTGTGGGTTAGTCCCATTGCACTGAGTGGAAAGAAACGAAGCAGTAGTGGCATGTGTGGTGCAGCAGAGCTGCACAGATGCCCTTTGAACACTGGCTTCTCTGCTGGAATGGCTGTGGTGTCAGGGTTGTGCGCTTGCAGTGGCAGGACTGCTGCCACCACCAATCTGGCGTTCCCACCTGTACAAAGAGTACTGCTACTGGGGGCGGGTGGTGGTGGTGGAAGGAAGAACTGGAATTGCTGGGACTGTACTGTGCTGCTGAAAGAAATGAACAAAGATTCTGTGTGGTGTTTTACTGGGACCCTTGCATGTATTACATGTTGTACTTCTGAGTCACATTTGACACATCACATGTTGGGCACTGAGCGTCTATTTAAGCTCAAGCAGCGATGATGCAACACAGATGATTATATCTGTATTCTAAAGTGGAACACAGCCTCATTTGTACAGTCATTGTTTAGCAATCTAAGAAGATGTAGTAATCGGTGAACTGAAATAATATTTTAATTCCTGCGTGGGTAATACGGCGTTATAAAGCCCAACGAACTCTTTGTTGTTCTTTAAGTACAGATCATTCTGCAGTACTCAGGTTGTTTGTTCCATGTTTTTCTCCCCTTAAGAGACTAAGTTTGAAGTAATTGGTTCTCCTCTGCAGCTCATACAGCATCTTTCAATATCTTACAGTCACAGAATCCTCGATGAAAAACAGAGTTGGCTGGCACATTTTCCTCTGAAGTGTGTTAGTTTTGTTGGATCTTTGACAAGGAACACTTTTATTCATTTAAATGACTTGGAATAATTGACATACAAGTTTATGGGCCTCTGGGGAGCTTTGCTTAAAGGTTACCACTTTGAGAAAGAAAGCCAATTACAGAATACACGCCTACCTCCCCTGATTCACTTCTCTTTCTAGTTTTGTGTGTGTGTGTGTGTGTGTGTGTGTGTGTGAGAGAGAGAGAGAGAGAGAGAGAGAGAGAGAGAGATATCTATTTATCTATCTGAGAGAGAGAGAGTAAAAGTTTCTCCTCTTCTCATTTACATTCCCTGGATTACATACTTATTATGTGTCATTGGGTTCCCCCAATACGTTTTGCATGTTCAATGTTCGTTTTTATTTAGTATCAATAGGTTAAAACACAGGCACAAATGCATACTTCCAAAAGTACTGCGAGCCATGAAGCAGTGGAAAAGACAAAGAGTAAAATTTCTCATTCTATGGGATGATGTTGCATATTCATATAAAATGGCATGCTCAGTGCACCAAAATAAAAGCATGTGGGGAGGACCAGTGGAAAAAAATATGTAATTTCAAGAGGATCATTTTTACTCGTTCTGTGCTCTCAGACTCCATATTCAATTCTCTCTCCCCCCCCCACCCCATCCCTCTGCCCTCTCTGACCTCTGAGACACCTCTCCTCAGTGACTCCCTTTTCCAGCCAGATCCAGTCCCCTTTCCCTTCCACACTGCTTTCCCTCCTATGCTCTCCATCACTCTGCTTTCTCTCCTGCTGTTCACATGCTAACCTTTCAGCTCTGGAAAGTGCCTTTTGGTAGCTGCTGTGGAGCAGTGGAATTTGCTGTTTCTAGAAATGCCGAACTGTGCCAGCCTCCTCTACTTTTCTCTGTCTATTTATTTATTTAAGCAACTTATATAACATTTAATTACAGTTGTCCCTAAGCAGTGCACAAGTAACTCAGGTTGCTGTTGTTTTTAAAGGGAAACCTCCCCCCCACTAGTCAAAACTAAAAATTAAAATGTCCACAGTCGGCACCAGAAGTGCAATAGGAAGGGGCCTGTCTGATCTCAGCTGGAGAGGATCAAATGAGGAGGGGGAGAACTGTATATGGCATTTTGTTCTTCTTGGAGAAAAAGGTGCTGTATAAATGCAATAAATAAATACGGTAATTGCTTAGTGTTTACTATTCTTAATGCCTGAATTGTGTTGCGGGACTGTTTTTATAGACATGTTGACGTTGTTTTGGGTGGTGGTGGTGGTAAATAGTGCCTAATGTTTTCCACACACAACTGATTCTGATCCCAATGACTTCAGTGACCAAATGTCTGTGGACTCTGATAGAAACAAGAATAGAGTCAATCACAGCACAGAATACATTCCCTGGACTGCTCTCCTGCAATAGTGCAGAGAGATGCTAGAGGGTGACTGAAGAGCATATAATATTAGTTTAAACAGTTAAAATGACCACACACAACAAACATTATGGGAAGGGAAACTGAGACCATATGTTCCAAAGAAGCACCATCAGACCAAATGGAAAAACAAAGTGTCCTCCCTTGGCTGTTTCTATTGAGCTGGGAAGTCATGTTAAGAATAACCATATTTGTCTCCCTCTCCTCTCCTCACCTTTCCTCGTACAGAGGATATTTTGAAGAACAGGATAAATCAACCTTTGCATTTTTCTGTTTTCATTTTTTTCCCAGAAGAAATGCCGCAGCTTTTTCAATATACACTAAAGATTTTGGCACAGCAGGATTCTTTTAAAATCTCAATTTAAAAAGGACAATAGCAATCTCCCTCAGCAAATGTTGTTCTCCTTTAAAACATAAGACTCACATCCAGACCCAAACCCTGCAGCTGCACACAATTCCTGCCTTGCCCTGGTATTGGAGTGTAGGTGAGAGAATCAAGTCATGTATGCCACGTCATTGATCACTATAGAAATGAAGAGAATTGTGTGGATAATAACACGCTGCAAAGTGTTTCTGGTGCGTGGTTAATACACCGGCACATTATTGTGTGCGTGTTTCTGTTCAGCTTGTCGCTTGTACTGTGTGGCTGTTGTGCATTCCATTTGTGTGTATGCTGCGTGCATGTTGTCTAGTCATGCCTTCCTCTGCAACACTTTGGCCCAGTACCTTGTACCAACTAGGCCTTGGTTGCTAAGGGTAACCAGCTAAGCATAAGAACCTTTGAGCTGTTTTGTTGCCTAGCTAAAAGGAAAACACTTCGCTTTTCCATTTATTCGCCCTACACAGATTTGCATCTCTTTGTTCAGACATGCACACACTGAAACACTTTTACCGGTAGAATCCCCCTTTTTTAAAGTTTGAATCCAAACAAGGACTGTAATACATATTGCACAACTCTCATGCACCATAAAACAAGCAAGCTGCGTCAAAGTATTGCTTCGTTAATCAGTAGCCAGTATGCCACACAACGCCAGCTGTAAATACCCAGTTACAATCAATTAAAACATAGGGAGTGAAGTCATTGCAAAAGGGGGGGGGGAGCAGTCCTTGACAAACTGGCTTCACTGTTAAGCAGCAGTCCAGCAGTTCACATCTCCCACCCACACCCTGAGTATCATTATCTGTATACTGTGGTAATTGAGTCTGGAGGCACATTTATGGATGCTTTGACTGCTTGGGCCGCAGTTAAAGGAGTAACACATTCAGTCTACCTACCTCAGTGGTGAACCTTTTGGCGTTGCAATGCCATAGCCTTTGGAATCCAAGTTACCTCCCACCTTCATGGTGTCACATGGCTTTCTCTGCTCAATGTACTCATTCATGGTAGACTCTAGCAGGTAGGCATACTTCCCTTTGGATCTCCTCACACGCTTCATCCCCTCTTCTGTTGTCGGCACGAAAACAGAGGGCTCAGCTGACTTCATGTACGTCCACATCTTCTCAAAAACCGCTATTTTAGATCTCTGTCCAGAATAGCATAAATCCACTGCTCTTAGCATGTGTTAATAGAGCAGAGATTCATACACCAAGGAAGACACACATTTTGCTGGGCTGCTTGCCCACACATTGCATAGGTAGGGAGAAGAAAGGACTCGGGGCTGGGGGCTGATTCATAGAGGTGAACGGCCTCCACACAATCCCTGCCAATAGGTGGTGAGTATGGGGCGAAACGTATTGCATGGATTGTTGGCGCTACACAGCTAGGCCCCTGCTGTTATTTCTGTGATTGCAAGGGCACCTTTGAGGGAACAAGAACTAGGCTGAATGGAATGAAAGAGGGATTTGCAGCTAAAGATGCAAATACTCTGGCAAAATACTAGGAACTAGGCTAGGAACACAACTCCTACAACTAGCACTGCATTGAGGCCATGGAGCAGTGGCAGAATACATGATATGTAGTGCAGAAGGTTCAAGGTTCAATCACTGGAATCGCCAGTAATTGTGAACTGGTATATCAGGGCTGGGAAAGACTTCTGAAAACCTGTTGTGGGTAGACAGTACTCCAATGGTGGGATTCAATATTATACAGCCTCATGTGATGAACAGTAGGAGCGACTGAAGTGTCGCATTTGCACTGCGCTCCATAAATGGAGTGGGCTGGCTGAGGGAAGTGAGAAACAGGGGGCATTAGACCATTGAAAGGAAGTGCACTTTGGAGGAGGGGGCCTTGCTACATAAGCTCCCCTTGAGTGTAACACCAATGTATTTACATCGGGCAAATGGTCCCATTAAATTACAGAGCTAACCAAGTACTTATTATTCTCTAAACCTGAGCTGCAAGTCACAGGGTAATTACTTTTGATGCTGCTAAGTGTAATTACTCAGTAATCTGTGGAAGCGTGTAATTATGCCGTGCTTCTGGAGTATTTATGGTATCTGGCAGACCCCGCGTGTGCTGCATTTCCTGAGCTAGCACGAGACTCTTGCTTTTGTATAGTGAAGTCAGAACTAATTTCTCTTACCCTAAAGAATTCTTTAGTAGACCCAGCATCCAGAGTCCCATAAGCAATCTCTGTTTGCTTGGCCAAGTCTTCTGCACTCTCTATGGGAGACACCATCCTCTCTACTGTCAAGAACGCAGCTAGATTGGCGGTGTAAGAAGAGATGATGATCAAGGTGAAAAACCACCAGACCCCACCAACTATACGCCCAGACAGAGATCTGCAGGAAAAGGGAAAAAGAAAGAGTGAAGGTAAATTTAAAGGAGAGGAGTAGAAAATAATAAGAGTGCAACCCACAAAGCTCTGCTTTTGCACAATCATTAGTTTTTGTGCAATGTTTAGTTTAAAAAGGTATAAATGTGCATGCCTGAGGTTATATTAAAAGGTTCCAGTCACTAACACCTATCGTATCTTGTCAAATTTCACCTGTGAGGCCACCTTCCTATATAATGATCAGCATATGGAGGCCCCTTGAGAGAACAACTGTTCAATGGCAGCTTACTATGTAAATAAACCACTTCCGTGTGTCTTGCCTCTACACAGATCCTAAAACATGTCACTTTCATAGATACATGAGAACAAATTACACGACAATCTCCACACAAATGATCTTGGCTTGAACAATCAACAGCTGGTGAAAGCAACAATACTTTCCCTAATGGTTTTATGTCCACTGAAGTTGGACTAGCATGTGAAGAATATCACCATAACAATAGCAAAGGACCCAAACACTGGAATTACCAAGAAGAAAAGTTATGGGGTTGCCATCGATGGCAGAAGACATGAAAGGGAGGCCTCCTGTACCTTGAAGCTTGAATCATAGAGTTGGAAGGGATCATGAGGATCATCTAGTCCAACCCCTTGCAGTGCAGGAATCTTTCACCCAATGTGGGGGTCAAACCCACAACCCTGAGATTAAGAGTCTTATGTGCTACTGACTGAGCAAACCTTCTGTGGAGAGCCTTCTGAACCTGGGCCTCCATGTGTGCAAGAAGTTGCTTCTGTTTTTTAATAGCTGAGATTTGTTTAATAATAAGTTTCATTAATAATTTCCATTTTACCACTTTGATATAAAATCCAGAACTGTACTTAATCCTAGGGATGATGAAGCAGTAGTGGTTGAAAGGGCAAGTTAATTCACATCCATTGCATGGCACGGATAGGAGTTAAAGGGCTTAGCCCTGCACTGTGTAGGTGAATGGTAAAAGCACCCTCCCACGCCATTCCTGTGCTCAGCCCATTACGAAATTGCCAATAGCAGCTCTAGCTATAAAAAGGGAAATGTTGCGTTCACACAAGAAGCAACAGCAGTGACATTTCGTCATCTGTGCCACTTGGTAGCTGGAGTGTCACAATCATGAAGGAACTAGCTGCCCACGTTCCTGAAAAGTTCCTGCGAACTGATATGTGTGACTTAACAGTTGGAAAAATCACACCCTGTTCTAGTTAATCCAGCTGGTAGGAAGTACACACTGTAGGAACCAGCAAGACCTAAGCATTGGGCTGGTTTATTTTGATCTGTTTATTTATTAAATTTCTATACTGCCCTTCATCCGAGGATCACAGGGTGGCTTGCGATACAAAACACAAAAATACATACCATAGTAACAAACAAAACCATACCCCACCCCCAGTTTAAAACGCTATAGATGCTTCAATTAGTCAACGGCCTGGGAGAAGAGGAACATTTTTGCCTGGCACCAAAAGATATGCAATGAAGGCACCAGGCGAGCCTCCTGGGTGGTCTAGTTCGAGGTGAATGCCAAGCATAAAATTTAAAGATGGCTTTGCCATTTGCATGACGGGCATAGCCAGGAAGTCAAGCTCTGGATCAGCCATGCATTTTGCCTTGTGCCTCTCACTCCATGCTTCAGGTGGGCTGTCCAACTTTTTTTTTAAGCACCACATTTGTGTTTATTCATTGACACGTCATCTGCCACCTCATCCTTGTTGTTTCTCTAATAAACCTTGCAACTATTAAAACGAAGAGTATCTGCTGCAGGGAGAGGTACCATATGTTGCAGTACTATCCTAGCTGTGTCTAATAACTCAGTGTGTAAAATTGCTCATAATGCTAAGCCAAAAGCTATTAGTATGAAATACTGTGCATTCCACTTCTCTTCTGCTTTTGCACAAGTGGGTAAACAAACTATGAAGAATTTAGCTTGGTGTGGCATCCAAACCCAGGATTGCAGTTGGTTTCATGCTAACAAACACTGACTTATTGTTGGTTTCTGTAATGTTGTTTACAACCTTGGGACTAAAGCTGCTCCTAGCACAAGATAAGGCACAAGGCCTCTAGCCTGGCTAGTTAGCTGAGTTTATAGGTCTCTATGTGCATCAGTCTGTTAGAGCAAAAAAAGCTATGACCATGAGTTGAGACCTCTTAAGCAAAACCCTTCATGAGTCATTCACACACATCTGATGCTAACTAATACAGCGGTGCCCCGCAAGACGAATGCCTCGCAAGACGAAAAACTCGCTAGACGAAAGGGTTTTGCGGTTTTTGAGCTGCTTCGCAAGACGAATTTCCCTATGGGCTTGCTTCGCAAGACGAAAACGTCTTGCGTTTTTTGCAAGTTTGTTTCCTTTTTCTTAACACCGTTAATACAGTTGCAACTTGACTTTGAGGAGCAACTCATAGAATGCGGTGTGGTAGCCTTTTTTGAGGTTTTTGGTGATTTTTGAAGTTTTTCCAAAACTTTTCCGACACCGTGCTTCGCAAGATGAAAAATTTGCTAGATGAAAAAACTCGCGGAACGAATTAATTTCGTCTTGCGAGGCACCACTGTAACTTAGTACACAATAGTTTATGGATGAGCATCACATGCAAATGTAGCTGATGAGATTTATTTCCAGGAAAGTGTGTGTACCGGACTGCAGCCCTAGGGATGCGAAGATTTCTAGCCATCCATAGCTGGCTTTTCCCCAGTTAAAAATCAACCATACTGCAGAGCTAGGTTTTCAGAGCTTGCTGCAGAAGAGAAAACCAATTCATTTTAACTGATCTCCACTATTTAAAAACGTTAAATCGGACTTGCTCCTTACACTATGCATCGTTTTTACATCATACTAAACTCTGCATTTAAATATTGCATCTAAACTCTGGTGCAGCTTCCAAACATGATGCAGTCACCTTCTTTATATCAGCTTGATTTGAAATCCTTTTAGACAAATGCAACTGGTCAGCTTGAGAGAGAGAGAGAGAGAGAGAGAGAGAGCAAGGGAGAGGGAGAGATGGTGATGGAAATCAGAGAGAACACATGCCCAGTGGCAAATCCATCCTGAATAAATGTGAAACTTTTAGTTTTGTCTGAAACTGGGGAAATGGAAAAATGACTATCTCATCGCAAGTCCAGATGCTGCATTTGCTTTTGAATTCCTAGATTAAAGACTCTAAGCGTCCAGGATTCACAGCTACCAGTCGTCAAGGAATATGGCCAGAGCTTAAAAAGATATAATGATGGCAGACTAACAAATATGTTGAGGAACTAAGAATAGAATAATGTGCTGCCAGCTGCTGGGTCTCTATAGATGTCACTTGGACAAGTCACTTAGCCCTCTACATTCCGAACCTGCAAACACCCTCCTAGCCCACAGGCCTGAGTTTTTCTAACTCATTTTGTGCCATTGTTGAGGGTCTCAAGGACTTGCTCTCACTACTTCTCTACACCTTCTGTCACCTCAGCACTTGCCTCAAATGTCAAATGCTTTGAATACATGGATATATTATGCAAAGCTGCTAGGCAAGTAAATAAATAAAGTCAAACTTCATAAGTGTATCCATTAGATAGGATAGACTATAGATTGGCCTGCATAGTTCATATCAAGAGATACATCTGAACATTTCCACTGCTGCCCTCTTTGCTCCTTTCTTATCTCTTGGGCCCAGGACCTCTAAAGTTCGCTGCCTGCCCGCTTTCCCTCAGTCCTCACTGGCTTCCTCTTCTCCCCTCTTCTCCCCAGGCATCTGTCTCATCCACCACCTCTCCTTCATATACCTGCTTCTTATTCAGTTGCAGACTCTGTCCCTTAGATGGCCGTGTGTTCTAATTTACAGAGGAAAGTCCTCTGTTTGAAGTCTGCTTTAAAGATAAAGAACTCTAAGAAGAAAGAGCAGCATGGACCTTGAAGCTGCCTATCAAATGTTGGCAGACTGAGCAGGCACACAGGCCAACACCAGTCACTGTCTTCTCCCCCATGGTGAGATGCATTGTATTTCTATTTAAATCATAATAATTATTTCTAAATTTGCATCTCAACATATTCACATTTTATGCAGGTTGTGTGTCCACTTTTTCGGTGAGGAATCAGGGGCTGTTCTATCTGACCCTCCTTCTGCTTGCAGCTCAGTCTCTTGATTCCTCTCCTGTTTGATTTTCCATCTCTTTGCCTCCTTCCTGCTTCCCCTCCCATTTCCTGTCAATGGGAAGCACTTGTAGCAAGCGCAGAGGCACCAAACAAGAATAACTGGCTAGTGTTTAATACTATCATTTCTGCTGATGACGGCCACTTCAATCTGACAAGCTGCATTTGCATGCCAAATAATCATATTCATCTCCAGCTGCAAATTATACAGCTTTTCTCCTTTTTGAGAAGCCAAGATATTTTTATGACTTAAATTCCCACAGCTGCAGTTAACTAAATCCCAGCCTTTAGACCTTAGTCATGGTTTTCTTATTCTTAATCACTGAACACCCGGGGGGGGGGGGGCAACTGCCTGTCAGTTATATTGATGGCTCACGCTACCAGATTGTATATTGCTGTCATTACATAGGGGTGAGAGCAAGGGGGATGGGGAGCGCTGTGGACAGTTGGGCTTGGCTTGTTAATTTTGGTTTTGAATAGCTCAGTGATACATAATCAGATGCTGAACCATCATGTAAGCTATTTCCCACCACTATGAGTTAAACAATCCTACATTAAAAATATACAACGTTCAATGTCACATTCAATGAAAGGCATGCGTCGTGTGGAGATATATTGGAGCGGGTGGCTGGATGGTGGGCAGCAATGGAGGAGAAATGTAGGAGGCTGACCTTAGCAGGTTGGGGGACAGGAAACTGGAACCCAAGGAGAACTCTGAACTGGGAGAGGGTCCCAGTGAATTGCATAGCTGTCAACATTTCCCTTTTTTAAAGGGAAATTCCCTTATTCCGAATAGGATTCCTCACAAGAAAAGGGAAAAGTTGACAGCTATGGTGAATTGGGAGGTGGGGAGATATGGATCCATGAGAAGGGTCTAATGGGCTTTCAGGAGAGTGGCCTGCCCACACAATATCTGACACCCCAAGTGCAACATCACCAGCCATTGAGGTGACTTTGCTGCCTTCCTTTGTCACCAAAGAGCCTCGCCCCCTTTCTTGGGGGCACTTGGGACAAATCCAATAGTGAGCTGGCTCCATCGACTCCACCTTCACCTCCAGAGATGCAGTGGTGACAGTGCTACTGCAAACAAACCCTACATGTGCAGCGTCTACCCAGGAGTACCTATTTACTTGCCTAGCCTGAGGCAGGGGACATCAACTGTGCAAATAGCTGTGCCCACCCCACTCTTCAAAATGAGATCACAGGGGGAATGTCAAGGGTTGGATCAATGTCTTCAGCCTAGCCATGTGTCTTAGATCTCTGTCATGCCTTATCAGTTTGTAGCCTGTAGACCCATACATAAACGTGTTAAAACTTCCAACTATGGTGGGAGCTTGAGTTTTGAATCTGACAAGGGGAAAGAAGGTATACTCATGAAATACTAAACCATTATGTTGGAACCAACCTGTATTTTAGATATGTTGGGGGCAAGTTTAGTCTGAACCCTAGCGGTAACACTGAACACACGTTTTCCCGTTTCCTAATATTAATTTTTAAACAAACAAACAAACAAACAAACAAACAAACAAACAAACAAACAAGTTGCTCAGCAGATTCTGATTAGCTGGCCAACATTAGAATGTATGTTTGTATGCATGCCTGCACTGTACATCTACACACATAATCATCCTGGGTACTTTGCTGATATTTAATACATCTTCTTTTGAAGGCATCTTAATTGATGGAGGACCAGATGGATTTCCTCCGCTTGTGGTACACTAAGGCTTTGTGTGTGTTTTCCCCTGCATGCAGAAAAAAGTTTGATTTGCCCTGCATCAATAGCCTGAGGTCTGAATCTTTTTGCACAGGGTGATCCCACCACTCTTGAAACCTAAGGTTTCCCTGCTTTGTGTCACAATAGAAGATGCAATGCTGTTTCCTTCTAAGCACTTTGTTCATTAGAGAATAATTATTATCTTCAGCTCAGCTTAGTACTGTACTCCCAAAGCACAGTGTCATAAATCTTGACATTTGGATTTGTGCACCTGCCCTTTAGATTTATTCTCTTTCATTGACATAGTGGGTGTTTGGAATAAGGAGGATCTTTTTTCATAGAATCAGATCTATGGAAGCAATAAGCGGAGGTGCAGTTGTGCAGAGGAAAGCTTTAATTAATGTTTAGATAACTCAATGTGTGTGTGGTGGTGGTGGTGGTGGGGAGAGCAAAGGACCTCTTCTGATGAAATCACCAGATGGTTCTTGCACATTATTAAATTTGCTATGTTAGGAAGCAGACATCTCTCATTGGGTTGCCCACCTTTTTCTTTTCTTTTTTTTACTGCTCCTGTGCCTTTAACAGCAACTTGATCTGCCAGCATTAACACATGGTGATTCATTTAAAGAAATAAGAAGAGTTATGTTGGATCAGTCCAGCATCCTGTTCTCATAGTGATTAGCTGGATGCCTATGGGAAGCCTGAAAGCAGGATCTGAGTGAAACAGCACTTTCCCCTCTTACATTTCCCAGCAGCTGATATTCAGCGGTCCAATGTCTCTATCCATCATGAATTTAATCCTCTTTGAAAGCTATTCAGGTTGGTGGCCATCACTAGTGGGATGTAGTTCCACTGCTTAATGCTCTGTGAAGCACTTTTCTTTTGTTTGTCCTGAACCCTCAAACCCTTAACTGGATGGCAATATTCTCTAGTATTATTGTCATACTATGAAAAACCTTCATCTGATCATTTTTATGGATCAAGCAGCTGTTAAAGGCATAAACACAGGTGATGCTGGTCAGTTGGCAACCCTGTCCTCATGCCTCTTCTTCAACTCTTTTTGGTTGAACTTAAGCAATGAGAATTAGGGATTTCATAACTTTTTGTATCTATGCAGACTAGTGAAAAAACGCAACAAGTAAAACTTTATCTGTCAAAGCTAGGGAAGGTTTTTCTTGAAGAAAAAACAGTAGCAGTCATAATGAAAATAGAAATTATTATTATTATTATTATTATTAGTAGTAGTAGTAGTAGTAGTAGTAATAGTAGTATTAAGAGTACTGCTAACAGATGGGGAAATGACTTCTCTTGTGCTTGATCCGCAAAAAATTGCACTATACATACTGAGGGCAGGGCATCAGGCAGGTGACAGACTGGAAGATAAAAATGAGAAAGCGGCAAGCTAGCAGTAGCGAACATAATTCCACTTTATTTCCTCAGGCAATACAGTATATGGTTCTCTCATTAGCTCCTCCAGTGCTCCACCCCAAGCCTTAGGGCTCAGACCTTGTACCTGTTCCAACAGCAAGGATGGATACCTATGACTAAGTGTGCACATAGGGCAGGATTCAGCTAATGAGCCCCGCTAGTGGCAGACTGTGGAATGATTTCCACTAGTGCAACTGGGCTTCCCCATCCGCCGTGTGCATGGGAAGGAGAGGGGAAAACATTCCACTTGGCAAGCTGAAATGCTTGCACTGATGGAATGATTGCCATAGTGCTACACTGAATTGCTCCCGTAGTTATTTGGTAAACTGTTTGCATGCATTGATTTTTATTCTGAAGGTAAGAATTTTTACATTCTCGGATGAAGATTGCTCCTTGCAACGCAGAAATCTTCACTCCACTCTCCTCCTCACAACCTAATTTGACATAATTTTTCTGCAAGAGCAAGAGTGGAATGGAGATGCCTCATTCTCAAATTATGTCAGGGCCTCTTGTTTTGGTTTAATTAATGGATTAATTCTTTGCATAACAAAGGAAGAACTGTATCACACTAATCTCTCATTTTTGAAAAACAAAACGTAACCTCGCACATCAGACAACTTGCTCTTTGATCTGATCCCCTGCTGAAGGTAACTGAAGCTAACAGTACTTTGCATTTACTCGACAGCTTATTACCAACGGCACCAATTCTCCAGCCGAACACACTTAAGATGGAAAGATGAACATGATCACCATGAAATATACAAAATAAATCTCTTTGAAATTTGTTTGAGCAGCTTCTTGAGCCTCCTCCCCACCACCACCACTCTCTTTCACTTCCCCTAGAACTTGTTTCTTGTGGAGAATTACATTTAAAACTGACAGCATTTTAATTAGAAAGGCAAATCTGGTCTTCTAAAGCTGCGGCTGCTTAGGGAAGATTTCCTAGATTTGCTGTTCAATTCATTTTTAATAAAGGCTTATTTAGTCAACTGACATATTTGTCACAGGGTGACTTTATGCAAAAGTGGAGAAGGAAAAATGCACAGGGACCTTCCCCTCTCCAGAATTGACGACCAAATACAGTGGTACCTCGTGTTACATACTTAATCCATTCTGGAGGTCCGTTTGTAACCCAAAACTGCTCATAACATGAGGCGTGCTTTCTCTAATGGCGCCTCCTGCTGCTGCCGTGTCGTCGGAGCGCAACTTCCACTCTCATCCCGGGGCAAAGGTTGCAAAAAAGGGCATCTACTTCCGGGTTAGGAGAGCGCATAACCCACAGCATTCGTAAGGGGGACAGTACATAACCCGAGGTACCACTGTAAAACCTTTCCGCTTCTAAATATGCAACCTACTTCCTTTCTTCTAGTCAATTACTATGAAACTTAATGTGCCAAATGTATAACGTCTTGCCCTGGGGCAGAATGCAAAAGATGGCAGTGCCTTTCCACAAGCCCAAGTTGGCACTACTCTCTGTACCACTCAGACTGTAGGAATAGCCCAATTATCACTTTTATGGATCTGAATCCTGATCAGCCATGGAGGTCTGACCTAAGACACACTTTCAAATGCAACTAAAAATGCTTTTACATGCAAGCTGAAGTGTTAAGATAATACAGGGACTGAGCTATTTGGTGAAGAAAAAGCACTTGATATGCGTTATAACACTGTGACCAGATGGCACTGCGGAGTCCCGTCTTTCCATTTATGAAGTTTAGCACATGTTTTCCTGAAACACCTTTTTCATGTGTCTAGATCCAGCCCGGGGTAGAATGAAAGCACCTGTCTACAGTCTTTGCAAGCATGGTAGTTACTGGATCATTTCCACCTTTCGATTGTTTTAGGAGTTGTTTTCTGGTGTATATGTTGGGTGAGAAACTATCATTTACTAACACTGCACTGCTATTATTCTTGAACTTCATTTTAACTCCTTCTGTTGCCTTAATGCAACTAAACCCTTCCTTCCCTCCCTCTGTTGTTTCCTACACCAAATTTTAGCTTTTAAGCTCTTTGGAGCAGGGCCCTGTCTCCTTGTACTTGAGGAAATACCATGCATGTTGATGGCACAACAACATCTAGGATTAGAGAGACCCAGGTTCCCCACTCAGCCATGAACCTCCGTGCGTGACTTTGGGTCCATCACTGTCTCTCAGCCTAACTTATCTCACAAACTTCTTTTAAGGATAAAAGGGTAGGAGAGGAAGAACTACATACACTGACTTGAGTTCTTTGGAGGAAAGGCAGGCTGTAATTGTAATAAATAATATAAGAGAATGGAAAACCCATGACTCTCTTAGCTGATAAGCATTTGTTCACTCGCTGAGGAGCTGCTTTTAGTGCCTTCTGAGATTTATTTATTTTCATGCATGGCCCACTTTCTTCCAGGGACTAAAAGGTCAATATATCAGATTTCCAGTCTGTCTCTCATCCAGACACTGACCAAACCTTAGATTGATCTTGCTCGCTGGATTACATGCCTTCAGATAATGCTCTCAAAGATGCAGTAGCAGACCAGGGCAGGTTACCGTATTTTTCGCTCCATAGGACGCACTGGACCATAGGCGCACCTAGTTTTTTTTTTGGGGGGGGGGAATAAAGAATTTTGTTTTATTCCCCCCCCCCAGCCCCGAAGAGCAAAGAAGGAAAGACAGCGAGTGGGATCCATCCCGCTGGCTGCCTTGGCTTCCTCTTTAGCCACGCACAACCTCTCCAGCCGGGAGAGGCTGCATGTGGCTTCGTTTTTAGCCCCCAGAACAGTTCCAGGAGTGGCGGCAAAATTGCGCGCAACCTCGCCACCGCTCCCGGAACTTGCGGGTGCGCACCGACCCCTCTCGCTCTCCAGGCTTCAGCAAAAGTCTGCATTAGCTCCATAGGACGCACACACATTTCCCCTTCATTTTTGGAGGGGGAAAAGTGCATCCTATAGAGTGAAAAATACGGTATTTGTTCTACTAGCTCAGGATGGTCTACTCTTCCAGCTGCATCTCCATGGTCTCATGCAGAAATCTCTCTCCCATCACTGGTGGGTTACTGGATCCTTTTAACCAGATAACCTTCTGCATGCCAAGCATGTGTTCTACAACTGAGCTAGTGCCCCTCCCTAAACTATAAGCCCAGCTCTTCCATAAATTCCTTTGCATCACACAAAAGATATGACTCTTGCACAGCTCCAGCAGGAGCAAGCCATTTCCAAAGAGAAGCTTCAGTTTCATCAACCGACCAAGAAGGGGTGGGGTGAGGCCTGGCCTGGCCTGGCCTGACATGCTTCTGTGAGTTTAATTGTAGCTTGACCTGCAGGAGGTACTTTTCATGAACTAGACAGAAGCATCTTCATCAGCTGCTAACATCTGCCAATCAAGTTGCTGTCAAAGACACAGGAGGCTGATAAGAAAGGATTGCAACCGCAGGAAGCATTGGTATCATTTATCTTTTAAACAGGTAATGACCATGCATGAACTAATGAATAAGCTGCTCACCCTGATTAATCTGAAGTTAGGATCAGAATTAGAATGGATGGAATCATGTCTCCATTACAATGCAAAAGACTTCTGACCCACGCGGCATTGCAATTGGACTCCTGTCTGTGTGAGTTTAATTAAATTTCATGGTTTACTTACTGCACCTTCTTAATGTTAATGACCTTAGACACCTCAGTATTTTCAAATCATTGTTTTCTTCCATTTCTTTTCTCTTATGTGAAAAGCTTTCTTCAAGATGAATTTTCGAGGAATGGATTACATCCATTTACTGTTAGTCAGATGTTTAGACGACTCATTCCCCTTTCCCCAGTCTTATGAAATGTACAGCAGCTTCGGTATGGAGCGAAAAGAAGATTTACACATCTGGTGATAGCCTTCCCCATCCCCCATGAAAGCCCAATTAGCATTTTTGACAGCAAGAGCTGTTTAGTAATCCAGGCAAAGAGACAGAAGGCACAACCTTGGATTTTTAATCCTAAAATGCCATTCACTGTTTATGAGCCCCAGACAAGACACTTAAAACTACAGTTTGCAGGGGTAAAAAGCCTTTATGTAGATCATAAATGTTTCCCAGTGATGTTTATTTTATTTTCTGCACTTCCATCTGCCCCTCCTACAACACGCTCAGAGCAAAATATATGGAGTTTATGTGTCTCCTATTTTATTCTGACATCCAAACTCCACACCAGCCTAGACCTTCATGAAGCAAAATGCACCTCATCAAAGATATAGGGTAGGCATAGGGAACCTGTGATCCTGGACTACAGTTCCAATCATCCCTGGTCCCTGCTTTGTCAAACCCAATAAATCACTGGTCCTCTTCTTTTGCCCAACATTCTTCAGAGTCCTCCCAAACCCTGACAGCCAGGTTCTGTCCTGGGCCTGGTGTTGATCAACATCTTTATAAATGACTTGGATGGAGGAATTGAAAGGATGCTCATCCAATCTGCAGGTGACTGTCATGGGCCAGGAATCAGCTTCACCTGCTGAGCAGCAGCCTGAAGGAGCAGAAGGCAGAGTGACTTCACCTGCTGCTGATCAGCCTTCTTACTCCTGATGTGAACCAGCTGGCTCCAGCTTTCTTAAGCAGGGTTTCCACAAATATAAGATGTGGACGCCTGGTTTACTAGCAGTACATGTGAAAAGGATCTGGGCTCTTAGTGGATCACAAGCTTAACATGAGTCAACATGGAATGAAGGTATCAAATTTACCTCATGCAGTGCATTAAAAGAAAATGTTATGAAGATGGTGTACAGATGTATCTTTGAATATCTAAACGGCACATGGAGGCTGGAGCAAGCTTGTTTTCTCCTGCTCTGGAAGGTAGGACTTGAACCAAGTTAGAGGAAAGGAGATTCTGAACATCAGGAATAACTTTGATAGTAAGAGCTGATGAACAGTGGAATGGACTCTCCCAAGAGGTGGTGGACTCTTGTGTTGGGATGGCCATCTGTCATGGATGCTTTAGCTGAGAGCCCTGCATTGCAGGGGGTTGGACTTAGACTCTACAATTCTATGTAAGCAACCAATGCTTTTGTCTATTCTGAGACTTGCATTCTGAGAAGTTTTCAGTGTTATTTGGGTTGCATTTTGAGTCTAAAAAAACCAACAAATTAGAAATCCTAGCTGTATAGTCATCACTTCACTTGATTACTGGATCCCCTGGCAGTCTAGCAGCCATAGCTACGGAGCCCTTGGGTAAGGAGCATTTTGGACCTTTTCTGAACCCTTTCCAACAAGGAGAAATGATTCAGTTGGCCCTGGATTTATGTGCTTCATTAACAAGAGCTGCAGGTAGAGCATGCTCATGGCAGGTGAAAGTACTAAAATAGATTGCCCAGAGTAACAATTCTTTGGCTAAGCGTACTGATTTTGTGAATGGGATCATTAGTCTACTAGACAAAGGCACAGTTTTCAGATGCCAGCGACTTATCCACATCTCTATCCTGCTGTTGCTGTAAAGTACTTTTAACTTGAGTCGTAGGCAATTTAGGTCTCTGTTGTTTCCTGCGCTGCTTCTACAGCCTTTAAAATTAACATTCCCCATCTTCCTCTCCATGTTAGGCTACCCATTCTTTATGATCTATTTTATCTGGGATACTGGGATACTGAGAGAATGAACTAGTATTTGCAAAGGGTTCTGAAGCCTTTTAACAGAAGAGGCTATCCATTTTACACTTCTTCAGGTTCTTTTATCTGAGGATCAAAGCATGATGCGTCATCTATACCAGTGGAAAACAGAGGCTCCTTCATCGGATATGAGAATAAGCAACAATTCTCCTAGGGTACTAGGCAAATGTTAGAACTGCTTTTTGAGGTTTCTTATTTGGAACAATATTAAAGGGAATACACACAATCTTGTCCTTGTTGTAATTCACCCTGTCATTCTCCATTTAAACCTTAGCATAATTTTCACAGTATGTATTTTATTTTGCATTATATTCCACTCTGATCTTACTGTTTAGCATTTTTCTTTCTACACCCACAGGTATGTATGCTTGACAAGTTAGGATAACTATGTGCCTGATGAAATAGACTGTAGCCCACAAAGTTTATGTCGTAATAAATTAGTTAGTCTTTAAGAGGCCACAATATCTTTTGTTTGACTTTTCATGTCCTTAATGAAGCTTTAGGTCTTTATTGTGTTATATGAGGCTATAACAATGTAACCTATTAAAAGTCAGGGGCATCTGGCAACCATATCAAACCCACTAATATAAAGTGTTTCCAATTAGTACACACAGCCTGATCTTTTGCTACAAGATCACTAATGGAGAAAGAGTACCAGTGTGTCTGAGAGCTGAAACATATTGTTACTCGCCATCTCCAATCTCTGCCGAGCTGTGACAAGTTTCCAGGGGGTTCCAGACATTCGGAGTTTGAGTTTCCATCAGAAATTAGGCACAGCGGAGATTGCAGTGTCTTTATGAAATATGGTTTATTTACACACATTTACAGCCTGCGTCTGGATGTAGAGAGTTCCCAGCTTTCACATCATAAGAGAGTCCTTTGTTGCTCTCCCAAGAGCAACAAGTGTGGACCTACAAGCAGAGGAATCAGCCATGCTGCCTGCACTATGTAGTTATGCCTCCTTCCCCTCAGAACCTGCACTGCATTCTGCTCCTTACTCCCTTTTCTTCCCAGAACCCCATGCAAAAACAACGCCTTGTCTTTCGCTTACATCACCAGCCCCTAGAACTCAGGCAACCTCCATTTCACATACTCAAAAGAAATTTCCTCTGAGTCCCCTGCTACTCAGGCCTCTTGCAAAACAACACTCTTACCCCCCCCCCCCGGCCATCGTTTATCAGGCAAACTGTAATCCTTTACCAAAGCTAGTGACCTTTTGTGTTACTGTGTAAAACCAGGGCCCAGAGAGGCTTCACCCATCTTGCTGTCTCACAATGAATCTCTCGAGGGCCCAATCTATTTTCCTTTTGTTAGGCTAATCACTCAGCTACTATCAGTGATTACCTGATGAGAAAGCTGAATTGTGTTGTTAGCATGAACTTAATCCACGGGCTTCAGCGCTTGGCACAGTTTTTGATCGAACCCAGATTAATTCTCGCTTTTACTAAATCCAATAATTACAGGGGAGTCTAGACCTGCCTACAAACTCATGCCAATATGAACAAGAGAATTATTTATCCTGAACTGTGCATTTCAGACTGCATATTTGAATATGTCTCCATATTAAAAATTAAGCAAGCACTCTTGTCTCTTAACGTGTCACATTTGTATGTGCAGAGGACATCATTTGCCTTGTCCTTTTATTTTGTGTAATGGAGGGACCTTATTGCCATGTGCCATAAATTTATCAGTACTAGAACATTTGTCCATTGAAAACTGGGTTCTCTCAAAGTGACGACATGGAAACCTAGGTCTTTTACACATTTGTATGCACATTCTTACTCCCTGGAAAAGACCCTGATGTTGGGAAAGATTGAGGGCACAAGGAGAAGGGGATGACAGAGGACGAGATGGTTGGACGGTGTTCTCGAAGCTACAAACATGAGTCTGACCAAACTGCGGGAGGCAGTGGAAGACAGGAGTGCCTGGCGTGCTCTGGTTCATGGGGTCACAAAGAGTCGGACACGACTAAACGACTAAACAACAACAAATGCACATTCTTACATACACTTTTGCAAGTCTGGCAGGAGAGAAAAGGCAATGTAAACTGCACAAACACACTCTGTAACCCCCAGTTTCGGAAAGTCTAAACCCAGCTAATCAATTCGCAGTTTAGTGACCAGATGTACTGGTATCTATGTAAGTGACTGTTGCACTATCTGAACATTAAATCTCCTATCTATCTATCTATCTATCTATCTATCTATCTATCTATCTATCATCTGGTTTTGGTTCTGGTTCTTTATGCTCTGAAGCAAAATAACCTCAAACACTTATGAGACATTTGACTGGTTGAAGTTTGCAGCCCAAATAGAATGAACCAGGCAATAAAAGCAGCAACTGGGGGACCATTTATGGAAACTTCATTTGCACTAGCATCACATCTTGAGATCACAGCAGCAGCAGGGAAGATGAAATGAAAAGCGATTACACGTCTGCTCATTTATATCGACTTTTGGGTATGGTGGTGATGATGGGGAAACGGGCAACATTATATTTATTTCAGACCTTTAAAAAATCTTCCCCCACCCCAGTCTGCAATGTTGTTGCTTAGATCAATTATTCACAGCAAATTTCTAATTAAACAAGTTTCACAATTCTCCAGACTGAAAATTCAGTTCCCCTCCCCATTTTTCTGCCTTCCAATGGGCATTCCTAACCAAAGCAATGAATTAGTTGGTGATGCTGTAATTCAATACTTCTCATTGCAGAACAGGTAATACACAGATGTAATTACAGATGTAATTCCGACTTTAAAAACACCATTATTTCAATATCAGAATAACTGTCCTTGAAGCAACCCTTGGTGAACTCTTATGATCACACAAAGGAATGCTTTATTTGTTTAGCACATAATTTCTAGGTTGCCTATAGAAAACCTCTGAAGCTGGCTGTCAACAAGAAATGACCGCCCTCTGATCTTTGAAGGGTGGTGTATAGATTTCATTACCAACAACAACAACAACAACAACAACAACAACAACATGTAATTCATTAACATAAAAGCTGCCATAAGGGCACAAGCCTAAGGATCATATAAAATATTGCAGACCTCCCTCTCTGTGGACACAGAAGGAGGTCCACAGATAGAAAAGGAGGCATGCCACCCACAGGGCTCCATTTGGTGCTGCAGCTACAGGAACAGTTGCAACTGTCCCTTCATTGCTGATGCTCTGCTGATGGTCGGGAGGGAAATATTCTGTTTAAAGGATGAATGTAATTTATTTCCCACCCTTCTGCCAATGAGTTCAAGTGATATAGTTCTTCTGCTCCCTCACCACAACGCTGTAGGTTCTTCATGGCTGAGAAGATTCCCTTTCTGGGAATCATTTGTTCCCACTGGAGCTATCAAGGAATAGGGAATGAGAGTTACTAACCCCAACGGATGCAAACATACATTGTTTGCATCTTCTTGGGGCTTGAGACATCTTAGTTTTGATTTCAGTTATAGCATTTTCGGCAACCCTAAAGACTTTTTAGCTACCTGTATTTTACGCACAAGAGTTTGAAGAAAAGGACTTGCTTGTTGCAGTGAATGACAAGAATGGGGAGCGCTTCTCCTCCCAGAAGTGGTGGGTATGTCCTTCTGGACACTTTTAGGGAGAGGCCGTTGCAAATAAAAAGGGATGGGAAAAATAACCTTAATTTCATTGGTTAGTCCAAGAGGGAACCCATAAAGTCCATACAACCATGTCACACAGCTGATGAATCACTCAGATAGTCTTCAACTGTTTTGAATTCAGGATGTACATTTAAAGACAAACTGCAACATGGCACCCAGATCTAGCCACCATGTCCAGTATCCATGCCCCTCCCCGTATCTATTTATCTTTCTCCCCCTCCTAGGTATAGAATAGGGTATAGTGACTGATGTTTCTTGGCACACAGTGGTGGGAAATATTTTCTTCTGCACAACTACCTACGAACATATCACTCTGTTTTTAAAAAGAAACCAATAAAAGTAAAAGGAAATGGATCTGGTGTCACTGGTTTGATATACTGGTTTGATTAGGTTGGAGTGTAAAGCCATTTGTGGGTTGCTCGCAACCCACCGAATACAAAGGGATTACTTTGCCACTTGTGCTGATGAAGAGACCATTCACCAGGAATGGAGTTCAGGATGCCTGACATCTCTCTATCTTCTTCCAGGCACTCTACCTTGCAAAGTAGGAAGACATCAATGTAAGGAAATCACTCAGATGTGTTTTTAGCCACTAACCAGAATCTAACTTTGTACAGAGAGATCGATGGTCTGATGAGTCCACATTGACAAGGGAAGGATAGATATAAATGCAGAATGCCATCCACTGACCAGATAGATAGCACTTTTACTTGGACATATCTTGTAGACATCATTATTTGTAGCCCAGTAGCAGAGAAAAATAGTGTATTCAGAGTGATCGATTCCGAGCTTCAGTGGGATGTGTATTTCATTACAGTCATTCTGTCTGGCATCCAGTCCACCAAGAGCAAATGATATATTTACGGTGTACTTTGAAGAGTCTTATTCCTGGGACAGCCAGCAGCTGCACACTTATATAGTGCTGTCCCTCTACTTTTCCGAGAACCTCTGACACCAATTACTTAGGGCATGATGGAGTCCTTCCTTTGAATCACCATCAATCATCAATTGCCCCTTTAGAGATATTGCAGGCTCTCCCAAGCTGCTCCTCCTCCTTATACGACTAAATTCCTCCTATTCTGTGTTTGACTGGGAATAAGAATCAACATGTCTCCACAACTGTTTCCAAACTTTCAGGTACTTAGGCACGGTGAGCAGGCAGGAAGGTGTGCGCTTGTGGGTTTTCTTTGGCGACATGAAAAATCAAATGTACTTTTTCTAAACACGGTGCAATTTAAACAGGCAGGGCACGAGGGACATAAGGTTGTGTAGGCTAATATTATTCATAACAATATTTCTGGCTTTATTTTAATGCTGTTCTGAGGGATAGCTCTGTTGGTAGAGCATGATACTCTTAATCTCAGGGTTGTGGGTTCAAGTCCCATGTTGGGTTGGACCATATGATCCAACGTTGTGATTCTGTGACCTTGCATATTGAAAACATTTTTAATGCTTTGTTGGTTTTATTGTAAATGTGTTGATACTGTACTTAGCAGGTTGTTCAGACTTTGCAGTGTGTGTGTATAAATGTGGGGGGGGGGGAGCACTGATTGGGCATATGGCATATCCAGGCATGGAAAACCTAAATGAATAATAATGGAGGCATACAATTTGGACAAGAAAATTGGCTTCCAGGTGGAAAAATCAAAATTAGAAACAGAACTGTTAGAACCTAAAACTAAGATTTTGTCAAAGATGTATAACTTGCTGTTGAAATGGAATATTCAGGATGAAACGGTGAAATCTGCTATGATTAAATGGGCACAAGATGTTGGACATAACATTATGTTTGCTGACTGGGAACAGTTGTGGACTACAGGTATGAAGTTCACGGCATGTAATGCCTTAAGAGAGAATATTATGAAAATGATATACAGGTGGTACATGACACCAGCCAAGCTTGCAAAAATCTATCATTTGCCCGATAATAAATGTTGGAAATGTAAAGAAACTGAAGGTACATTCTTTCACCTTTGGTGGACGTGCCCAAGGATTAAGGCTTTCTGGGAGATGATCTATAATGAAATGAAAAAGGTATTTAAATATACCTTTCTGAAGAAACCAGAGGCCTTTCTCCTGGGCATGGTTGGCCAATTGGTGCTAAAGAAGGATAGAACTTTTTTTATGTATGCCACAACAGCAGCAAGAATACTTATTGCAAAGTATTGGAAGACACAAGATCTACCCACCTTGGAATAATGGCAGATGAAGGTGATGGACTATATGGAACTGGCAGAAATGACTGGCAGAATCTGAGACCAGGGAGAAGAGTCGGTGGAAGAAGATTGGGAAAAGTTTAAAGACTATTTACAGAAATATTGTAAAATTAATGAATGTTAGAATGATGTTGGATAGAAACTAAGTGGTTTCTAGCTGTAATGTTATAAGGGAATATGAAAAAGTGGACTATTAATAGGTAAAAATTTAATGTTACAATACTTTAAGATTGAAGACTAGGATAAACAAAGAGGGGAGGGATTTGCTGAACTAACAAACTGAATTGGAATACAGAAAAGGGAGGCGTGAGGAGGTCCGGGAAATAAGCAAATGAAAGATAAGTGATTGAAAGACTGAATTGTTTTTAACTATTTTTATTTTGTATTTTTCTTTTTTCTTTTTTTATTTTGTAATATTTTGAAAATCTTAATAAACATCTTTTAAAAAAAGGAAAACCTAAATGAATAAAATATACACATATAATTATGTGTTGCTAAACAAAAAAATCAAGAGCCTGCAGAGTAGCGGGGCATATTATTTTCCAGTTTTAGTTTTCAATAATACATTAGCAATCCTAGTGGGAAAGAAATTTTCTCTGAAAAATAATCAGAGCAGCATTCAACGCTGTTCAAACTAACTCCCACACTCTTAGAAAGGCTTCTACTTCCTGTCTTCTCCATTACCACTCCCCTGAATCCACTCTGGCACATGGGAAAGCAAGGTGTGATAAGCCAGAATCTGTGTGAAAAGCCAGAAATCAGGACAGAAGGACAAAAGGTCAAAGAGCAAGTGAAGACTGTACGACCCAAAAGACAGGCTTGAAGAATAAACCAGAAGAATAGCAGAAGAACCAGAATAACCAGAAGAATTCACAAACACACCAGAGCTCAGGAAGTGTATGTTGGTCAAGCAAATCTCAACAGCAACAGGAAGCCCTTTATATTCCTTTCTGTCCAGAAGAATCCAACAGTTTGGGTGGAGTCAGCCCAGGGCAGGGTGTTGCCCTCCAAATGTTGCTGGACTACAGCTCCTATCTGCTTCACCCGGCATGGCCAATGGTCAGTGGTAATGACCTAGGGCCTGAAGGTACACCCTTGAAAATCTGCCCCCTGCAGTTTGATGTTTCAGCATATGGGGAACTGTTCCTGGCAAGGAACTCCATTTTTGAAAGTCAGGGCAAATTTACGTGTGTGAGGAGGGGTTTCATTATTTTCTGATGCTTACGATCTGTTTCTTTTCTCTTCGCTCTGCACCCTGCCTATTCACGTGGTGTTGAAAATGCCCACAGACTCAGCCATGCTTCTCTGTTATTCTCAGTTTGAGTACTTTTCTGTCATTTTAAAAAAAGCAGTACATTGAAAGCACACCGTATTTGACTTGATGTCAGCGTGAATAAAATAAATAGCTTTGACCTTGTGCTTAACAGAGGCCCTGGGCTTTTATCCAGGAACTCCTGCCATGAGATAAAGCAGGCTGTAGTGCTAGTAAGTGGCATCCAGAAAGATACCCTGGGTCTTGTATCTTCTGTTTGTAGTCCTTGTATTTCGGGCTCATAGTGGTAAATAAAAATATTACAGTAGGTTATCTTTCGGTAAAGCCAGATTTATTTATTTAAAAATGATGTCTGTAGCGATGCAAAATACATGAGCTGACACATCTTCAGTATCGGCCTAATGAGGCATGACTACTAGTATTTATTTACTGTATTTATATCCCACCTTTTTCTCTAAGGAGCTCAAAGTGATATCCGCCTCCGCTTTTAATCCCCACAACAACTCTGAGGTAGGTTAGGCTGAGAGGCAGTGACTGGCCCGAAGCCAGGAAAAAGCAGGATAGGGACCCTGGGAAAGAACAAGATACTGGATGCTCTGGGGATGGCAAGGAAGGCCTCACATTAGATGGGATGCTCTTTCACCACACATCAATTGGTAGCCATGTTCACATGCTCATCTAGACGAGGAGCCTCTTTGAATGGTAGAGAAGCAGACATGCCCCATTCTACACAGTAAGATACATGTGGTATGTGCATAGGATCAAAAGACACTGTGTGTTCCCACCCACATTTTTGATGAGAACAATTGGGCTTATGTGTGGGACATTTGCATTATGTTACATTACGGGTGTGTTGTGCATGCCTGCTTCTCCACCATATGAGGGAAACCAGTTCAATGGCTCCCAGATGGATATATAAACTGCCTCCATTAAACTCTGCTGTGATTGAATTGTTGTGGTGCAATAGCATAACCTATGGTGTTTGATGGCTAATTCACACACATTGAAGTGGGGACAAATGTGGGCCAGTCTGGTGCAGTGGTTAGAGTGCCACACTAAGATCTGGGAGGCCAGGATCTGAATTAGGCACTGCATCACATCCTTCAAATGTATAGATAGTAGAGGCTGTCTTACATCAACATACTGTATCAAATACCCACAATGAATTAGTCTTTGATGCTAGGGTTCATGCAAGGTGAATGTGTTTGAATTTATACTGACCCTTGTCTTTGGACAACTATTTTAGGAACTGTTACAACTGGGCAATTCTATTTGGGATATATTCTTATGGCCTGGGGTTAAGTGAGATGTGAGTTTAAAAAGTGCTAACTGGACCTACTGTGTTGATTTTCATTATTTTAGATTTTTGAATTAAAGCTGTTCACTGATTAAATTTTTAGTTGATTAATCATTAGGTTTCACTCAATCAATTAAATGTGCATATCAGCAAACCTCAACCTGACCATCGGACTGTTAGTTAATAAATGTAATTAAAGTTGTATACCAGCAAAATCTCAATCTGGGTGCTGTTTGGAAGATGATGGAGGTGTGAGATAAATTTACATTTAATAAACCAAGCTACTCATTTGTTCCATCATGACTTCATAAAGTGTTAGCTATGACATGCTGATCGAAACTAAGTTCATTTTGCTCTATCAATTGCAATAATCTAATCTCAACACATGTGGCTAAGATAAGAGAGGGTGGTAAAAGCTTTTCTGTCTCTCTTTGCTGGTGCTCCATCCTTACAAGAACTTTAATGTGCTCAAGATATTAGATATATCAGAATGAGTAATCAGGCAATGACCTTTTAAAACCCATTAGTATCAGAAATGTTACAGCTGCCCAATTGTCTCCAAGGTCTTTGTTTCTCTACTGCCTGGTCTCTCATGAGTAATTTGTCTAGCAGAAAACAAACAGCTCAGAACCAGGGCATATCAACAGAGGTTTGCTACTGGTTGTGAACCAATAATGAAATGTGTTGATGTAATTTCATTTTTTGATCTCATCTTCTACTGTTCCATCTTTCCCTCATACTAGAAGTACAGTTAGCTTCCAGTCAGACTGAGCAAATAGGTCTCGGGCTGATGTATTCCAGGAGTAGTCACCATAGTTCCAGATGGTGTTGGACTACAGTTCCTGTTGTCCTAACAATTGGCCGTGCTAGCTGGGGCTGATGGAATGTGGAATCCAACAACATCTGGAGAGGACCTTCTTGGCTACCCCCCTTTAAATAGTCCACGACGGGGAAAAGCATCAGCGAATGCTCATTTGATTTCATGAGGATTGAAAGTATTTGAGTACAGGTGTTCAGCTATACCATGGCATAAACTAGTCTACCAAATTTGGGGGCAGAACTCTGTAAAACTCTGCAGAGCCTGCATGTGTGTCTGTGCTCAGGGGAAAGAGGGTTCTTCCAAGCAACCCTCAAATTGAGGACTGTCCTCTGCAAAGCAGGAGATACAGCCACCCTACTGAACCCACTTTCCACGATTAGTTGAGCCCAGCCATAACCCAAATTCCACATTTATTTCTGGAATTCCATGGCAAGCTGGAAGAAACTGAAACCAACCACTAAGGATCTGCTTGGGATAATTGTATAATATGCTCAGACAGCATATGGATGCTAGCATATGGGATTGTGTGAGAGACAGGCGCCAAGTGTCACGGATTCTTTTTCTCCTGATCTCTTTAAGTTTGCAGTCTTCACCTGGCCTGCCAAGTAGCAGCAGTAGATGAATAAATTGCCTACATATGTTTTATTTATGCAGAGTGTACTTGCTTTCAGAGAGACTTCTTTAACCAGTTCAACTACTTAATTTTTTACAAGACTTCCTCCACCCACAACACTCAAAAGTAGTGCTTGAAGGAGGGAAACACAATGAGAATCTGTCGGTGTCACTCTAAATTCCCATCTTGGACAGCCTTATGAATTAAGCACGGAGAATGCATGTTTATATTCCACATAAATAATATCATACTCTTTTCTCTTAGGCATTTTCAAGTATACCTAGAAATCAGAAAGTAGAATTTGCCCATTGTTCCCACACACACTATAAAGGAATCAACAACAGCAAAAAGGAAAAATGAAGAAATGTTGCAGTGGGAAGCAAAATGGCATGGACCCAAAATTAATATCTTTATTAAAACTGCCATTTGTATCAGGATTTTTAAATGGTTTAGTCTCCAGATCAATGCACCCTACATCAACTTCTGCACCAAAATGCCCGACCCAGGGAAAGTGAGGTAGCAGACCCACCACTGTGGTGGATCCTTGCTTCTGAAGTAGGGTTGTCATCTTTGATCAGACAAAATACAGGATAGGTCAGGCAAAATAAAGGACAGGTAGGTGTGGGGAGGGGTTCGCCACATTCAGCCTTCTGCCTCCCTCACCACTGCAGTCCTGCTCTTCCCCTTGACTCATGTAGATGGGCAGGGGCAAGGGATAGACATCTGGCTCCTATGAGTGGCTTGAGTTACAGCGCTAGCCTCTTGCCCATGCTTGCATCGGAAGGGAATCAAGTGTGGAGGGGGAGAAGTCAGGTTGGGGTGGAAGAGGGAGCTAAGCAGTGGAAGACCTGCACCATGCTAGACTGGAGGGCAGTGGTACCAGTAAGAAAGAAAGAAGGAGAGGGCAAAGGTTGGAGAGGAGGTTGCTCTTTCCCCCTCTTCTCTGTTGTCACTCACGCCAGGCCAAGCTCCTCATCAGCCACACCAACAGTGACACAACTGCCATTTTGAGCTGGTCAAGCTCGAATACAGGAAAAAAATGTGTCCTGTTTGAAGTCCAAATGAGACAGGGGACAATTTTTGTCCCAAACCAGGGTATCCTGTTTTTCTAGGGGGAGGTGGCAATCTTCTTCTTAAGCCTCAGCCCTCTGGAGTTCCTCTTTCCATTTCCTGGCAGCCATTTCCCCTCTCCGTTTCTGTCACCCGCCCACCACCAACTCCTCTGAATGGCTGAGCTCGAAACCTCTAGGTGTTTGGGAAATGTAGCAGCTGGAATTCCAAAGCTCTTTCTATTTTAAGCCCCCTCTTTCACAACAGGGTTATCATATGAGGAAGAAAGGAAACACAATAAATGCTCTAAGCTATGGGTTGCCACCAACTGCCTAAAGATGGCTGACAGGGCTTCATCAAAGGCCTGACTATTGGAACTAGGCAGAAAGGAACACACCCTGTAAAGGATGTGTTTCTAATTTGCTTAGTGGAGCAGGTGGGAGGTGCAACCAATTCAAGAATCTCATTCTTCATTTTAAGGAAGCAAGTACCCTGCTTCAACTTAATCACACTGGAGGTGAAAGTTATGAAAGAAATGTCCCATTCCACGTGATTCCGGTCACACACCCACACCCCACACTATCTCAAAGACTGCATATTCAGAGAAAATTACTAACCTTGGAGATATGTCACATCCTTGTTGCATAAAAGCTCCCAGGGAAAACCAGAGACTGTTAAATATTCCAAATTCATTTGTTTGGTCATTGGCTGGCTGATCCCGGCCTTCCTCAACCTCCTCGTTATGCCATTCATAAGGACTGAAGCGACTGACCAGAAAGAGGACAACGCTTACTCCAATGTAGGCAAAAACTATACACATCCAAATCTCATAAGCTAAGGGATCCAGAAAGGAAAAGACTCCAGGCTTGGACTTTTGTGGTTTTTTAATCATGATAGATATGCCCAGGCTCATAAATGGCTTGGAAAAGTCTATAACTTCCTCTCGCACTAGAGTGATGGTCAGTGGTGCGACAGCCACATCAGCTTTCTGAAAATTAAAAAGAGATTAAAGTGAGACTAATGTTCTGAAGATCCGCAATGCACCAATGTTTCAAGATTTTGTTACCAAATTGTTGTTGTTGTTTTTTGTTTTGCATTAAATAATATTTTCACTTTCCGTTTATATGTATCACGGTTGTATTGGTTTTCTTCTGTGAAAATTGATTTTCAGGCACAATGAATTTTTCTTTAAAGCCAGTTTGGAAACAGCTTGAAAGTGCGGGTTATATTTTGTACAGAAACCTCAGTTTGCCTTCTTTCTTTATCAGATTCTTTTGATGAGTTGACATTTATCTCTGTGCCAGGCTAACCAGCATGGTTCTCTCCAGACGTTACTGGGCTTCCATCAGCCAAAACACAGCATGATCAGGGATGATGTGAGTTGTAGTCCAACATCATTTGCAAAGCTTCATGTTGGCCCACCCTGTCTTACTGTAAGGTTTTAAATAACAATAATCCCAGTGTAGATTGGTACTAGTTTCTTTCCTATTATTAATCATTATTGATAACTAATGTGGGGCTTCCCTTGTGCTTTGAGCAAGAAGCTGCTAAATGCTGCAGCAGAGTCGATGAAAGGAGTGAGGCCCTATCAGCTTATAACTCTGCTCTGAGACCTGCATTGGTTGCCCATTTGCTACTGGGCCAAGTTCAAGGTGCTGCTGTTAGTTAACAGTGTGGTTGCAGGATTGCCTTACCCATGTATGCTCACTTGACTACTTCAATATGTAGAACTAGCAATGCTACAGGTGCCATATAATACTCGTTCCATACTTGTAAGAAATCTTTCGGTATAGCAGTACCTGCACTTTGGAACTCTCTGTCTATTGACATCAGGCAGGTGCCTTTGCTGAACCCTTTTTGGAACCTGAGTAAAACATTTTTGTTCAGGAAAGGCCATTCAGACATGCAAAAGTTACAGGTGTTTTATTTCTTTTTAGCAACTATTCATTCTGAATATTTTAAAATACTTCTTGTTAAGTTTTTTTATTCAATAATTTTAATATTTCATATTTTGTATGAAACTGCTTTGTGGTTTCCTCAGAAGTGAATGTTAAATAAGTGTTGTAGAATGGAAATACTAGTATTTTTCCTTCCTAACAAACCTTTCAACTGATGGATAGGCTTCCACGAGTGATGCTGCAATCTATTACCTGTGACATCTCCATTCCTTAATTCCTTACTTAATGTTGCCATTCAGAAATGACATGATAGTAACAAGCCTTAACTACAAAAGCGAAAGAGGAGACTTTCCTGCTGGCACTGTGCCTGACCATTTATTTTCATCAGGATATACTTCGCTATTAACAAGTAGTTGACACAAATAATTTCGGTTAACTGAAAATAGTTCAACTTAGGTGGCTTTTTGCCAACTGCACAGGATAATTAATGACACACCACATTGACTCGCACAGATTTTAATATTTGTCTTGCTGTGATTGGTGAATAATGATCAGCCATGCAGGACCTGAACACAAATGGGTAGTGACTTGATGCAAAATCATCTGAAATTTCCAGGGTTCATCTAACGATGCACTTGGGGATGTCCTTGTTTCATTAGCTGTTACAGTTTTTAAGCCACAGGATGAGAATGAGAGAAACTTACTCCATATACTAGCTCCCCGACCATGCCATTCCACATTTTAGTTTCAGGATCTCGTGCTCCATACTTCCGATCAGCGACAACCTGCAAGCTGTAGTTGTAGCCAACATGTTTTGCGATCTCAGCAGCTAACTCTACGCAATAACCTTCATACCTCAAATTTCCTTGCAATGGCTCATTGGTCTTCTTTTCCATCACATACGGAGCTTCCTGGGAGAAACAGAACAGTTTACAGAGCCACGTTTAACCTTCTGGATGCATATCATGCTAATGTCATGTGGGAAAGAGGCTGGCTATAATACTTTACAGGTGACTTATGAAAGAAAAGAGTTTGTAGTGTTCCCACCGTAAACTCCAAAAAAGAAAAGCAGGGGAAACATTCAATTCCCTCAAATTCTATAATTCTATTCAAATAACCAGTGAGTTCAAGGATAGCTTGATATCCTTCACAGAACTATAGATTCACACAGCCACCTCCACAGGCATCCAGGATCTCCTGCCCTTATCTATGATGCACTGCTTCCTGGCAGAAGGTCAGGAAAAGAATAGGACATCCTGTGGCTAGGTAATGAAAGGATCAGTTTCCTATCAATCTTTGGGAGGACTCTGATGTGGGTATAGCTCATCTTTAGTTTTGAGTTTCGTTTATCTATTGTTTCAAGTACCTATTTCGTGTACCTATTGTTTCAGTCAAGTGAAAGGAGTCCCACAGTAATTTATAAAAAAGTGAAATGCAAAAATGTGTAATAAAATATTGAGAAAAACAATAAAGACATATTAAAATGTTCACCTAAAATTACTTGAAACACACAATATCCAGACACACCCCATGCAAGAAGACCCAGCAGAAACAGCTCCTAAAAGCCAGACCACATGTATCATCCAAATGCCTGGGAAAATAAAAATGTTGGCACCAGGTGAGCTTCCTTGGCATTTCATAATCAAGGAACTACCACAGAAAAGGCCCATTTGCTGGTTAATACCCTTTGGACATCTCTTGGAGGGGTCACAGATGCTGATTTCAGGTCTGAGTAGGTTTTTATGGAGAAAGGCAGTCCTTTAACTATTGTGGTTCTGAAGCATGCAGGGCTTTACTGGTCAAAACCAGTACTTTATAGGTCAAAGCCATGTCCATGGCTTCTTCCTTTCAGATGCTTGGCAGCTGCTACTCCCTAAACATGAGGATGGTGCTTTAGCTGCCTGACCGTTCAGCATTCCTTGCAGCGCTCCCAATACATAGAACAAATATCCCAGCTAATGAAGCAATGTCCTTTATAGGCACTGCCCTTTAAAAGCAGAAGACACCAATAATGACAGAGGAAATAGCAGTTTAGCCATAAAAACCAGTCCTAACCATGATGCATATTGGAAAGAGAATGCAAATCCTAGACAGCATTGGGCAACAATTTTCATAATCATGGCAAATGAGGACAGAACATTCTACACTGTTTGCATTTCTCTACAAATTGCAGTATCCTCATGGCGATATGGGAATCTGTTCAAGAGCTTAAAAATTCGTTACAAGATTTGGATAGATTCCAGTTCTTCCCACTGATTTTGCAATGCTAGAGCACAATGGTAGTTTATATTAGATAGGTTGTGTCCAATTAAGTCTGACTCAGAGTAGACTCACTGAAATTAACAAACCTAAGTTAATCGTGGTTGGTTTTTTGGGGGGAGGGTACACATTATTTTATTCAGCAAGCTGCTTTGAGAGGGTGCCATCCTGAAAGATAGCCTAAGAATATTGTAAAACAAGCAAGCAAGCAAATGAATGAATAACTATTCCCATGGGAATAGTTTGCTGTAATAAATAATGGTGACCTTGATCTATACTTTTTTTTGCAGTAATTAACTTTTCCCCTCCCCACCTCAAAATGTTTATAGCCATATTTACTCATAGATTTCATCTTTTGACCTGGTTATCAAGTGATTCAGCGACTAAGATTACCTTTCCATGTTATTCACCCACCTTCTCAAAGACACCTTCCCTGATCATTGCTCTCATTCGTCTGTCTTTATCTCTCCCCCCCTTTCCACTCCCATTGTAGACATAAGGATGCTGAAATACTTACTAGAATAGTTGTAACAATGTAGACCCTATCCTGTAGAGTTGTGGTTTCATTTGCTCCTTGTTGATCTACGGCTGTTGGGACAAGTTTTTCATCTTCATTCCAATAGCCAATCTAATAATGACAAAGAGATCATGGCATATCTTTGACATAAAGATAGTTTCCAAAATGCCTGGAATGTAATACTAGTGAGAATACCCACTCTAAAGCATGGTGAGAAATAAATTACTCACTTTAAGTTTCCTAAAAAATTCCTTCCAGTAGCACCTTAAAGACCAACTAACTTAGTTGGTCTTTAAGGTGCTACTGGAAGGAATTTTTTATTTTGACTATGGCAGACCAACACGGCTACCTATCTACTACTTTAAGTTTCCTGTTGACCCTGGCACTTTAAAGGCATGGCAGCAAAATCATGACCTATTTTACAAAGTGTTATTATGCTGATGGAAACATATACGGGCCTTTTCAATTTATTCCTGGTTCTGAGGGGGCCCTGCCTTTCCTGCTTCCTGGAATGTGGTGGTGAAATAATTAATGTAAGATTAGATTCCTCTGGTGTAATTCACTCTCCTAATCCTGTTGTACTTTAAAATTGAATTGATGCATACTTTCCCAACAGGGAAAAAAAATGCCTTGCAAACTCCTACACAAAATCCTCACCTCTCAGACTATGGTATGGAATGGAACAAAGCTATCTACCACAGTTCTCTGAATTTTGCATCAGAATTCTCAGCACTTTAAATGTAATAAAATGACTTTTGAGGGAAAATTAGAAGCAGCTTTCCCAGTGAGGCAAAGTGGCAATGTTAGGTTCTTGGTAGCTGTGTCACTGAAGCCCCATCATTCAGCCCGGACACTGAGGTCCAACTCTGAGGGTCTTCTGGCAGTTCCCTCACTGCGAGAAGTGAGGTTACAGGGAACCGGGCAGAGGGCCTTCTCGATGCCTGCCCTGTGGAATGCCCTCCCATCAGATGTCAAAGAAATAAACAACTATCTGACTTTTAGAAGACATCTGAAGGCAGGACTGTTTAGGGAAGTTTTTAATGTTTGATATTTTATCGTGTTTTTAATGTTCTATTGGGAGCCGCCCAGAGTGGCTGGGGAAACCCAGCCAGATAGGTGAGGTATAAATAATGAATTATGATTATGATTACTGGAAGAAAGAGGGGTGAGGCAGCAGGGAGGTCAAGGCTGTGTAGCTGCCCTGAGAAGAGCACCAGATTGGCTCTGCCCATGTGCCCACAGAGTCCCAGCCTTTCTGTGATCTTGCCCCTCTCCCTCCTAGTAAGCAGCAGCAACACCACTGCCAGAAAGCTAGAATCATGGCCCGCTGCTTCTGGAGAAAATTCAGATTACAGTATTTATGAAAATAAGCATTTAAGTTATGTAGTCTGATAGGATAAAAAATGAATCACAGTTTGATTAATGTGGAAACGAAACAGAATGGAATTGTGGCTAGGAAACATGGAGAAGTGACACAGCTCATAAGCAGACAGATTCATCCAGACAAAATTTACTCGTATATATTTCTCGCAACAGAAGCTAACTTTTGAGAAGAAATGTTCTTAAAAACAAGTTGCAGTTCGAAGATTACTCTCTTCAGTTTTCAAAGACAAAGTAGCCCGTTACCTTTCTGATCCCATCATGTTTCATTTCAATCACATGAAGGGTGTAATTGGTCCGATGTCCTTTCTCATTAAACTGGACGTTACCAGTCAGTCCTTCAAAGCGCACCTTAAAAAAAATACAGGAATCTGTTAAAAGATAAAGTTTGTTATGGACTTTAGGTATTTTTCCTCCAGCCAAATCTTTAACATCAGATCAAACCCGCATATGAGTGTATCAAAATCTTTGTATACCGAATCTGGATATGGTAATATCTAAGCTGACAAGGTTGCTTCTCAGTCCTAACTGCATTGCAAAGAGTGGATATGGAGAAACGTTCCTATACATTTCCACCTGGTGTCTTAGTAGAATTCTCCTTACTACCTGGCAAGGTGATCATGATTTGATTGGTTCTGCAAGCTTGGCTAGTTATGTACAATGGGTTAGAATTCCATCAGTGAAAGATACAGTAGGGCTGTGTACAGACTAACTCATTCCTAGCACAAAAATGTAATCATTCTCAATCCAGAATAATTTATGCTCATATTCAACATGCTGTCTTCAATATCAATTGATTATACATCTTGTTGTCTATAAGAATAGGTGTGGTTATTTACACGCATTTGACCCCACCACCTGCTAGATTAGGTTATCTACACCTTTTCCTTCCTGCTTCTGTCCCAGGTGAACAAAGAAAGAAGTGATGATTGAGGTCTTGGTAAACACCCACCCATAACATTGGGCAGGTGTGGATACATCCCCCAATGCCAGGACTACCTACGTCTGTTTTCCAATGGACACATTTCAGGATAATACAGAATCAACCTGCAATGCACTTTTATTTTCAGAACAAAACCAGTTTTTTAGGAAGCACTTTTCAAGAGCAAAAGCTATGCTATAGATTTAGATCTCACACGGACCACACAGAAACAAGCAAGTACTCAGTCTCTATTGATTCCATGCATCATGGATATGCAGAATTATATAGTGATGCGCAATGATGTTAACACAGATAATAAATCACTGTGTAGTAGAAGAAAAGTGAAAGCTACTCTGCTTCAGCAGAGTCTCTCCTATCCAGTAAAACAATGGAAAACCTAGCAAGTCAAGGAAGCAGTGGAGCAAGCCGATTGGGCACCAGGGGCGGTGTGCGTGGGTGCCCTGTGCCCAGGAGCAGGGCCAGCCACCTGCAGGAGTGGGGCGAGCCAGGGCAGGACGTTCCGCAGGGCCTCCAAGGAGTCTGCCTGCCTCCTCCCACTCAGCCATCCTACAGCTGAGGGAGAGGTGGCGGGCGGACTGTTTGGGGCAACGTGGAGCCTGTGAGCGCCCAAGCCACTGCGTCACTCCCAGGAGAGACACGTGGCTTGGGTGCACTGCAGGCCCTGTGGTGAGTGCCGCCCAGCATTTTGTCACCCCCCTCAGTGGTGACAACCAGGATGGCCTGCCCCCACCAAACCCCCTTCCTTTGCCCCTGAGTCACGGGAGAAGGGGACTTACTTAGCCTTATCTCTGATACGTTTCATTTACAGAGAACATTCAAACATGTCATCCACCCTCAGCAGTGTGAAATTTTATAATCCAGGAATTATTCCACTACATGCTATTCCTGCACATTTGATACAGCCAGTGCCTACTGATGTATAAAAATGGAGATCATAGCTACCTATGCTCATTAAAGATTTCTGGAGGACTGGAAATAAAGTTTGGTGAGCTTATGAACAAGACCTCGACGGAAATGCATTTCTCTCCAAATGTCTTTAGAGGTCTTTTCTTTTTCAAGTTTTATTTTCCTAAATTGGCAGGTCAAAGTTTACCACTCAACTTTGGATCTGACTGTAAATTTTCAGTGTTCATAGCTGTTAATGATTCAACAGGATGCGTCCAGTTTGCATCCCATAAAATACTGATTGTATCATGCCAATGTTAAGGAAGTAAAGGGACAACTGGATTTTTTTTTTGCATATTTGAAAGACTTCTCATTGAAAAATAACAGATTCTGCACCACAGTTGGCTTTCTGACCTGTTGCAGAGCTCTCTGGATGTCAATCCCTTGTCCCCAAGGGACAGCTGGATTTGCTAGGCAGTCCCCTGCATTCCCACGGCGAGAGATGTCAATCCGCTGTTTCCTGAGACTCTGAAAAGCTTCTGCCATTACTCGAACTCCATCATACGTAAGAGCAGATGTGTACTAGAAAACAGAAAAAAAGATATGTCCTCCCTATTAGGGCCAGAAACTTGGAAACTCATGCTCCTTTTTCCAAAAGAGGAACCTACAAATTAAAGCTAATTTAACAGAATTTAATTTCAAGCTGTAGTTTGAATGGGCTTTCACTAGTATCAGTTCAAATGAAAATATTGTGGGAATATGTCAGCAAGCTAGGATCAGGTGCTTTGTAATTAAAAGAACAATTGCATGAGACTTTGTTGTTTGAGCTAAAGACTAGGCCTCTATGCTTGGCTTTGACTGATGTCCAGTACAATCCTGCACACGTCTGCTCAGATGTAAGGCCAACTGAGATCAGTAGGACTTACCCAAGTAAATATTGGGCAGTGACTTCAACCTTGCATTCTGAAGGGATCAGCTGCCAATCCAGCTGTGTCTGTACCTGCCCCACACCTGATGACATGTGTAGGGCAAGGTGGTATGATTTGGGAGAAACCGCCTCGTCGGCCAAATTGGGACCTGTGTTGATCCAAATTTGGCCAGAGGATTGGAGGTTTCAGACTTGCTGGTTTCATATCCTGTGATTTGTAGACCCAACTGAATTCCAGTTTTGGAAGCCCACCCCCTGCCGGTATTCATTTCAATTTTAGATTTTAATGTCTTGGTTAGGAGGAACTTATGTTGTACATGAAGAAATGATGTACCAGAAGGTAAGGCACAGAGCTGAGTTGGAGATCTGATACAATGCTATCCTTAAAATTGTTATTGCTGCTTTTAAAAAAGGTTTACATTTTGAACACTTTAATTCAAAGCTAAACAATTATGGACATAGCCATGGAGCGTGATCCCAAACAGTAGTATTTCACTATGCACATTTTTTAAAAATTTATACCCTGTCTTTCCTCCCAGGCCAAGCAAATTACTTTAAGCTTGCAATTCTGCTTACTGGTACTTGGAAATGCAACCTAGTGGAATCATTTTTCCAAGTAAACGTGTTTAGAATTGGGTTGTCAGTCTGACATATTCTCTCTCCTAGCAGCAAAACAGAAGCCCAGAGATGTGGGAGTTCAGCTAATATTGTTTTAGAAAAGGAAGTATGCTTGATCCACAAAGCCAAATATATGTCCAAAAGATTCCTCGTGTGCCAGGGTGTATATATACAGTATAGATATATAGGTATATACTGTATATATTTCAAAAGGCAGTACTTCTAGAAATTGTCAGGCTTCAGGGAATCTGATCCCTCTCCCTCACGGCAGGCTGCCAGTAATAGAGATACAAGAAGCTCTTACCAAAGTCTTTTATTCACAGAGAGAAGCTTAGAAATGTTGCCTCTCAGGTAATGGCGTTGCTCCGAGTAATCTCCTCCCCCCTTTCCCTCTCAGTCGTCAGCAGTGCCACCCCCTTTATGGTGGCTGCTTGGGGCCAATTGCCTCTTCGCTTTCTGCTCTACCACTTTCACTGGTCGCCAGGTTCTGGGAGAAGAGTGGGTGGGTTGGGGATTGGAATGCTTTCTAGTGATAACGTGTCAGCCAGCTGCTCTGGTTCTCCTCCTCCCTCTTCTCCCATTATCTCCCAGCTTTGCCACTCTTCTGTCTCAGCGTCATTACCTTCTGCAAACCACTGTTGTAAAGCTATACCGTCCTGGGAGACGGGGGGGGGAGGGAGGGGGGCGGTCTCCACCATTCCTTATCAGTCCAGTCCCTGACAGAAATTGACAGACTTATTTCACTCTGCCATATAGTACTTTGTCCTTATAGAAACAAAAACCAATTGAAGCTGTTTTGCCCCCTCTTCCAGTCTGAAGCATCTCTTCTAAGAGTTTCTGTTAGTGGTTCCCCATTGCTCAAATACATGGCTCATGTCGCCCAGAAGCCATGCATTCAGTATCATGGGCCTGATTCTGTGGAACTCCCTCCTGGCTGAGATTACTCAGGCCCCCTCCCAGCTGAATCCCAGGCACTTGTTACATACCTTTATATTTCAGCAGGCATTTTCAGCTTTCTACTTTTGTGATTAATTTTAACTGATTCTATCCACTGTATTATTATTTTTTTGTAATATTACTGTACACTACTTAGAAACTTCAATGTTGAGCAGTATATATATGATTTAAATAACTGAAGAGTTGTTCAATTCTTCTTCTTTTTATATCACACGGAGGTCCTCTCTTGATTAAGCAAGCAAAATGTCGTCTGACCAACAAGTTTGTTGTGATTTGGTACGAACATTAAAACTCTGAGTTTCTGATTTCAAATGGAAAGCATGTTAATGACAAGAGTGCAGCGCTAAGGCTACCTCAGAGAAACGGTTTTCAGTACCACTTGCCTTTGGCCTCTTCCAGTCCACACGAGGTTGTTCCCTGGCATCATTGCTCTTCCACTGTTGCATGATCCTGGCTGGGATGGTGTCTGTATAATTCACCAGCTGGAATCCAGTCACATTTGCACCACTTTCCTTGAATTTCCCTAAGTCGATATCCATGAAGCCCTAAAGAAGGAGGAGGAGAGAAGCAAAACAAAGAGGTGAACCAAAATTCCAAGGACTATATGATGTGCATATCATTGTATCAATGTTCTACATCTTTGTAATGCTGCGGTGCTACAAAACTGGTTGCACTTATTTCATGAAAGTGTGGCTTCCTGTGTGGAGCCATCTGTCCCCCATTTCCTCAGCCTTGAGTAGTGCTCTGAACTGAATATACAGTCACTGGAAACAAAACCTGGTAGCCTTAGCTATGACAGAATCCCCCACATTATACAAACATTTCCCACCAGAGATGGGAGGATCATCAGTTTTGGTTCTCAGTGCTTCTCATTTTCCCATTCTTAAATGAAGTTCTCCACATTTCTGCAGCAAGTTGCATTTTTTAAGATAAATAAATAATCCTCATGAAAATCAATCAGCATTATAGTGCAAATTTCTTCTAATAAAATATTTTTTGCGCAAGATTTTGGCTAATGTACATTTTCTTCAAGCAATTTTCCCTAATGCAATGCATACTTGAATGTTATTTTCACTACTGTACAGTGGTACCTTGGTTTGCATACGTCTTGGTTTGCATACATTTTGGATTACAAACACTTCAAAGCCGGAAGTGTGTGTCCCAGTTTGCAACCTTTTTTTGGATTACAACCCATTTTTGGGGGATAACGAACCAATTTTTTTGGAAGGCCTCATTGGCGAAAACGCGCCTTGGGTTACAACCTGTTTTGGTTTACAAATGGACCTCTGGAACAGATTATGGTTGTAAACCAAGGTACCACTGTATTAATTTCTATGTGCACTTTCCCTGATTATATGCATATTTGTAAACATTGTTTGGTCAGAGAACCGCATCACAGAATTCAGATAAGTGAAAATTCCTAAGGATGCCCATGTTCTGACTGTCGAATTGTTTTGGAAAGGAAACATCTGATAATATGAACTGAAACAAATTTCTCCTCCATCCCTAGTTGCCACCACTGATAAAGCTCAAGCCTGGGCTTTAATAATTAGCTCCAAAAAAGTGATTTGGGCAGGAAGAAGGGAAAGCTATGGAGAGTCTCTGCTGCTTCCTGCCCTGCCACTTTCCAGCAAATTTCCTAGGCATAAGAACATAAGATCAAACAAAATGACCAGACTAGTTCAGTTTCCTTTTCCCCATAGTGGCCACCCATCTGATCCTGGAGGTAGTGAGTGGCCACACTGACAGGAAGGCATTAATAGTCTTATGCTCCATTAATTTGTCTAATCCCAATTCCATAGTTTAACTGTTAAGTATTTCCTTTTGTCTGCTCTGAATCTTCCATCTTGGAGGATTCTGGTTTCCAGCAATGTGAGAGAGGAAGAAAACATATATCTATTCACACTGTGCATAACTTTACACATCTGAAACATGTTCCCTTTACATACCTTTCCCCAACAGTCCCAAATTTTCCAAGTTTTCCTTGTAGCTACAGACTCCGATCTTTTTTATTGCCCTTTTTGGTATATTTCCTGCTCTAGGCTCTACTTTGAGGTGCATACCACATCCCTCTTTTCTTGTGTGAGAGCACTGCACTCTAAAACACATGTTTTTGGGTGCTGCGATCTCACCTCCCAAAAGATTTTTTTGGGGGGGCTGCAAACTTGCACGGCACCCCCAAACACATGTTTGTGGTGCCATGAGAGCACAGCCCTGAAAAAAGAACATCTTTCAGGGCCGTTATCTCGCACATGTCTTGTGACTCACATGGGAGCATGGCCCTGGCAGTCCAGTTTTTCACTGTGATGTGTTGGAGGGTATGCATGTACTCAGTAAAATATTTAATTAAAAAACGTAACATTTAGCTGGTAAAATATTAAAAGTCCCTTTGATCCCTTAAGTAATGCAACGTAGAGTTTTGGGGTATCCTGAGTGGCCTAATTTTTATTTTATTTTTGTTTAAACTCCATCTTAGCTTTCACCTTCAGAAAGGTTGAATCTACTATTTTTCAATCCCACATCACCAAGAGGGGAGGCCAAAATGGGATGATGACTTGAATTTCAATGCAAAAAGGAAAATAGGCCCATTAGCTGGAGTACATTTTCATTAGGGCTGCTTGACTAATGGGAAAATGTATTCCTAGAGAATGATTCAATGGGGAAAGTGTCAAAATTTGCAAGGAGCATTAGTCACAAGGAGATGCTCACCCAACTCTAAATCTCATGCACTCAATCAAATGTCAATAGAGGATAAGGCACTCTCAGATTAAGGTCCATGAAAGAAATAAAAGTTATAGAACAATTGACCTTTCAGTTGACCAGATTTAGCTGTCAAGGAACAGAGTAGACTGTAGAGAAGAAAGTACATGTTACCCACCCTCTTCACCTTCTCCATCACACTGATGTTCATTTATTTAGGAATTTGCACCCTGCCTTTTAGTGTTGTCACATTCGGGGAAGGTTACAAATAATAATAATAATAATAATAATAATAATAATAATAATAATAATAATAATAATAATAAACTAATAACAAATACTGCAATGACAAATTAACAGCAGCAGAGCAGTAAAAACACAGAATTCACACCCGCTCGACCTACATTTAAAGGCACCTAGGAAAATAAAGCATTTGATTGGTGCTGAAAAGACATGAGTAGGTGCCAGGTGATCCTCCCTGTGGAGAGCATTCCAGAGATGGTGTGCCACTATTTAGAAATTCAGGTTTACTCCATATGTGGATTATCCAACCATCTGCTCATTGCTTTCATGTATTTTCCAGCTGTGCTTGTAACAATTTCCATGCAGTCCGAAACTATATATGTATTTCCTTTGATCCCTCAGATTTGCATAAAATCAGACTACTGCAATTGCAAACCGCATTAAACCACATAAAAATTTCCACACCAGACACTGCGCAGCAGGTTAATTTGAAACATTTATACTGGGAATTTCCAATTTTTTGCAGCTGTGCTCCTGATTTCCAGAACTCTTGATGGAGAAACATCCCCACCCCTGATTCCTCAGGTTTTGCACAAAACCAGAAAGATGCAGAAGTAAAGCTCATTAAATAATTTTTTTAACGTTGCTTTCTTGTGCCATTTTCTGCTTTTGTGCAATTCTGAGGGATCCAAAGAAAAATAACATGATACTGCACAACTATCTGTGTGTACTCCCTGTTTATATTTAATTAGCATAATAGTAGATGGTGGGGCCAAACACAAAAGAGAATGCCTATTGGTATGAATAGGAAAGACCAAAGTTGTTCATTAAAGTGGTACCTCAGGTTAAGTACTTAATACGTTCTGGAAGTCCGTTCTTAACCTGAAACTGTTCTTAACCTGAGGTACCACTTTAGCTAATGGGGCCTCCCGCTGCCGCCACGCCGCTGCTGCACGATTTCTGTTCTCATCCTGACGCAAAGTTCTTAACCCGAGGTACTATTTCTGGGTTAGTGGAGTCTGTAACCCGAAGCGTCTGTAACCTGAAGCGTCCGTAACCCGAGGTACCACTGTATATACAAATTCAAATACATGGATGTGGATTATTCCAGTCTAATCTGAATGGGGCAGGGGAAGCAAATTAACAGCTAAATAATGCTCAGATGTAGACAAGCTCTGAGAGTCCAGTGCTGGATGCTAACAGAAACAAGCAAATAACAGAAACAAGCGAAAGCAAGTGTAAAGGGACAACTTCTCAAATTTTATAAAAATCTATTTATAAACAGCATGTTTAAATGTGTTCCTACTTTTTTGAAACCTCCTTTTTCCTTGCTAGCTCGCTCTATTAATTGATTAGATCACAATGCCTTAGAGGCAGCGTTTTGCTTTGTTACTGTGCTGGTATTATTGCTATCCACCTAGAGCCCCTGGGATAGAATGGGTTATCAATCTAAATCAAGAAACGTAAAAGTGCCCACTGTGTAAGACACAAGCAAGCTTTAAAAAACACCCAACAGTTCATAAAACCAGCTAGGTGGCAAATCTGAGCTGCAGCAATTTCACGTATATATTCCCATCTGCATTAAAATTCCTCTAGATCTTCAAAAGTGGTCCATTAAATTTAAAAACAAAAAGAAAGCAGTTAATAGAATTTGGTGGGATCAGTCAGCAGAGAAAGGCTCCCTGGGCAATGCTGGAATGGTAAGACTTGAAAGAGGCATAAAAAAGTGATATATAGATATGTGTGTGTGTGTGTGTGTGTGTATCTCACATCGACCATAATTGTTGCTCTTCTCAACCATTTACTATATGGTTCATGCTGTGTAAATTAAAGAAAAAAATATGTTAAGATCAGCAGACAAAAGCTCAATCCAGATCAGTATCATGTCAGCATAATTTCCTACCCCCATTGTGGACAACATACCTTTGGAGAGAAAAAAAACCAATGGAGCAGGTTACAAGGATATTTCTATTCACCATGCACCAACACCTGAATACACGTAGTGTGACATAATACACAGAAACTGGAATTGTAGGTAAAATATCATTACTCACTTTTTCCATCTCTCTTTTTAATGTTTGTCCGCATGCCATTAGAATGTAAGCCTTCAAGCGGGGCCACTTTTAAAACATCTCCCTCCCTCCCTCTCTCTCTCTCTGTGTGTGTGTGTGAGCACACACAATACCTGGTTGCTGAATATTCTTATTTTAAATCAATAGATTGAGTTGCATCCAATTGCTCCCCTTTGTTCATTGAATACTTCTTGCTCCAGCGGAGACATCCACAAACAGAGAATGGAATGTGATTTCCTCCCTCAAATTTTCCCACTCTTTTACAGCCCCCTTCACTACTTCCCACACTATTCTGGAGAGTTTCCCACCTGAGGGGTGGATCACAGTGGATGTGGCTGCAGTTGGAAGGGTGAATCAGCTCAACCATTCCCTGCTTCTGTTCATGGAAGCCACCAATGGATTGAACAGTCTTCTGTGAACAAAGGGGCATAACTAGATAGACCCCTATGCATATGAAGCTTGCCCTACATATGAAGTCAGGTCACTGGTCCCAAGCCAATACTATTTACTGTACTCTGAGTGGCAGCAGCTCTCAAGATCTTGCCTTGCCCTTCTGCCTAGAAGAGGACTTGCCTAGTCCTTCTGCCTGAGAGCCTCCTACCTCAAAAGGACAGAAATTGAACTGGGGTAGATCTACACTCCTGGTTTTTCATGTTAAGGAAGGGTTAAGGAATGGTTTTCATAATGCAGGTGGACACATGACGTCCTACTTTTAACATTCATAATGTGTGATTAAAATGTGACACCAGAGGGCACTACAAAGCAACCAGCAACTGGCAGTAGGGAAACAGCATTTTCACACAAAAAACCCCCCTCAAAGGTAAGAAACACTTTTAATTTAGAAGTATGCCCTGTGAAATTTTAGAACAATATATCTAATATCATTCTAATAACGTAAAACAGGTCAGTGTAGATCCTGCCCTGGAGTCCTTCTACATGCAAATGATGCTCTTTGTGTTATGGTGGCATTTTATTTATATTTTGTTTTTTGTGTTATTATATTTATATCCTTTCTTCCCTGGGGAAATCCAGCCAGATGGATGGGGTACAAATAAATTATTATTATTATTATTATTATTATTATTATTATTATTATTATTACTACTACTACTACTACTACTACTACTACTACTACTACTATTCAGGCACTTAGAGTGGCATGTACCATTCTTGCTTGTTTCATATTATTCTCATGCAACAACCCTATGACTTAGGTTAGGCAGCTGGGGTTTCAATAACCATTGGCAGGCAGCAAGACATACTTCATCTGAGATGGCTCACGGGCATCACTTGCGGCCACTGGAGGCAGCGCCGGATTTATGTATAAGCTAAATAAGCTATAGCTTAGGGCTCCACTCTCTTGGGCCCCCCAAAAAAATTTAAAGAAAAAAAACTAGATGTACATTTCCAAAATATAAGATAAAAAACAAATAAAATAAAACCTACATACATCAACAGTGTTTTGTGTTGTGTAGGCTCCTATGATGTAAGTATTGGGCCCCGCCTGCTAGCCTGCTCCCTAAAATATCACTGGTTTGCTCATTTCTATATATAGGGTGCCTACATTCTGCATGGACTGGTTGCATGGCAACATGTGCAAATGGCTTTAGATACCTATTAGGTCCATAAATTACCATATAGCATATATTCAACACAAAAAACAGCGACAATTTGTTGTTGACAAAGGACAGCTGGACATATAAAGGGTCCCATTATCTTCAGTGGCTTAGGGCATCATCAAACCTAAATCCAGCCCTGACTGGAGGCCATAGCCAGCCACAGCCAGCACTAGCATGATTGGGAAATTGGGAAGACACTGCTGGGAACCCCACTAATTGCCAAACACTAGTGAAGTATTTCAAAGAAATTACATTTACAACTGATATCAGAAACTGCAAAGACCTAGCGCAGTTCCACTGAATCTACAGTATTCTGGCATACCCAAGAGGAAAGATTTCAGCAATAAAATAAAAACTGTCAGATGTAACAATGGCTTCTTCCTAACTACAACAATATAGTAGCAGTTATAACTGTAGGATGTAGAAACAAGAATTAATATTTATGCTGTGGTTAAATTAAAATGGTTTCAGTAGTAACTGACAAAACAAATGTTCAGTTTCTTACTGCACAGCTAAACTGCATGTACTGCATCATTTCAGAGTATGCACATGTTAAACCTGTACACTTATCACAGGTCTAGCATCTGAGTTGACTCTTTAATTGCAACAATCAAAAACCTGGAGGGGAAAAGGTCAAATTGCTTTAAAACTAGCCATATGGCAGCTTTAAGTCATAACATCCCAGCCTTACACAGCATCACTCTGCGTATGTAGCGCCAGCAAAGGAAATATTAATAGCAAGCATAGCTACAAATTGCCAGGAAGCACCAAGGGAGAGGAAATGTTAGCATTGATGCATTTTCATGCTTCTTTTAGTTTAGAAAGCTTTTTAAGATCAGTAAATCACAGATATAAAAAAAATTGCATTCCATTACAGCAAGCTATCCAGCTAGGCTTCCCACTGCATCTTCAGTGTCAATCGATCTGGAAATGCACAAATCAAGCCCTGTGTTGTTTTTCTCATCAAATGCAAATGGAACAGCAGATTTACAGCATAGGAAACTTGAGATGACTGGTCTCAAATTGGCCAGCTATTTACCATACTGAAATTTACATTCGTTAAGGTCTTTTCAGGACGACATTACCCTGCTATCAGCTGTCCTTCAAAATGCACTTCACACATCTTAATCAACATTTTAAAAATGGTCAACTTTGACACTTGAGTGATGGTTAACATTACTTCCAGTCCTTCTTTCCATAGTGTGAAAATTTAATCTTCTGGAATAAAATGCAGCAGATGTGAGGAATAATAACTAGTATTGACTAGCAATGCAATCATGTATGTCTACTCAGATCAGAAGAATGTCCTATTGAATTGTATCTGAAGAAGTGTGCATGCACACGAAAGCTCATACCAAGAACTAACTTAGTTGGTCTTTAAGGTGCTACTGGAAGGAATTTTTTTATTTTGACTATTGAATTCAGTGAGACTTACTCCCTAGTAAGTGTGCCTAAGATTGCAGTCTTAAGGTACTTTCAGCTAATGACTCTGATCCACTTTTGTTTTGTATTTTGTTTTTGTTGGATTGATAGTAACAAGAAAAGCTTGAGCAGATACAATACATTTTTTTTTTGCCTGCAACAGAGTCTCTCCCAGTCCTTAGTTAGGACCAAAACTTTTTGTACCATTCACCTTACCTAAAGGGGGGGAGCCCCCCCCCAAAGACCACAAACATATTTGCTCAAAAAATTAATATGCTAATTTATATGCTTAGATGGAAATATAGAACTAATCACTATAATTCAAATTAAAAACAATACATTCTCATCATAGTGAGGTCTGTGACCGTGTGATTTTTCTTACAAAGTATATTTAGTCTGACCCTTACAGTAGGCTGACTATTAGCATTTCAAAATATCCCAGTGAGAAAACAGTCCTTTCCTTTGCTACCATGTTAATTTACTAAAGAGGAGTTATCAGCATTTACCTGTAGGGAATTTTTAATGGAGTGTAAAACAGAGAGCACAACATAAAATCTTTACACTTAGAAGCACTCTTTTATATCTGTACAACAGATGACACCTCCAGCCTAGTTGCCTAATCCTGCATTCTGTGCAACAAATTGCTAACTCCTTTCAAGCATTCTGTTGACACTGACAATGAGATACCACATTTAAGCTATGCGGAAGGAAAAAAAATAAGAATTTTCCATTCTTCTGTGTTCTCCATAACGCCTTCCATAATGGATGAACCTCTTCTATTTTTTAAAACAGTAGCAGCTTCAGCTATGTTGGGAGATCTAAGTATAACTAAGGGCTCCTTCAGACAACCTGTTTATTGAGCATTCACCCTGATTTGCTTGCACAAACCTTGCATTGTGGTTAGATTGTGTCCGCTGTTTATTGAGCATTCATTTTGATTTGCTTGTGGGGTTGTTATATGACAATGGGCATTGATTCTGATTTTCTTGTGGAGTGCTAATACATCTCCCCTGTAATAATGTGTTCACCCCAAACTTTTCAGTACATCCCTAACCATAAAAAGTCTCTCTCTGTGTTGTTTTTTAAGAGGAAATGTTCTGGTAGGGTGACAGAGGATTTTAATCCACTTTAACTGAAGAAACCTAAATTTTCAGCAGGCACTTGAATCCCTTCCTCAAAATAATGAGTCTGGAGGCACTCTAACATTTGACAATTGACACCAGCCCAAGCAAGTAGCTTGACTTTTCCAATTGCTCCCGTCATCTTTGACAGTGGGGGCCTCCTCCCCACCCTACATTTTGCAGATGAGATACTAAAGCCCTGCTAGCAATGAGCAGAAATATGCCTTTGCTGTGTTTGAACTCCTAGTAGAATCTAGCTATTGTTCTGACAGTTCTTTCACATTTCCTGCACAGCACAGCCTAAAATACCAGCATGTTTACATTATTTTTCTTTGAGGGAGGGGGGACAGCCCTCCAGGCAACCGTCATAATTCTGAGGATCACTGGCTTCTTCTCTCTCCATTTCACACCTCCTACCCCCTCAAGGCCTGGCATCAAAATGCACAGTTCTAACCCCTTCCGAATGAGGGGAAGAGAGCCATTTCCTCTGAGCCAGCACTTGTCCGGCTCTACTTAATTGTCTGTGGCCGCCTTACTACATGTCTTCTTCTCTCACACCATGATAATGAATATACTTCTGTCTCCACCATCCAGAGGTTATTCATCCCTGGGAGCAGAAAGGGTGAACAATCGGACCAACAGAGAATCCCCTAATAGGGATTGCTGTCCTGACTCCAGTGGTTAGCGTGCAGGGCGGGGGCACAGGGGCAGTTGTCCCAGGCACAAAATTGTTAGGGGCGCAAAATTTCAACACCTGGTGCTGCCTCAGTACAGCTCCGCACTTCCCTCTCTGGGCTCCGTTGAAAACGGCTTCTCTATGCAAACCAAAAAGTGACCTCTTCAGACAACGGAACAACTCTTCTTTTCTTATCTCCTGTGATCTCCTGAGTGGCATGGACACCATTAGGCAGTTGAATGTGCATGCGTACTCCACCCATTTCCCTCCCTCCCTCTGTGTGGCCCTGGGTTCCAGCAACCTACGCTACGCCAATGCCTGACTCCCACCCAACACACAAGGGCAGAGGTTCTTACTTGTATGTAAAACAGAGCTCTCTAGTCATGCAAGTAATGGTACAGGCTCAGCAGCAGGTATAGCAGCAGAAGTCAAGTGTTCAGGAGCCAAGCAAGAAGTTCAGGACTCAGTGGAAGCCACACACAAGGAAGGCAACTGATCTTGTGCAGCCCTATGTGTAAAACTTTGTATCTTTCTGCTGCAGGGAATGATGAAATGGAAGAAAGACTTTTGCAAAATAAACCAATTGCGGTGGAATGGAAAACGCCACTTGAAAGTGTGAACGAATGTCAGAATGGACTGAGATATATCCGTCCAATCTACCCACTGAGAAAGCAAGCAGCCCCATACTCCTACTTACACAGAAAGAATGGGAATGAAAAGCTGCCACAAACAGCCAATTCTTAAAGCATTTGTGCATGGGCTTTTGTACAAGCCATTTCTACACCATCTGGGTGAGTTTTAGGTATTTTGGAATCTAAGGAAACTATTAAAACTCACCCAAATGGGGTGGATCAAGCGGGAACAGTGCCAGTAGATATGGTCCTGCTTCCCCTTCTGTGTTTTCACTCTGTTCATAGAGTGAACAGGACTGTAGGAGTTCCACAGCTAGAACAATGTGAATTCTGGTGACGTATATTGTCTTAGGAAATCAGTAGCACAGCTGGATGATAAAGCCCAAGACTTAGGGCTATAAACACCGATGTTTCATGTCTGTTAAATAGCTTGGCTATTCACATGAATTCCACACCAGGTATACAGATACACATCCAACATATACATTATCGGTCCCTTATTGTAATTTGTATGAAGCTTACATGCTACTGAGACACATATGAGATGCATACAAAACAAACGTTACTCTAAGACAGTAAATTCCCCCTCAGAGCTATTTACTTTCAAAGCTCAAGGCCATGTAGATAATTGTAAGCCATGTGACACCAAAGTTTCTGAATGCTACATTTCCCCAGAAGAATAACATTTTTTCCCCTCTTTTCATTACTTAGGTAGTTGGTGTCCAGATAGAGGAGGCTTGGATACAACGCCAATACTTATGCTTATTATTTACATGACACATTTTAATTGGTTGTTTTGTCGTAAGAGTGAAAACATTTATCTTCTTTAGGATCTGTTAATGAACATGACACAGTCACTGTTGGAGAATTGATTTGGAGCTGGGCTTATTCATCACTCCTGGATAAAGATACCTTAATATTGACTGTTGGTTCAGCCTTCTTTGTCAGCTGGAGGCTTTGAGGGCTATCAACACCGAAAAGCTCTCTGGCTTTATGCCTTAACCACAAGCCTGTTTTCCTCCCCTCACATTAGAAAGCTTTTATAAAGTAACATTATTTTACAAACACAATTGGTCACTTCCCCAGGAACTGCAATCCGGACCGAACACAAAGAATTCATGAACATTTCAGACTCTGTTTGTGGGGAGGAATCTGTAAGATACCACACTGAGCTATTATGCCAGAGATATCCAATGCTTTCATTAGATTTGACTTCCTGAGTGGAATACGAAAATCTCTCCTTCATTTCTATCACAACCAATTAATGATGAGGCTGTTTAGAAGAAAGGAGGCCATCTGCCCAAGTCTTGTTCCAACATGCCTGCCTACAGGACACATGTTCCTTGTCTGCCTCAGAATTACTGCAATGTCAGATCTGGTTATACCACCAAAATGCTCCTTCCATCTCTGTACTGCAAAGGCAAAGAGGAAAGGTAAGTTCCACCATGATCAAGGGGGCTTACTCTCTACTAGTAAGTATATTGCAGCATAAAGTAAGAAGAGCTGCGATCTCATGTACACTTACCTGGAATTAAAACCCATTGAACTCACTGGACTTACTTCAGAATAAACACACAAAGGTATGTGTCTTTATTTAGGTAACGCTATCGAATGGATACTTAGCGAGAATACACTTCCATTGCACAGCTATTCATTTTTCATCCAACAGTAGATTTACTAATGCCTGATTTGAAAAGGGACAGGTTCTCCATCAGGTGTCAGAGGGAGAAGAAGGCTATGTAGAGCCTGGATAGAACTGGCTGGGTCTACTTTGGAGCCTGTGAAGTATATGGTGGGTTGCAGTGGACCCAGGAATCTGGAAGGTAAAGGGAGGAGCTAGAAACAGAAATATTTTAGAGATATGTAGTCAGGCAGAATCTGATATGAGGAACATATCAGCAGCATAACAATTATTGCTGCTACTCTACCACATTTCAGGAAATTCAAGCTCCTTGTGATTTTCCCTGACACCCCGCCCCCTTTTTCGTGAAAACCAGGGCTTCTATTCCAGTGCTAGAACCTTTCTTTAGTTTTCCTCAAAGCCTGGAGATCTATTTCATGTAGCCACAAATGTGTCACTATTATTTATTCATGAGCGACAAGGGGGATGAATTTGGATGGTGCTCGATTTAGCTCTTTTAATCTCAGGACTTCTTGCTTTACATTGTGCACTGAGTTATGGTTATCGGAGTGCAAAATATATGCAACCTGTATCAGTTGAAAATGGCACAAGGCCATTTCAATCATCAGTTTTCTCAGCAAAATTGATGGAAGCAGGGACCCAATCCTTTCCTTGCCAACGTGTCTGTGCATTTTTTTTTTCTGGGGAAAGCAGCAATTTAAACTCTTGAGCATTATTCTCAGCTGATCCAAGGGAAATGAATTTTTATTCTTTTCAGCTTTGAAAATAGAGATTTCCTGGAAGTCTAAAAGTTCACATGATTGTTTCTTTCTGTTGCGCTCTCTGGTTACACACCAGCTATGAAAAGGGAAAAGCACTCAAACTGTACACAGCCAGAATATATGGTGCCAGCTTAATAAAGTCTTTTCAAACAGTACATCATGTTTAGCTGTGCCATAAAGGTTTTATTGGTACACGCCTGTCCTTACAAATGATGGGCCCATAATTCATTAAAGCAGAACATTCCAATAGTGCCAATAAATCTTTATATAACACTTCATAGATGCTTATTGAACATACATCAAGTAATGGCACAAAGGGTATTGATGTGAAGAGTTTTAGATGTGCCTTGATTAATTATGCCCTTTACCCCAGAGGTCTTTTAAAGGGTAGTTCACTATTTGAGATCATCAGCCTGTGACGCAGGACAGGATTTCTGCATATAATTTACCGTAAAAAAATTAGTATCCACCAGTTTCAGTTGCCTGTTATAGGAAATTTTGTTGGCATGTGGGTATCTCACCATTCAACAGGTGAGATTGGCTGGGATGCCAAACTTGTAAATATCTATTTTATTTAAGGTATTTATACTGTAGTTTTCAATCATGTCTTCAAGTCAGTTTCTGGGAAGAGAAGATGGAATCCAGTAAAAAATCAAATCAAATCAAATAAGCTATTCAAAATAGAACAAATGAACCAAGAAATAGAAGATTTAGTACAGGTCTAGCTGCTGCAGAGTAAGCAAGTAAAAGATTACATAGACAAATTCTGTATTAATTAATAGCTATCAACGGATGAAGAGAATAAAACTGATTTGACCTGGCACCTAAAAGAGCAGACTAGATGTCAGGTGAATGCGGGAGGCAGTGGAAGACAGGAGTGCCTGGCGTGCTCTGGTCCATGGGGTCACGAAGAGTTGGACATGACTAAATGACTAAACAACAACAACAACAAATTATGCCTAAGATGTACTTTCTGTATGCTTGTCCTAGCTTCATTTACTATCTTTTATTGAATAGGACTTATATACCACTTAATCATGACTGATCTTTGAGTGGATGGCATAGAATACAAAAAAGATAACAACCAAGACCCAGCGGCGGAGCAAGCCGATCGGGTACCTGAGGTGGCGCGTGTGCCCTGCATCCAGGGGCGGGACCAGCTGTCCATGGGGGTGGGGCCAGCTGGGGCAGGACAGTCTGTGGGGTCTCAGAGGAGTCTGCCACTCAGCCACCCTACAGCTGAAGGGGAGGTGGCAGGTGGATCGTTTGGGTAGCGTGGAGCCTGCAGGAGCCCAAGCCACCACAACACTCCCAGGAGAGACACGTGGCTTGGGGGTGCTGCAGGCCCTGTGGTGAGTGCCACCCGGCATTTTGTCACCCCCCTCAGTGGTGACACCCGGGGCAGCCCGCCTCCACTGTACCCCCCTTCCTCCACCCCTGCAACCAAGACCTTTTCCAAAGGAAGGTTTGGGATCAGACAAAAAGGAGAACATTCTAGATGTAAGGCAACCCTAACACTTCCCCCTTGCAAACCATTTGAAAGTGTCATATTTTTAGCCACACATTTTCTTTCGCTCAGCAGAAAACCAGTGTTCCTCCCACAAAAGACAGCACCCCCAGCTAAATCGCTGGCATCAGAAGCAAAGAGACCTGAATCTGGGGTGATGGGAAATGGCAAAAGAGCTGGGTCTTAAGGGTGTCTAAGCTTCCCATTCTGCTAAAGCTGGCTGTGATCCTCCCTTTCTTCCTTGACTTTAAAAGCACACCGCTGAGCAATTTACAGGATTCACCAAAGCTCACCTCTTGCTTCCTTATGAAGACTCCTTGAATGAACGTTTTACAAAAAAAAGAAAGGAAGGATAACCCAAATAGTTTTGTTTGGCTATTTCCCCCCACCCCCACCCAAATGGCTGCTTTCTGTAAGCTGGTGTTCATAATGTATCTTTCCTATGCAACCGGAAGCAGCTTCTCACATTATATTTGTTTATATGTGAAAAAAGTAATTTCGGCACATCATGATGAGCTGCAAATGGGGCATGGTATTCAGGTGCAGGAAATCTGAACTACATTTCAGAAAACTGCAGAAAGTCAGATGCGCATGCAGTGGCAAACACATTATCTTGTCTCATAATATGTGAATGGTGCTGAAAGCCATTTTGCAATAACAACGAAGTGTGATTCCCACCCCCCCCCCTTGCACTTCTTGTGTAACATGAGAAATCATGGGCGTCTTGGGTAGAACTACATGATTCTCTCTTACAGTGGTGATACACAAGCCTCTGCTTCCTACGTTATGCAGGAAAAGACAGAAATGGAGGGAAAGTGGTTTGTGCATTCCCTTGTGCATTGCTCAGCTGAAGAGGCCCTTTGGATCAGAACTCGCGCACTTTTCTGGAATACAAAACTGTCTGCGAACATGAAAAAGTCATTTGCAGTTTCATGTAGTAAACAGGCGTTTTGTTCGAAAAGCTGTTCCTGCCAGGAAAACATCAGTTTCTGTGTGCTGTTGGCTGCAAAAAAAATTACAGCACTCCATTTTATACAATGTTTGCTTACAAGCAGGGCTGTGAAAACTGCTGTTTGCTCATCAAAATGAGCCATTTTAGCTGCTGAAAATTAGGTGCACACAGTGCATGAGTGCAAGGAGGGGACAGCACTCCCCCCCCCGGCTTCTTCTCTGCCCCATGGTTCTTTCCTCCTGCCCCCCTTCACTCTGTATGCACAATTTCTTTTTTCAGTGATGGCTAGGACAGGAACAGTATGTGCTTCCACTCTGAAATACCTGTGGTGATATTCAAACTACCTTTAACCCAGCTTACCAGAGGCTTCTTAAGGCCCATGCTTAAGATAATAGAACTTGAATAGATTTTTTTAAGAACTTCCTTTAGCTTGGTGTTAATCAGGGTGTTTAAAAAAAGCACCAAAGGGCGAATTTTCTTACTCTGTGCATGTAGACATATTTTCCTAAGAAGCGCAGCCTCTGGGCCATCTGCTTGGAGGAAGCCCCAAATGCTTGATTGTCCCCCATTGAAGAGCTGCACAATTCACCATTTTCTTCTCCGTGTTGCAGAAAATCAAAGCAAATGGTGCTCCTGAGGGGTGAAGGTCATTTTTAAGCATTTAATTTATGAGTGCAACAGCCGGAGCTGGAAATGCTGTAGTTTTGGCCTGACTAGGACCACATCTCACAATCTGAGCACCACAGGTAAACTTTTGATTACTGCCTCTGCAAGATGGCTGCTTGCAGTCATGTGGATACAGAAAAGGCAATGCAAGCCAGTCCACCAAGGAGAGCCAGTTCACTCAGACACCTCACCATGTGTGAACTTGGCAGTCCTATTACAAGAACTGTTCCTAACTAAAAGCAACTGAATGATCCAGTACAGATTTGAAAACAATGGCAACTATATTCTGAATATTATGCAACTATCCACTTAGCACACAGCCTATAGTATTTGGTAACAATTGTGCATTCACTTTTATCTTATATATTATAGCAAGGTCTCAGGACTAGCTGGGGGGAAATGGTAGTTACAGTTTGATTCGACGGTAGCATAATATTATTAATGAGTGATGGCCATACACTTTGATTTTCAGTGCCAAGCTGCAGGAAAGAATATAATGCACCAAATGATTTTACTAGAATTACCTTCTAAAGGCATACATACATGCACAGACTTCTTAAACAAGATGGAGTGTGGCTTGCATTTTCACTATGTCAAGAAGCCATGGGGGTGAAATTACAATGCATTTCACTAGCCTGGGTGTGTTTTCAGTTTCTGCTCTTTCACAATTGCTGACTGTGAAGAACTGTAGCAATGGCAAATCATGGCAGTTGGAACGTAAGTCATATTATATATTTGATAGCAGCACATGCAGAGGGTAGGAAAAACTGAGCTGTAAACTCAAGCCCTATTCAGGTATTCTGCAACACCGATAATGTGAGCGGGGAAATACGAATGAGTGCAGGGTTCAAAATCAGATGGGGTGTGTCAACAGGTAGGAGGAAGCTCCACATTTCAGAACTGTGTCTTCCTTGAGATGGAGGGTGGTGGTGGGGGTAGCAACTGAGGTGGGGGGAGCAGAGCTTAGCTCCCTTCATTCTCTCTCTCTCTCTCTCTCTCTCTCTCTCTCTCTCTCTTTCTCTCTCTCTCTCTTTCTCTTTCTCTCTGCGTGTGTGGAGATTTTATAGCTGAGCAGAATACCCCAAAGGGAGTTCTAGGCAATCTCTTAAAACCAAAACAACCACCAAGTATTTTCAACAGAAAATATGCAGATGGACCTTTCAATTGCCATCTTTTATGCATGCATGCATGAAAAACCCCTTCCCCAAAAAAACACTCTGTGAAAAATACCAAAGAAATGCATCATGTTTTGCAGGAGGAAGAACTTACAAAATTCATTTCAAATTTCTTACTTTAGGTACATGAAATATACTCGTAGTTGAGTGTTGATTTCATGCTCTTTATTTCAGCTCATGGTAAACAGTGAGTGAGTGCTTTCCCCTAAAACCTCTGGCTATATATACAGTGGTACCTCGGGTTACAGATGCTTCAGGTTACAGATGCTTCAGGTTACAGACTCTGCTAACCCAGAAATAGTACCTCGGGTTAAGAACTTTGCTTCAGGATGAGAACAGAAATCGTGCTCCAGCAGCGTGGCAGCAGCGGGAGGTGCCTAAAGTGGTGCTTCAGGTTAAGAACAGTTTCAGGTTAAGAACGGACCTCCAGAACGAATTAAGTTCTTAACCCGAGGTACCACTGTACATTATTTACACAATGAGTCCCGTGTGATTGGCTGATTGAACTCCCCTCCTGGAGCCTGATTGGACTGTTCCTGCAGGCCAATCAGGTTGCTGATTCACTTCTTCCTGGAGCTGGATTGGGTGGCTCCTGCAGACCAATCAGGTTGCTGATTCACTTCTTCCTGGAGCTGGATTGGGTGGCTCCTGCAGACCAGTCAGGTTGCTGCCTTCTAGGATCCTACCTGCCTATTGTTCTAGGATCCAAGTTCAGTACATAACAGTTCAGATCACAAAAAAGAGGATATGCATCACCAAAAGAAAAAAAGGGAACAAAAGAGGGTGCAGGCCTCAAAAAGGACATTTTTCAACCACCCAAAAGCACCCAAAGAACACAAAGCAGTGTCAAAGCAGCCTAAGTAGAGGAGGGAGTGGCGTGGTAAGGGGTGTTGTCTATGGAAAGTCCTAAGGGCCAAATATAGAGATCTGGGTGAACCACATTTGTCCTGTGGTTCCAAACCCCAGTTTATCACATTATTTACATGCTGCCCTGGTTCTGTCTGGCATAATGGGAGTGTGGCGGGAGGGGGAGCCCAGGCTCTCTTTCTTTAACACTGGAGTACTTCAATAAAATGATGTTTACCACTGAGTCAGTTTTAACTAGAATATTGTAGTTGACTGAAGTCCCAATCTGTTCTTTTGCTGAGAGGGCTCCTGGGATTGCTAATGGGACATGGAACACTTCACTTTTGGTACACTGACTAAAATGCAGTGCAGTTTAGTAGAAAGTGAATGTCATTACTGCCTGCTTATAGCTGTGTGGTGGCCTAGATTAAATGAGTTTGGAAGTGCGGACATATTGAAGCCATGTGGCCATGACATACACAATAACAAACTCTTAAACCATTATTGGCATTCTCACCAGAGAACTAAGAGACTAAACATCTCTGGAGAATGAACAGTCTTTTCATAGGGTTCTGCCAAATGTCTGTTATCCAGGTTCACACACAAACAAGGTATTTTGAATTTGCATGCTAGTTCCTGCATCTGAATATTAACCCCACTGGAATGTTAAAAGGACTTTTGAAAGCAAAAATCAAAACCACATGTATTTCAGGATCTGAAAATAGTATAACCATAAATTAATCTAAATGCATATTTGCAAAAGTGTGCAATGCAGTCAAGACTGGTATCTTTTCTTCTCCTGCTCTGGCCAGACTATGAGGGCCCACTTGCACTATACATTTAAAACAGTATCATCCCACTTTAAGCAATCATAGCTTCCTTCAAAGGATCCTGGTAACTGTGGTTGTTACAGGTGCTGAGAGTTGTTAGTGTTGGGATACTACCAGGGAGACAGAGCCATCAGGCAGGCCCCAGTCATCTCCGGACGATCACTGGTCTCCCGTGGAACAGCATCAGTCAATTAGTGACACAAGCCTCAGAGACATTCCAAGACTTGTGCACACCCTTTCTGCAGAGTCTCCACAACAAAGGACACTGACAGGAGAGCATATTTACACAAAGGATCAGCACAAAGGAAAAACATGACTGCTTGCCTCCGTGTCCAGGAAAACAGCCAGAACAAAAGCTATATACAAAACGGAAGTTCCCAGCGAGAAGCTGGAAGTCAACAGGCATGTGATACACAACAATCATGCCTGACCATTTAAGGTGGAACGGAAATATCCTAACAGTTAGGTGACCCCTATTTCCCTCACAGAGCTTCAATTCCCAAAGATCCTGGGAAGAGGATTATTAAACCACTCTGAGAATTGTAGTTCTGTGAGTGGTTAACTGACCCAAATGATTTTAAATAAATTTCTCCCTGCCTTTAATAAAATAACTGTTTAAATGTCTTCCTTTAATAAAAGCTTATTTGTTTTGGTTTAACTTTGTCTGCAGTCTTGTTTTTCACCCTACGCCTGAATTATCGCACTACCTTCTACCGAGCATTGGCTGGTTCAGCAAGTTCCAGGCTGCATACACACCCTACATTTAAAACACATTTAAAGGTTCACAGGAACCATAGTTTGCCTCTCACAGAGCTACAATCCCAAGCACCATTAAACTACAGTTCCCAGAATAATTTGGAAAGATCATGTGCTTTAAATGTAAGCAACGTACAGATAGGGTTTGTTATACCACACATCTCTTGTGGTGTATACAACATCTTGTGCTAACACAGCACTTCAAAACAAAAGCACTTATTTTCAAGAGTCATGTTGGAACATCACACATGCAGATGAGCACATCTATATGTACCATTGTGTATAATTGGATGAAGGATAACAGTCCACTATGTTGCACTGTTGTGTGTTTAAAGCCACCCTAAATTCCACTCTAAGTTTCCCTAAGTGCTGAATTCATAACTAATTTTAAAACATGCTCACAAAAGACATGTAGGCAATAGAAAGCAAACAACATCCAGCTTACCAGAGTTGCAAGAATATAGTGGTAGCCTATCCCATTTTTTCCAAGCTTGATGATCTGTGGTGGTGAAACACAAAACATTTTATTTAGCAGTATAATTTACTGGTAAAACAAGGAGACTTTCACAATGTCTCTCCTGCTTCTGCAATTATTTTAGTTCAGTTGTACTATAAATGAGAATATTTGCATCAGGACTACTGAGAAGTTACTTAAAAAAACACAAACCCATTCCCATATTCAAGCTAGAAGAAACTGTCTGTAATGACACATGGGGTTACAGTTGCTACGTGATCGGAATAAGCAAGGAAGAAGTTGCAAAATGAGTACAGTTACTATATCCCCAAAGTAGGGTGCAAACGCATAATACATTATCCTCATGCATCGCAAATGTTTTAGAAAATTATGCTGCTCTCTATCTCACAAGCAAAGGGCGATGATGATCACCGCTACTGACAGGAGCAGTTTGCTGTCATATCTTCCAGGGCTGGCTTGTGTATTAGACAATGGTAGAGCGAACAAAAGGCTGAGGGAGTTTGCCTTTTGCTTTCTCAGCTTTTGCCATAATGTCTCAAATGGGACTTGCAGACTTCACCTGGACTGGCCTCCATGAACTCCTGGGGTTATCGGGGGCCCACAGACCATCTCACAGATGAGGGAAGAGATGGAATGCTTACTTCTCGTATGACAGCAGAAGCAGGTGAAAAAAGAAGCACAAGCTATGTCTTTGTGAGAGCAGAAGGACAATATAAAAACTGCCTTGAGGTTTCAACAGCAACCAGCTAAGTGTATCAACCTGGCAAACAGGGTGTGTTAAATAGGAGGTGGGAAACTTTCAGCCCTCATTTCTGTGAGGGGCAAGAGGAAACAGGGTGCCAGAGAGATAGAAAGAAGGTAGAAGAAATAGATTAAAAGAGTGACTCTGCCCATTTTGGGCTCTGACCTCACCCACTGGCTCTGGCCCAGCATGTATGGTCCCATCCCCACAACAGATTACTCCTGAGAAAGTGCCACTCTCAGCCGCCGCACTATTCAATATTTTTGGGGGTGACTTCTATGATAGTTCTGGGATGATACTTTATTTTTTCTGAGCCTCCATCAGTGACTTCCCCAGCAGAACTAAAGGACTGGCTGAACGGCCTAAGGGCAGAGGTCTTCACCCATAGGCATGAAAAGGCAGAAAGGTACGGAATTGAGTATCCCTGGGTGCAATTAATGCTCAAGGCATTTCCTTTCTGGTCAGCACCTACAGTCTGCAAGAAGAGCCTATTGCAGGTCTGTAAATGGGATGGAAGGGGACATGGGTGGCACGGTGGGTTAAACCACAGAGCCTAGGACTTGCTGATCAGAAGGTCGGTAGTTCGAATCCCACTGACGGGGTGAGCTCCCGCTGCTCAGTCCCAGCTCCTGCCAACCTAGCAGTTCGAAAGCACGTCAAAGTGTAAGTATATAAATAGGTACCGCTCCGGCGGGAAGGTAAACGGCGTTTCCGTGCACTGCTCTGGTTCGCCAGAAGCGGCTTAGTCATGCTGGCCACATGACCCGGAAGCTGTACACCGGCTCCCTCGGCCAATAAAGCGAGATGAGCGCCGCAACCCCAGAGTCGGCCACGACTAGACCTAATGGTGAGGGGTCCCTTTACCTTAAATGGGATGGAAACCCTCACCATTATGCCTTGTTCCAGGGTTACGGGGTTTATAAACATGCTCAGGTTCCTGCTCACCTTAAAGGTTATATTCCGGTTAAATGGGCACAGCAGCATTTAACTGTGAACAATCTGCACTATGTCTGGAGAGCAAAGGTGGCCCCAAGGGCACACAGATCTAGCCTGTGCAACATTATAAGTTTATATATGGCATTCCTCTATAACAAACGTGTAGTGTTGTCTGTGAATTTCTCTCCCCAGCACCATGACCTTTGCAGGGCTGAATGCAGACAGTTTTACTGTTCTTTGTCACTATAAATGCTGAATGGCTCATAATGCTGTCGGGTTCCTTTGCCAGTAATAGATATCTTTCCATTGCCTTTGCGGAACTGAAGAGACTCTTTCTAAAGGGCAGAGTTAGTTGCACTCTTCCTCATCTGCTTTTACTGACATTGTTTTTTCCATCCACTTTCGCCCCATCCCCTACCAGCACAGTATATGCTTGGGCTGAGCTCTTATCAAGTTTGCATGAACCAATACACTGGCAATGCTACCTATTGGGAAATGGAGAGGAGAGCGGCAGGACAGCAACCCTGAGCTATTTCTGTCCATTTCTCCCCACCCACTCCTGCATCTTTATGAGCTTTTTTAAGCTACAGACAAGAATAGGTACAATACAAATTAAATTCTGGGACCTTTCGATTTCTTTTTAATAGAGCACGTGACCACAGAATGAAAAAGTGCAGATGGGTTTTCAATTAAACATCAATGCCCAGGTGGGATCTGTAGGAATACTCAACAATGTCATAAAGATCCCTGGCATTACAATTATCACCAAATGGATTAGTGGTTATTGGACACTTGTTCATATGTTAACTGGCTCACCTGCCTTAGCCTTTTGCAGAAATGCTCTTGAGTATACATTAAAAGCTGTCTGAGTCCTATGCTAATAACCCAGCACCTCAATTAATGTTATCAGAGCAGACATTTGTTAGCACTTCTGGATACAAATAAGTAAGGCTCCACCACCTTTCACACCAGGCAGATCTCCTGGGTGGGATAATTAAATAATGACTGCAGCAAATGAGTCTGGAACGTCTGCAAATCAGCATGATCTTTCACAAAAGGCTCATTTCAGTTGCATGGATTTCTCCTGAACCCAGGAAGTGGCTTAAGCTTCATGATATTTTAGGGTACAATTGCCAGGCAGGAAAAGAAAAGGACTGCCTTATGAGCCATCAGTGCAGACTGGAAATAACTAGAACAAAATGAATATGGAAAGCGAGGCAGTTGTTTTAAAATTATGTCGTCTGTTTCTCACTGTTTGCAGATGTATGTACAAAAACAAACCCAGAAAACTGCTATCTCATAAGATATATTTTATATAAAAAGAATGTGAATAGAGCTCCTGCATACAGGCCCACTTGCTTCATTGTGTATACAATTACTATCCCCCCCCCTTAATATTTATATGCTAGGTATAAATTCAACTTCCTAGTTCCCTCTCAAGATTGTGGCACTGCAATACCCCCCCCCCCGAGAAACCTTTTTCTTCCATGGCCCTCTGAAAAGACACTAACATATATCCAAACAATTAATATATGTTTGGGCTAAAACTATATGTTTCTGTTAGCCTTTATGGTCAAATAACCTCCTGATGCTATTTCCTTTTTCCTTCTGCGTGAGAAAGCTTGGATTGTGGCCTGTTACCTAAAGGGCTGGCTTGTGTGTGTATTTATTTATTGAAAGAGATAGGAAACAGGTTTAAGTTACACATGTTGTCAATCATCTCTGGCAATCCACCAAATGCAAATCAAACGAAATGTGATGCAAAATGAATTTTTAAAAGACTTCTATCTACCACTGTGTCTTAAAATGTAAGAACCAGATGCCAGATGCAGGAAAGTTAAACCTACAAGCCTGGAACATGTTGTGAATTTCACCATTCAATGTTTATTTTGTAGTCCAAAGATAAAAGTTTTTTCACCCAGAGAAGGAAACCTGAGTCAAATCCTACTGACTTCCCTTCTGTTATTATGTTTCAGTTGTAAAGTGTATACTGAAGAATTGTGGATCTGTGTTTACTACTATTTATTAAATTTCTGGCATCACTGCTGAATATCTCTGGAGTGAAAGCATAGCTCCTCAGCAGCATAAATCACAGTTCAGGTTTCAGGCATAAGGCAACAGGTGACTACAAATAAACAGATGGGATGAGCCCAGGGGAACAGTGAGATTAATCTGATAAACACTCTAATCCCAGAATTACAGCACAGCAGCTGTTTTGTCATAGGCAATTTTTCATGCACCAGCGCAAACAAGCTACCTGTATATGGATTTGCAAAAGGCATCCATTTATCTCTGCAGCTATTTCTGCCTTCCCATATACTGGTATGGCCTACTGGGGCCACTTTGTGTGAATACAATTGTGGTGTTTTTACAATTCATATCTGTTGTGTCACATGCAAAATTGACTTAATTGTGACTCATTTACACATTTGGTTGTTTATATCTTACATAGAACAGATGATGATAGGTGAGGTGTGTCTGTCTCCGTCATTGTGGATTTGCACGAGGAACTTACAAACATTCCTGTTTACCCACACATTTGATGGTTAAAAGACATCCATCCTGATAGCCCTGAGATCTCTGGTTGAGATAATATTTTTAACTGTTTTTTAAAATAAATAATGTGTTTGCCTCTCTGGCCTCCTTTGGCAGGAAGGGAGGAATATAAATTGAAATAATGAATGAAGAAATAAATAATCTTGGGAATGTTGAAGGCAATATAGAAGAAATAAGGTGATAGCTTCAGGGGTCCACTGAGATATCTCCAGAATAATATTATGGTATGACTGAGAACTAGATGGGAGACCAGGAAGTGTAGGGCTATTATTATTATTATTATTATTATTATTAATCAGATGGCACATTATTCCGTCTTCCTGTTTCCCTACCTGTTAATTTCTCCCTTTTTATGTAATCTTTCACACAACATAAAAGTGACTTCTGGAAATTTAGTGGACTCTAGCAGAATTTAAGGTTGCAAAATGTATTGGAGTAAATAGAACTTAATTATTAAGATATCCCTTTTTTTTTTTTAAAAAAAAAGCCATCTTATGGAGAGACTATATCATGTCAAATGTTGCAGTCCCAAAGAGGCCCCCCAAATGGCTTAGAATAAAAATATTAGCAAATCAGCAAAGAAAATCCCATATAAATATCTACTTATTAAATTCCTTCAAATAAATTTTATTGACTCAGGAAAACATTCAGAGCCTGCTAGTCTGCAGTAGGGGAAAAACATATAAAGTGTCTTAAACATGTTTATTCTGACATAAATGTTTGTGGATTAAAACCCACTTTCCTGTAATAAATATGGTAGCTTTTTGGGTGCCATAAGACTCCTTGTTGTTTTTTCCTGTCTCAGCAGCACTTAATATTGGCACTCACCTTGCCCAAGATAGCATTGAGCCGCTCTGATTCACAGTCCACCACCACCACCCGCTCCTTCTTCTTCTCCAGGTTCTGGAAGAGTGACTTGTACTCCTCTTCTGTTGTTGTCATTATATTGACAGCTGTCACCTGCCAGTTTTTTTCTGCAGCTGTATCCAACACTTTCTGAAGTACTGACAAACCTGAGATGGGATGAGATGAGGTGCGGAAAAGAAGAAATAAATCATTTCCCCCCCAAAAAAATCATATGCCACCTTTTAAGGCAGAACATTTCCAAGGTGACTTATATCAAAACCACCATGCACAGTATATCAAATCTATGAATCCCACGGTTAGTTCTTCTAAATGGCTTTCCTTGTACAAGTGTCAGTAATATTGTGACCATTGTAAATGATTTATTTGGAAGTATAGCCTACCACTACAGTCGTACCTTGATTCTGGGATGCCTTGGCACTTGTACGTTTTGGCTCCTGACAGCCACAAACCCAGAAATGAGTTTGCAAATATTTTTTGGAAGCTGAATGTCCGACGCGGCTTAAGTGGCTTCCGACTGAGTGCAGGAAGCTCCTGCAGCCAACTGGAAGCTGCGCCTTGGTTTTCAAACGTTTTTGGAAGTTGAATGGATTTCCGGAACAAATTACATTTGAGAACCAAGGTATGGCTGTATATCTATAAGCTTCAGGGCAATTTAATATGTAATATTTATATATACAGCGTGATTGAAGTTTCAAACATTTATGTGAGAAGTCGCCAGCTGAGGAGTGTAAAGGGTCCGTTCTTCCCCACTGCAGGGTTGTGGCCATGGGCAAGGCTCAATACATGAAAGGAACTGACCTTAAATTCTAAAGACAGATACCGGACCCACAAACCAACACTAAAGAATGCAGAGAATTTTACTTAACTGATAAAGTGAGTCAAGTTAACTCCATTAATATAAGAACAGAATTGTGAGGGGTTCTGTAAGCATAGTATATTCGGTTGGGAGCCACCCAGAGTGGCTGGGGAAACCCAGCCAGATGGGTGGGGTATTATTATTATTAATAATAATAATAATAATAATAATAATAATAATATCTGATAAAGTGTGGCCTCCCTGTTGTGAGAACCCCTCAAGTTTTACTTCTGAGGGAATTACAGGCCTTTAAAAAAAGCCCCACTTATATACTGAAGGGAAAGCAGTGACTCATGTCACATACTTTTCAGCAAACCTGTAAGATAGGCTAGTATTGTTGTTCCCATACTGCAGGTTTGGAGAGGACTGATGCTGAAGCCATTTCATGGTGACTTGCCTAACTCAGGCTAGTAAAGATGCTTAGTGAGCTGCCAATATTCTGCTCCCAGAGATGGGCCTCCCCACCCAACTGCCACCAGTGGTTCTTGCCCTGACGGGATGGGAGAAGATGCTGAAATGGGCTTTTAAAAAGGTATTATTATTTGCCCCATTTGTATTTCCTATTTTATTGTATAATTGTCACCGGTGCTCACTGTTTTAATAATTTTATGTATAACGCTTCGTGAAGTGAAAATTGGTTAAAAAAGGAAGAAATGACTAAAATAATTACACAAACAAGTACAATTATGGGGGAAATGAAATTTGATCCGATGGCCTTGGTGCATTCTATGACTAACAAGGAGTCTTCTTCCCTACTCCCCTCCCTCACCAATCCTGCTGTGTGTCACACTTCACTCAGACTCACCCCGGTCAGCGTCATAAATATACATAAATTTCTGGCACTTGTAATATTCTATAACACTGATGAGGGCATCCTGTAGTTCTGGGCGCAGCTGAAGAACAAATTGATTGGATGTGTCGACAGGGAAGCTGGGTGTTACAAAGCAGACGTGGAGTGCCCCACAGAAGGATGTGAGCATGTTGACAGTCCTCCTCTCATAAAAGCCAAAGATAGCGTAGACACCCTTGGAAAACTGTGAACAGACTGAGAAGGGGGGGAGGGGGAGGGGATAGAAGTCAGTCAGAGAGGCAGCAAAAAGATTAGACTCATTTTCATTTTATCTTTGCAAGTATATGTATGATTCAAAACTACTCCACATCTCACTGAATGAAAGCCTCAAGGTCTGAGTAATCAAGAAAGTTTAGCCTATTCAGGAATTATTCTGGTTTAGAAATATGCAGGGAGGCTTCCCACTACAGACAGTCACCTTGAGGACAACTGACAATTTGATGGACACGCCCCACCCCGCCATGCAATATGTGCAATCCATTGCACATGGTTTCCTTCACCAAAAACACATGGAGCACTGTGGAATGACACTTTCAATTCATTACTTAGAACTGGATAGAAGCTATATCTTACGTAGAGGCAAAACCTCACTCTGGGAGGGGAGGGTGGTAGTGAGTTTTATTTGTTGTTATTATGTAATTGTGTTTTACGTGTGAAACCAACAAAACATGTTAAACAAAAAACAGCATGGAGGAACAAAGAGATGGAAGTCTGCTCTGGATCTGAACTCATCAGAGATCATGAGTGTGCATTTGTTGATATCTTGCTGGCCCATTGACTAATAGAAGATAACTTCTGCCCATTCTATATGATTTATTTTGGAAACAGCAGGTCTGTGCTCTCATGTGAGATTAAAAGGTGTGATGGTTTCTCAAATACTTAACAGAGGAACTTAGATTTAAAAAGCAGGGGGCAGGACTCCCCTAATGAACTACATCAGTGTAAGCCCTATACAAGCAGACTAACACCCCCCCCAAAAAAAAATCGGTTCGTGGGTTGGTAGGGATCAGGAGAACCCCCAAACTGTGTGCAGGGAAGAGAGAGAAGAGAGATTTCTATCTGGAAAGATTGAATTCCTGCACATGTGGACTATTTGTCATAGTGTGTGCTGAATTCCACTGAGTAGAAATAAGGTTTCAGTTGCATCCAACACACTCACTCAAGCAAAGGGGGAAAAGGGTGGTGTTATGAGTTGTCTGACTCTAGCATCCTGTGACATATAACACATAGGAACTGGATAAAAATGGTTCTAAGAAGTCAACATAATAAACATTTATGAAAGCAACATGTTTCTGACAGCCAGTGGAAACTTACAGTTCACGGAGAAGAGGTGTTAGATTATCATAGCAACAAACTGTACAGATCTATGCGAGCACTTTTTTCTTTCATGGAGAATTAGTAGTTATCAAAACATCTAAGTTAGGACTGGAATCCTGTCTAGTCACATTAAAGTCTCATATTTCAAAACCTGAATTTTGCTTTAAAAAGTTCATGATAAAATCAACATTCGGCCATCCAATAAAGCTCTAAAATGTCAGTTTATCCTACCACTTTGCAGTGGCTTCCTTAGTAGTCTGTGTGTTTGAAGCTGATTTATCTTTAAGGACATGTGAGTAAATGAAACAGACTTCACTTTTCCAGGCCAAGAAATACTGAATTATCAACTCATTGAAGAATACTGGGCTAGATAGCCTTTGGTCTCATTCAGAATTTTAATGTTTTTATGGAAGAAACATAAAGGAAGCATTGAAAAGCTGAAAGAAGAGTTATTACCGTTAATGTTACCTCAGACATTAAACTGGGTTTTTATTAATCAATCATATATATATATATATATATATATATATATATATATATATATATAACCTTACCACACAACAACACAATATATTTAAAGAACATAGCATAAAAGGAGCCCTGGTAGACCAGGCTGAAGGCATTTGTTCTCACAGAAGCCAGTCTATAGGACGTCCACAAAGAGGGTTCACGAACCGCAGCATTGGTATGCAGAGGCAGACTGTCTCTGGGCAGTATTCAGCTACAGAGTCCCATCCTCACAAGGATTTCTGCTCGTACAACTGGATTTTCCTCTTCTCCTGTCCCTATATGTGCCTCATGCTTTCCAAACTGAGGAATCCCTACAGCAGATTTGTTTATTTATTAAATTTCTCTCTTGCTCTATATTGCCCAAGGCAACTCAAAGCGACTTAACAACCAAGCAAATAGACAATAAACCCCATATACTGTGGATATATTTAAAACAAAGAGGAAACAGCAAAACATTAAAAACATTCACCCACAGAGAGGATATGCAGGGGAGACATAGGGGGAAGCATTCCATTATGCAAGGAAAACTCTCTCCCTCAGATACTGGAGGTTATACAGCCATCATGACTGGTAGCCATTGGCTGACATTCTCCTTTAATTTGTTACTTCCATTGCACATTTGTAAGCCAATGATCTAGATTTACTAAGAGCTATATATTAATCTAATTCAGAGCCATGGAGCAATTCAAATGACACCAAATTGGCCATGTAGGCTAAAATCACACAACCAGTTTCCAGATAAAACGTATAACTGATTGCATGACTTGTGCTACACACATCAGCTTTTATCCATCCAAACTGTAATTCGAATATGCCATCCCTGCCCCTGAAATCTGGTTTTTTTAAAAAATCACTTGTTATTCAGACAACCAAGTCTGCTTGGGAATGAGTGAACACTCACACTGATAGTTTGATCATATATTTTTGGCTGTGTGTAAGAATGCAGAATGGCTGAAAACAGGCATTTTTACATAACTGAAACCAAGGTTTCAAAATGTCAGATAGGCCTAGCTTTCTTTGAATATAATTTCAATATTTCCCATTGCTGCTAGGTCTTGGTCTCTTGTCAATCATCTCCTCAGGAGAGTACTTGAAAGAGACCATGGAAGTGCTTGAAGGCTGATAGCTACAAATTTTCTGGGGGGAAAGTGCATGGTGGGGAACAGCAGCATATCTTGAGTGGTAAACCTCAGGCTTATATACTGTCAAGCTCATTTAACTTCACTCATGTTTATGGTACATTCCAATTATTCTAAATCAAATTCTTAGGTGCTAGCGCTGAGAGCCTTTCCTCCTCTGACCAAGCCCTTGGCTTTAACATTAGCGGTGGACATGTCTGGGAAATTTGGGGGGGACGGACGACTGAATTAGTTCTCCTTGATCTAACATCCAGACTTACATTCACCTGTGTGAAGAATCCTATCAAACAAAGGGGTTTGGTCTTATACAAAGCCTATTTTGATGCCTTGCTCATTTTGCTTGGGTTTTTGTCACTAGCTAGGTGGTTAATTTAGTTTACTAATTCCGAATGGACCTCCTTTTTTGTATGTATGTGTTCTAGAGATGGCCAAAGTATAGCTATGGGGAATTATATTCTTCCACCCCAATTGAAAGAAATGTAAGAAGTGAAGACGTAATAACTCTGGTCTATTTTAGGAATTCTGAAGAGGAAACCTGAAGAAGGTGTCTAAAAACACACCATGAAACAAGTTGCCATGAATATTAAGTGCCATCAGCTAGCAGAGCTCGTGGTATGGGAGTAAAAGTAAGGAGAGGAAAAGAAGAGGAAAAGTAAGTAATAGTTTCCAGTCTTACAATGATCTGAATTGTTGTAAGATTTCTGGCCTGAAAATTATCCCACCCCTCAATCAAAACTATACTGGCAGGGATCAATTTCATGCCTCTTCAAGCAGCTGTCCTGTATATTCTTCAAGAACTAACACGAGTAGACTAATGCTGCATTTCTTCAAGGATAACTTCTGGCTGCAAATATACTCATGGACCCCCAGCCAAAAAATACCAACATAATTTAAATGGGAGAGAGAGCATAGGTCAGTGACACAGCATACATTTCACACACAGAAGGCTACAGATTCAGTCCCTAGCACCAAGGAGCAGAGACTGTAAGAGACCTCCACTGACTGAGACCATGGACAGCTCCTGCAAGACAAGAGCAGATAATGCTGAGATAAGCAGCCCATCTGACCTGGAATAAGGCAGTTTCCTATCTTTCTTATTCCTAGCTCCTCAGTTTCCTTTGCACATTCAGGCTTCATGTCTTCTAATTAACAAGTTAACTTGACTGGGTATCTCCCTCACAGCAAATATAGAAAAGCTATTGGGGCAAATACAAAATAATAATCCGCTAAAAAACAACTCCTCAACAGACTATACTCCTGAGCCATCACCATGACACTTTCCAAGACAGTGTTCCCAATTTTTTCAGAGTGTGCAAAAGGGACTGTTGCATATATTTAATGGAGTATCTTAGAAGAAAATATGGCGGCTCTTCTTTTTTTGAGACACACAGTTTACTGGTAGGGACCCACTAATGGGTTGTGTCCTGAACCAAGGTGGGTCACAACAGAAGCATTTCCAACATGTGAATATATGTTAAAAGATTAGGAATTGGGTTCCCAATTGCATGTTTGGGTTCTGGGTCTGAGAAAGTTGAAGATACCAGCACAGCTAAACACCTGTTGCCAACTAAGGCACTCCATTAAAGATACTGGACGATTATGAGTGCTAGTTTATTTTATTTACTTCATAAAATTTAATCACTGTTTGATTGTTTTTTTTAAAAAACCCCAACCCTTAAAGCAGTTTATAAAGAGCCCAAAAGGATAAAATTATCAGTAAAAAGCAGCTAAAGCAACTATTGAAAACATTCAAAATATTAAGATCATTGATGAATTAAAAACAGATTAAAACACATGTCAATATTCTAAATATCTGGGTAGGCTTGTCTAAACAAAAGTGTTTTTAGCAGGCACTGAAAAGAGTGTAGTGAAAGGGTCTGTCTGCACACATGTGGAATGAATACTACATGGCACCTGTAATTGCTGGTTCTGTAGAACAAAGTGGTTGAGTGGTCTGGTGATCTTGCTGGTAAATTGCTTCCAAGTTGTTAAGGGCTTTATGTATTAACAGTAACACCTTGAACTGGGCCTGGTAGCAAATTGGCAACCATGCAGGTCTCTGCAGCATTCTGCACTAACTGCAGCTTCCAGATCAAGCGCAAGGGAAGCCCCACATAGAGCGCATTGCAGCAAACCAGTCTTCCAGCAAGCCAGTTCTAAGCTCCCAAAGTACTTTAATTAGCAGGTGTTACTCTTGAGGAATTGTTAAGTAGGTCAATACTGCTCCTTTTTCTTTCTGTTGAGTCTCAAGATAATCACATTAATTTCTTAGATATGATGTATGGTGTTGGGAGTGGTAAGAAATTGCATCTGAGTGCTGCTTCTCACATTACATGAATATGCATATAGGAAATAAAACCATAGGTGACACCCCCAGCCCCTTTCCTGTTATACATATGGAACTGCTCTGTTGGATAACAATATGTAAAAATGTGACTGTCTTAATACACACATGGATCATATAGATCCATGTGTCCTTTTGTGGGTGTTGGTGCACTTTCAGTTGAACTCTACCACAGTGTTTTTTCTGCTGCTCTGGGAAACCTCCCTCCTGAGAGTGGGTAATCAGCATTCCTTCCTCTGAGAGCTTAGCAACAATGATTTAGAATCCTTTACAACATTGCTGCCTGCTGAAGCCTTAGACAGTTACCTCCACATTTTGCTTTCCAACTTTCTTTATAGATGTCAATTGACACACAGTGGAGGGCCAGTGTGGTGTAGTGGTTAAGAGCGGTAGTCTCGTAATCTGGGGAACCGGGTTCGCGTCTCCGCTCCTCCACATGCAGCTGCTGGGTGACCTTGGGCCAGTCACACTTCTTTGAAGTCTCTCAGCCCCACTCACCTCACAGAGTGTTTGTTGTGGGGGAGGAAGGGAAAGGAGAATGTTAGCCGCTTTGAGACTCCTGAAGGGGAGTGAAAGGCGGGATATCAAATCCAAACACAGGCAACTCGCATCTTATACTAGGGTTCGTTTTTTTACACATAAAATGTAAAGCTGGATGGAAGTCTGCTTACCCAACTTTTGAGATGGTGATGCAAGGGCTCTGGCTGGATCCTAGAGCCCTCCTGCTGCCTTCCTCAAACCCAATAAGCACTCCTGTTTTGGGGGAAGGCAGTGTGAGGGCTCTGGGATGGTGCCAGAGACCTCACACCATCTTCCTTCCCTAAGACAGGTAAGCCCACAATCATAACTTTGTGCAGATGGTTGGGGGGAAGAAATAAACAGAGAGTGGGTTTCCTTTGCTCTCCATTTATTTGTTTATCCCCCCCACCTACCCACCTGCGCAAAGCTGTGATTGCATAAGTTAAATAAATGTAAGATGCAAGTTTCCTGTACTTTTTTTAAAAAAAGAAAGCTGACGTGGTCTGGTACATGTGTAACCCACTGTCAGTGGTCCTGTTAAAGAAATATTTTTGGTACAACTAAACAAAAAATAATAATCCATCAATTGAAGCTATTTTATGTCTTCTGGTCCACATACCTTATACAGCAGACTATGATGCCACTAAACACATTAATTATAGTTGCTTCTATAACACTCACATCGTTTCAATCTCTCTACCTTCTTCAACACTGTATCAGTCATTAGCATTCAGCACGCCTCCTACGCTGTTCTCAGCTAATTGTTAATCCCAGCCTCTGAAACAGATTGCAGCAGCAAAGAACTCAGAGTTCTGTCTTTTCAAATGGTTGAAGCCCATTAGATTATTTGCAGAAAGGACTGCTTGTGGATTAGATAACTCAGCAGAGCAATATGGAAAACTCTCTGGCTTTCTTAATAATCTATCTTAACATAAACCACTGCAGTAATCTTCCTTGCAATATCTCAATTAGTTAAATTAAATTCATTGTTGAGGAGGTAACATGTTATACTCCTATAACTACTTTGCAATTCACATTAAATGTCAGTAATAGTAATCCTGTGGGGGGGACACACAAAAAGATGTTGTGGGAGTAATTCTTATTTGTTTAATGGAACAGGCTACTTGGACATTGTAATATTTAATTAGATGTCTATTAGTCACTGAATACTGACTGTGTTTTATTTAAAGCCGTAACTAGGATAAGAGATAACACAATTTAAACATTGCTTTCCCTTGAAGAAAGCATTTTTTTAAAAAAGAGCAAGCATTCTTTTTATTTCTGAATGGCTCCAATAAACCTTTTCTTCTTTGCATTTCAGACCTAACTAAAAAGTAATTTAAAATGGAGTACTACAGAAGCCTGTAACTTATAAATTAAACGGTGGTATGAAGCATATAAGAGTTACATGTTTGCAGTATAACAGGAGTAAGTAACCCATGGCCTTCCAGATGTTGTTGGACTCAAACTCTCATCAACCCCAGTGCACTTGCCTAATGGGATGCTAGGGGCTGTAGTCCAACAATATCTGGAGGGCCACCTTAGCTGCTGTATAGGATAGAATCATAGTTTTTGGCTAATGTATGTGCGCTACACCCACTTATGTGTCGATATTTGCCAGCCGCTCTATCTCACCTCACAATTCTGGTTTACTTCCAAGATGCCTGTATTTCATAAAGAGCAATGAATTATTGTTACATCAGTCCTTTTTTCCCTTAAAAATTATTTAGGGGTACTCTCATTTTCCTACTCATATTGAAATACTGCCCCTCAATGAGGCCAAACTTAGATTCACAAAATTGTTAGGGGTATGTGTACCCCTGCGTCCCCCCACAAAAAAGTACTGTGTTACATTATTTGAAATCAAGGGGGGGAGACTTAAATCTATAGAAGCTACTTTAGGGTTTTTGTTTTTCACTAGAACCCTGAGATTGAGTACCCACAACCACAAAATACTGACCAGCAAGAAGGGAGACGGGGTGAGGGGTCAGGGACATATTATTAGAATTTAGGGGCAAGATGCCTCTAAACACCTGCTCAGCGTCAGAATTTGTTTTCACAAAATTCCACTCCTAATTTTCCTCCCAAGCTTTCTTCATCTCAGCAGCCTAGGTTAGGAGGCAGTGATGGTGCTTTCAATTACTCTCTAGCAATCTGACCAAAAGGACAAGTAACTGAATTCAGTACTGCAGACCTTACCCCGTAAACATGCAAAAAATAGGTGGGGTATGTTTATTTAAAAAAATACCAAAAAAAATCCTTCCAGTAGCACCTTAAAGACCAACTAAGTTAGTTCTTGGTATGAGCTTTCGTGTGCATGCACACTTCTTCAGATACACTGAAACAGAAGTTGCCAGATCCTTCTATATAGTGAGAAGGTGGGGAGGGGTATTACTCAGAAGGGTGGTGGGAATGGGAGATTGGCAGATAGCTGAGATGAGCCTGTTGACGACTCTTAATGACTGTAATAGGTCTTACAGGAAAAGGCAAAGGGTGAGAAGGCGAGAAATGGCTTAGTCATGTATAATGAGATAAGAATGCAATGTCTCTGTTCAGACCAGGTCTCTCCATGGTTTTAAGTTTGGTAATGAGTTGCAATTCAGCAGCTTCTCTTTCCAGTCTATTTCTGAAATTCCTTTGTAGTAAAACAGCTACTTTGAGATCTTGTATAGAATGTCCTGGGAGATTGAAGTGTTCTCCTACTGGTTTCTCTGTTTTGTGATTCTTGATGTCAGATTTATGTCCGTTTATTCTTTGGCGTAAGGTTTGGCCTGTTTGTCCAATATAGAGAGCTGAAGGACACTGTTGGCATTTGATGGCATACACAATGTTAGACGATGAGCAATTAAATAGTCCCGAGATGGTATGTGTGATGTTGTTGGGGCCAGTAATGGTGTTGTCCGGGTGTGTGTGGCAGCAAAGTTGGCATCTGGGTTTATTGCAGGCTCTGGTGCCAGGGTCCGTGTTAAGTCTGGTTGTAGTATTATTGTGGGTTAGGAGTTGTTTAAGATTGGGTGGCTGTCTGTAGGCAATGAAAGGTCTTCCTCCCAGAGCTTGAGAAAGAGAACTGTCATTGTCCAGGAGAGGTTGTAGATCTCTGATGATGCGTTGTACTGTTTTGACTTGGGAGCTGTATGTGATGACTAGAGGTGTTCTGTTATTTTATTTTTTGGGTCTGTCTTGCAGCAAGTTCTCTCTGGGTATCAGTCTGGCTCTGTTGATCTGTTGTCTAACTTCATCTGCTGGGTATTTTAGTTCTGAAAAGGTTTGCTGTAGATCTCTTAGGTGAGAGTCTCTGTCTGTAGAATTGGAACAGATGCGGCTGTAACGTAGTGCCTGGCTATATACAATGGACTGTTTGGTATGTTTGGGATGGTAGCTAGAGGCATGTAGATATGTTTGTCGGTCAGTTGGTTTACAGTATAAGGTGGTGTCTATGCGCCCATCCTGTATTTTTATAGTAGTGTCCAAAAAATGTATTTCTTGCATAGATTGATTCATTGTATTCATAGATTGATTCATTGTATTCATTGATTCATTGATTCATTGCCTTTTCCTGTAAGACCTATTACAGTCGTTAAGAGTCGTCAACAGGCTCATCTCAGCTATCTGCCAATCTCCCATTCCCACCACCCTTCTGAGTAATACCCCTCCCCACCTTCTCACTATATAGAAGGATCTGGCAACTTCTGTTTCAGTGTATCTGAAGAAGTGTGCATGCACACGAAAGCTCATACCAAGAACTAACTTAGTTGGTCTTTAAGGTGCTACTGGAAGGAATTTTTTTATTTTGACTATGGCAGACCAACACCTATCTGTAACTGTAAAAAAATACCGTATTTTTTGCTCTATAAGACTCACTTTTTCCCTCCTAAAAAGTAAGGGGAAATGTGTGTGCGTCTTATGGAGCGAATGCAGGCTGTGCAGCTATCCCAGAAGCCAAAACACCTGGCTTGTTTTCCTCCTCCAAAAACTAAGTGCGTCTTGCGGTCTGGTGCGTCTTATAGAGCAAAAAATATGGTAATTAAAAACAGCAGCACAACCTTTAGAACACAATTAAGAACTACTTTGGGAATTAGAAGACAAAAGGGGAAAGAACAAAAGCTAACTTGCCTAGGCTGGTACAAACCATACCAGCACATTGACCCCACAATCCAGCAGGTAGCTAAGGGGTGTACCCAGGTGTTAAGAAGTAAAGGTGTGAGGCTAATACAAAGCTTTATCCAAACTCGTCCAGTAAGTAGCCTGTCAGAATGCTTGAAAGTCAGAAGATGCTAGTATTATGGTTAACACTAATACTCTTGATTTAAAGCATTTCTCTAGAAAATAATGTTAATAAATAGATATCAAGTGTTGTGGTGCAGTGTTAGAGCATTTGCTTTGCATATAAGACAGTATTCAGCTGCCATGTCCCATCAATGCAAAGATTCTTGTGCAATGGGATGTCCCCCTTGCCCTTGCTTCAGAGGGTTGGATTTAGGAGGCTCACAGGAGAGGAGAAGAGGAAAACAAGAGACTTCACACTATAGTCAGAGTCTCATCCAAAAGCTTGGTGAGCTGCTGTCAGCCAGTGCAGACAATATGGAGCTAGATGGAGCATACTGTCCAACTCAGTATAAGACACCTTCCTATGTTTCTGTTATATTATTAGCAGGGAGTCTGCCCCTTAACCAGATGGTTAGAGAACATTGCAGGTCTACTTATAAGCAGTTGCAAATATATGTGAGAAGGTTGCTATTTATCCTGTCAAAATGCTCTCCTTCCAGACTGACAGTTTTACCACCTCTTTAACAATAGTTGAGGCATGAGGATTTTGTCCAAATACAAAAAGCTCCAAGTGTAGCAGACACACCATACTTAGCCGACAATCTTAAGAGGGGAAAGCATGACACTAATTCGTTGCAGAAATAATATTACGTTCTTTTCTTTTACTATTCTAAACCGCATATTCTGTACAACATAGCAATACATGCATGACATTCTTTCAAAACTAGCTTCATAATAGGAGTCTTTTCCTGCCTGGCCTCAAGATGCTGGTGCTCTATCACTTAGTTACAGACCTCCTGTATCTGGCACCACTTTTCTTTATATCTTCCCTTTCTTTCATGATGGCAGCAGTTATTTTTTTAATCCACAGCACCTTTCTATTTACTTTATCATTTCCTAGAAAACCCATCATTCTGATCAGATTTGGAAACGTTATTATGCCAGGGCTGCAGTCAGTAGTCAGCTCTCTTGTGACTAGAGGGGCTGCCACATTTCTAGGTGGGGCTTCAAATAAATGCAAGAGAGCTGGTGATTTCTTCACAATCAAAAAACCAAACAAAAAACCACACCTTCTATAACTTTGTCACTAGCCTCAAATCTTCATGAATTGTTTTACTCTGAAATGCGCAAAGAGGGCCCAGAGCCCTTTAATAACTTGTAACGAGCACTTTCCTTAAATAAATAGTAAATTCTCTTATCCTTCCCCCTTATAAGCACCAGACCTAGTGCTAGAGCTAAAGCATCAATGAAGCATGATTGCCAGGATGAATTTTGGGTGAGCAAAGCTGGGAGCTGAGTTTGGAGCACTGCCACCAGCTGTGATAGTTGTTGCTCCTAAGCATATATCTGCCCTCCTCTGTTTGAGAAATGCATTCTAATTTTTTAAAGAGAAGTGGTTATGTCTTCATTAGAAATCCTGTTGGTTTTCATAAAATGTTAAGGTGGGTCTCACTACCTCTGGGTCAGATCAAAGACCCATCTAGACCAGCAGCTTATTTTCACAGTTGCCAGCCAGTCAATGGACAAAGAAACTGGGTGACATCCAACATTAGTCATAATCAGAGCGTACCCATTGAAATCAATGGGTAACTGAGGTCTGTGGATTTCAATGGGTATTCTCTGAGTATGACTAAAGTTGGATCTCACCCACTGAAATTACTAAAAATCATTTCCCCAGGAGCACTGGTATAAGAAAGCATCATTTGAGATGTGTGGAGGTGGAATTGCAGTCGCTGCCTTCTGTGTCACTGTCCCCACTCATTCCACCTCCATAACTTCATGTATTCCCCATTTATTCTGCCGTTTTTGCTGGCTTTTAATTGCTTGTACCGTTTTGATTATGTTACTGCCTCTCGGAGAACATTTGAATACTGAAGCTGTAGGATATGCATTTAAATAATAAAGAAAACATTCATTTGCTACGAGTCCAGCTGGAATTTCAGAGCAATAGATTAATATATTCCCATTGGCATGGGGTAGATACTGGCTCTGTACTATATTGTAGCCTTCAAACAATTTTTAAGGGCAGGCACATGGTGAGTGCATTATCATATATTGCTGGAGGATATGCATTTAAATAAGAAAGAAAACGTTTATTTGTTCTGGGTCCCGCTGGAATTTCACAGCAACAGTATAATATTTTCCCATTGGCACTGGGTAGATATTGGCTCTATACTGGATGCAGCCTGCACAGTTTTTAAGGGCAGGCTCACAGTGAGTGCATTACCATATACCACATCTTTATCTGGGCTGAACGCCAATGCACAATTGTGTTGTTGTATTAATTCTATGAAAAACTGAATTTTGTAGAAACGTGATGTGAGCAATCTAGCTTGTTGATATCTGCAGGGTCAAGAGGCAGTGCCAAGGACTCTAACTTTGCCTGGTTTGTATGTATGTGTATGTGTAGTTTATTATTAGCATGCTCAGCCTGAGGGCAGTCCCTCAAATGGTGATGGAGAAACCTGAAACTGCATCAGAGAAGCTGGTGGAACTGTGATCACAAGGTGCAAATGTCTGCTCGAATTATGAGTAACTTGCCTCCCCTCGCAAACATTTGTCCTTGTGGTGCTCCGAGATGGCAGAGGTGTCATAGTGCATCTCTTCACAGCATCCCACAAATTCACTCACATTTCTCTCACACGTTAAATAGATTCTCCCCCCGCCCTCGCATTCCCGACCTTTGATATAGGCAGTTGTATGAAGGCAACACACTCTCCCTGCCTTTTTCTGATTCTATCACTATAGTTTCTTGTGGCCTTCAAAACAAACCATTTCTTGGCTGCATATGTTTTAAAAAGGAGTTGCGAGTAGCCCAGAAACCATCATTTTCTTCACTCTGCTACACCAGTCTTATTAAATGCTAATCTTTAAGAGAGAAGGCATGGGCGAAGGGCAGTAGGGAGCGCAGAAGGTCTTAGAGTTTGATCCTTTGCATCTCTCCATTTAATAAGGGTATGAGGTGGTAGAGCCAAGAACTTCAGAGACACCGCAGAGAGCTGAGCAGGTCAGAGTAATAAGCTGGATGGACCAATAAGCTTGGCTCAAAAAAAGCGAGGGTCGAAGGACAGTTTCATCTGAATGGAAACAACATCCAAGAGGAAACCAATTGCATACTTTGTGTTCTGCATGCTTTCTTTACTCTGGGATTTTCAAAATGTTGAACATTGTCCCCAATTCAGCATGTGGTGGGGAATCTGGGGCGGGAGACTCGCACAAAGCTTTTTGAGGTGTTCAAGGTGCTGAATACAAAAGAGGCAACATGCTGGCTTTCAATGTGTAATTTCTTGCAACCCCCTACACAGCTATTAACCTTTTCTCTATTAAAATGCATGCTTCCATTGAACGTTTGAATCACTGGAAGCAATGGTGTTATTATATCTGTGTGTGTGTGTGCATGTACACACACACACACACACGTACACACACACACAAATACAGGAAGGTATTCACAGTCCTTGTTGCTATGTAATCATCTGGATTTGTAAATAGTAAAATGTACTGTATGAGGCTATATAAACAGAAATATCTCATAATATCTCATTGATATAGAATTATTTCACAAATTAAACTTTCTAGAAGTAAGAATGCATCATTTATCTTCACATTAGCATCCAATCAGTGCACCAAAATTATCTAAATATGAGATATGGGAGAAATGTCATGGGTCTTACCTACGTTGCTGACAATCATGTGCCCTATTCAGATGTTCATTTATGTCAAATGGGGGTAACCAAATAATGAGGCACTGGCAAGCCCCATTCTTTCCAGCAAGCCATGTTTCCCATCCTTACGAGCCTCCATGGAACTGTCTTCTAAAGGGGGGAATGTCCTCCACTCATGAAGGCTCCCTGTGCAATTTAGAACTCGGGTATTTCTGTTAATAGTTAAATGCCACAGAAGGGTATTGTGAGTGGCTGTTAATATTAGACCTCTACATTACATTGGTGCCCCACAAGACGAATGCCTCGCAAGACGAAAAACTCGCTAGACGAAAGGGTTTTGCGGTTTTTGAGCTGCTTCGCAAGACGAATTTCCCTATGGGCTTGCTTCGCAAGACAAAAACGTCTTGCAAGTTTGTTTCCTTTTTCTTAACACCGTTAATACAGTTGCGACTTGACTTCAAGGAGCAACTCATAGAACGCGGTGTGGTAGCCTTTTTTGAGGTTTTTGGTGATTTTTGAAGCTTTTCCAAAACTTTTCCGACACCGTGCTTCGCAAGACGAAAAATTCGCTAGACAAAAAAACTCGCGGAACGAATTAATTTCGTCTTGCGAGGCACCACTGTATTTGTCAAAGCTTCCCTTTGTGCTAATGCTGCATTAAATATATATATATGTATTGACTTCTCTATGTGATTTTGCAGTGGCAGACCTCTGCTGCTTCAGACCGCAAGCCTATACACATTTACTAGGAAGTAAGTCCAAAGACAGTGAATTGACACGTATAGGATTAGATTGTCACTATTAAAACTAAGCTAGCCAAAAACTAAGTTAGGCACCTTTCTTAGCCTTTGCCTCAGTGCAAAGCCTGAAATATGTTCCTATTGGAAGGAATCTTAGTAAATCAATGTTAAGTGCTATAAATGCCAGCTATAAAATCCAAAGTAAGGAGACTTCTCGTGCTTAGGCCGTTGCTGTGCACAATAACACAACACATCTGAACCTTTTTAGTTCATGAGTAAATTAATAGCAAGCTGGGATTTGAGCCAAACAGAGGTTGACGTGCTTTTATTGCTGTTGTTTATTAAAAACCCAACATTGCCATTCAGCTACCTTGTAGACATGACCATGAGTTGGTGGTTGCATTTAAAATGTGAAGTCTAGCGTCTGATCTATCAGACAACTCTGAGAGAACGAGATGGGTAACTTTGGGTTGCTATGGCTACTCAAGGAGAGCTTTCTGGACACTGGAGGAAGCAAGCCAGCTTTTCTTCCGCCAGACATTTAAATATATACCTTTAGCCACCTTCGGTGTTTTTATTTACGATTACATTGTTTTCTCCTTAATGGTATTATATTGGATAGGTTTGCTTTATTTCTATTAACCTTTCTATACTGCCCTGGTATCTTTGTGGTAAACAATGGTCTAGAAGCATATAAATTAAGTATAAATAAACCAAAAGCCCATTTGGGACAATTTCCTCTTTTCCCAGCATAAAAGAATAGCCTTTTGTTCTTGTTATAGATTCCTGGGGCTATTATCTTATTTTTACGTATGCAATGTCTGAAGTTGTGTTGTCCACACAGTGGGATTTAAAGCACTGCATAAATTCTGGGTGTGCATTTACATTTGTCATTGTATGGCTGGAACAGCCAGTTTTCCTCAAGGCTTAGAGTTGTTCTACTGAGTGGCCATCCTGCAGGAAAAAGGGGGGGGGGTGTCTGTTTTCATGCTAAGCTCTAGGGAAAGAGTTGCAACTTCTGTCTCTCATCCACTTAAGCCTCACATCACTATGGAGCTTCCAATCTAGATTATGGATCTAAAGAGTAGATAGTCCTCCACATGGGGTGCCCTGGGGTCATTTCACACCTCCCTCACACTCCTCCCCAAAGCCCTGCACTTACCAGGCTTTGGGAAGGAAGCAGAAAGGCACCCCCTTGCCCCCCTGTGCCCTATGCAAGGGAACCAAATTTGCTGCCCTCTGGAATCCACTTCACAAACTGTAGTGTGTTTGGGAATAGCATGCTGCTCATCAGCCACAGCTTGACCTAACTTGGCATAGACCAAGCCATAATGTCAGGAGGCCATATCAAGTCAGGATATAAGCAAATTGTGTGTAAGATCTAGTTTGTCTTGTCTGGCATGTTTTGTCCCTAAAGCCTTGTAGTACAACTGCAGAGTTTCTCTTCTCTACCACTTCTAATCGTCTCCCTGTGTATCCCCCCTGCATATAACTTTTCATCAGCATTCATGTTTACACCTTTCAAAAGCTGAGATTTTTAAAAGGGATAATTCCCACCTAGCCTTCATCCTTCCAAATCGACAATGTCTTATTTTCTCATCTACTAAACTAGCACATTTCAGAGACCTGGATGCCCTGCCAAATCACTGTGAATAAATGGGACTGTGCAATGTCAATAGAGAATCTGTTCATGAAATGGGATGCAGTTGAGAAAAGATATATACCATATGCAAAGTATACATTAACGTCTCTCTAGCCCATCTCTTCTGTCAATAGAAAAATGATTGCTTTACCCTCCGACATTTCCACATCTCAAGTCTCGAGAGGCATATATATGAATATTAAAGTGTGGTTATTGCTAATGGCCATATGGCATTTAAATGTAAGATTTTCTTTCTTTGCTGCAAATGTGTTTGATACCCCTAATCTTACCACATCATGTGCACAATAGTTTTGTGTTTGTTTGCTGGCTTGTTTGTTTGTTTGTCTGTTTAAAAGCGGACTATAAAGAGGGGACAAGCGCAGCCCACAACACATTAACAATGATTCATGGAGTCTTTGTTCTTTGCAAATATTATTTTAGAAGATTATGGTGATAGGGCTTTTTAAAGCCAGTACTCAGTTCCGGCACCTCTCAGGTGGGTGCCATTGCCATTGTAAGAGAACAAGGGAGGTGTTCGTGGTGAGTTCTGGCACCTCTTTTTCTAGAAAAAATAGCACTGTTTGTAGATATCTAGAACAGAATGGCTGGTTTTCTATCCAAGCATTCTGTATCAGTAATGCTTATTTCCCCCCTCCTGATAAGCTTAAAAAAATAAAACAGGATTTTGAACTTACATATTGATCATTCTCATAAACCTTGAGGGATGCTTCCAAGTGCTCAGCTTAAAAATCCCATGGGCAACCCATCCTCTTCCCTGCCACTATGCCATCTCCCTTTTACAAGGAAAAAACACACACCTTACCTTTGGGAAAGGGAGGTAGCAGACAGCAGAAGTCTCCCATGTGTACAGAAGAGGCCCCCTGTGGCCTCTCCTTATTGGTAACCGATAATCAGAGTGTTTTGCTTTCCAGGAACTGGCAGGAGGTGAAGCAGATGGAAGAGCGTTTGTTTTAAAAAAAGGCTGGCTGGATCAGACCAAAACGTTAGGGCCTACACAGTGGCCCACCAGATGCTTATGGTAAGCCTACGAGCAGGACCTGAATGCAATAGCTCTCCCATTCCTATTCTTGCCGAAAGTGCAACAGCAGATATCATTCATTGTGTAATTTAATAACTCTGTTGGCAGTAAGCCAAGGGGATGCATGGGATGATCTTTAGTGAGGTAACAAATGCTCCAGAAGGCTCTCTACGTGCAGTAGAGTTTACTTGTGGGTGTTTTAGTTGAATCTCTCCCTGAGTTTGACAAGGCCTGTCAAAAACACGCAGTCCCTCTGTTTCTTTCTGGTTAAGTTGTCTCCTATTTTACCCTTTTGTTGATTAGAACTTTGCCAGGATTTTCTCCCTGGACTCCTCATGGTTTATTCAAGTGCCTCTGCTAACAGTTATCCAGGAAGTGCCATACTGTATATGATGGGAGGGGTGTTTCCAGCTACCCCACCCCTTGTCCTTGTTAGCCTTGCATGTGGCTGCAGGAGAGGGACTGTGAGCGACATAATGGGATGAGTGTGTCTAGGACTAAGGTGAAACTGTGAAGCTCCCTTATTACTTTTGCTTTTGGATGCTGCATGATGTTTTAGTAGTCTTGTTCAATTTATAGTATTGAAATGTGGTCTTTTTGTTATGTTAGTATATTTGCTATTGTTTTGCTATCTTACAAAATTGTTACTATGTTACTATGAATTTGTTTTTGTAGTGCTTGTTTGAAAAGCATCCGTGTTTTCTTCATTGTAAGCCACCTTGAGCATGATTTTTGTGTGTGTGGAAAACTGGCATACAAAGAAAATGAACGAATGAACACAGGGGCTGTCAGGGAACTGCCATCGGAGCTAGAGGCGGAGGGAAGGCTCCAGAGGGATGCCGGAGAGGGTCCCAGTAGGGAGAGAGGCAGCCCATCTGCTGGGGAAGGAAATCAGCGTAACACCAGTGGAGAAGGGGGGCAGATGGGGGAATCGGAGAGGAGGCTCCAAGACTCCTTGCCGGAGACCAGCGGAGAGAGTACGGGTCGCTGCCCACACCCTCCCTGCGCAGAAGACTTCCGCGCAGGGAGAGTAGGAGGAGACTTGGCGTCAAAGAACTTTTTTGCTGGAAGAAGTTCAAAAAACACCCACTGATGGATTCTGCCAGCGACTGAGACAGCCACGAAGCTAGAGGCTGTCCAGCCAGAAAGGGTTCAACCAGGTAACCTAGCCAGGAGTGGCGGCAACTTACGCACGAGCAACCCCTAGAACCATTACAGGGGCCATTGATAAATCTTATCCACCGTGAACTTGCCAAATTGCAGCTTTGACATTGCTGCAATCTCTTTGCTGAAGTGCGGTGACAATAACTGTATCAATGCCCCTGAATGAATAATGGGGTTCAAACTTGAGGATTAGAAAGCCCATGACTCCTTCAAACTGGAGTCACCCTATTTGAGTGGGAGGTTTTTTTTCCACATTTCCAACAATCTTCTCTCAAATGATAACCCCATCTTCAGTTACTTGCCTTCAATTCTTGTAATGTTCTCATGTGGAGACTAATTGAAGCAAAGACGGAAGCAGCATATGGATTCCTCTTGAAAGACTCTTCCTACGCTCAAGCTGTTCACGGGAATTTCATCAGGGTATGGCCCACTCCATCCCTTCCCAAAACGCTCCTTTCTGTTGCAGACAGGAGAATGTCTTCCTGTCTGCCTAGAAATTAAAGCAAAGGAGAGCTCCGAGATGTCCTCAAATGTCTTTTCTTTCTTGTGGGGAAAAAAGATGTGAGCAGCGCTAAGATGAGCATCACTTCAAAACATTAGGGCAAACCCTAAGGGTTAATATACAATAATAAGTATAAGGTCTAATGACACATAATAAAACAATGAAAGCATAGTGTGCTCCATGGGATCACTATGTTGAAACCTTTAGGAACAGTCACGTGCAATAGGTAAAGGCTATCTTTTTTATATATAGTAGTGTTTGAGGAATTCAAGTTTGTAAATTCCAGCACAAATTGGCATCCTGGACTAACACTCATATTCAAATTTAGTTATTTCCTGGCTTTCACACTTCCTGAATGCAGTTTCTGGCTTAAAATAAAATAAAATATCAAAACACATTTTAACATGTGTATTTTGAGAGAAAATATATTTAGAAAGGGGTTGTTGTTTTTTACAGGAAATGGGTGATATCCAACTAAGTACAGACTCATTAAAATTAAATAACTTTTAAGGACATTGATTCAGTGGGTCTGCTCTGAATATGACTCACACTGGATATTTTCCAGTATGTTTAAAAATACATACGGTACTTAAAAATACAACTGACTGCAAAATTTTAATGTGATTTGAAACAACAACAGATCAATGCAGCAACTGAATGGGACATTATTGAACACCTGCAAAAATGGCATGGGCCATAAATAGAGCGATTCACCCATCTCCATTATTAGTTTTCTATCAGTTAATTATCACTTCCCCAAACAAGTGGAAGGCTGGGCTCCAACCAGCTGGTTAATACAAAGTGGTACAATAGTTCTTCCCAACCAAATTTCCATGTTTGGGATGGGGGAGCTGAATGTTGGCATATTGGCTGCTAGCGTCAGTCTCCCTATTAAGTTGATGGCAGAGCAACAACCACCACTGGAAACATCAGGCACAATTCCATTCCTTCTTCAAGCATTTAATATCTTTGGACATCAACGATGTGGAAAGGGCTAATGCTGTATGTTTGACAGATCATAGCCATGTGAAAAACTGGCTATTTTAAGGGACACCCGAGTTAGTAATACATGTTATGATTCACCCCTCAGCATAATGGTAAAGTACCATTGTATCATTAGTTTTTCTGCTTTATGTTATGGAGCCTGTAATGGGAGCAGGAACTGGTCAACTTCAGCCACCTTGAGCCACAATACCCCTGCCTCCATAGCTACCAGTAAAGACGTACCTAGGTGAGAAGCAAAACCAGGTCAGAAGGTGCTTCAAGACCTTCATTTGTTGTTTTCCCACCTCTGATTTAGCCTGTGGGATCAGTGTGAGTATATTGTCTATATGGGTTTAAGGACACACATAAGCCCCATTTAATTTAGCATGTTGGGGACAGAATATTGTTTCCCACACATTTACATTAAAGCCCTAAATCAGGTGCATACTTGCCCTTCATCAACAACAGTTGATGATATTAGAGGTTTCCGCCCACACACTTTTGCTGCGCCTATCTTCATGTGCGGCGGCTCCTCAACAAACCAGCTTTAAACAGCTTACAACAGAGTTTCTTCCAGGCGGCAGATGACAAGAGACTACGAGACTTGTGCAAAATACGCAGTCAAGAGTTACTTTATTTCTTGGCTGGTTCACAAACATTTTAGTTTCGACTATATATAAAGCTAATAGGGACACGGGTGGTGCTGTGGGTTAAACCACAGAGCCTAGGACTTGCCGATCAGAAGGTCGGCGGTTTGAATCCCCGTGACGGGGTGAGCTCCCGTTGCTCGGTCCCTGCTCCTGCCAACCTAGCAGTTCGAAAGCACATCAAAGTGCAAGTAGATAAATAGGTACCACTCTGGCGGGAAGGTAAATGGCGTTTCTGTGTGCTGCTCAGGTTCGCCAGAAGCAGCTTAGTCATGCTGGCCACATGACCCGGAAGCTGTACGCCAGCTCCCTTGGCCAATAAAGCGAGATGAGTGCCGCAACCCCAGAGTCGGTCACGACTGGACCTAATGGTCAGGGGTCCCTTTACCTTTACCTTATATACAAAGCTATTTACATACATCTTTCCACTACTGTATAAGCTCACAGCATGTGGGTACTCTTTCCTCGTGCAAGCAAGTGTGACCAGCAACTTCCTGTTTTATTTTCATCCCCAGCTGTAACCAATCAGCCTGGAATGTCACGCCTAACTATTAAAGAAAACTTCTTTAAAGCTACAAGCACCTTTTTCTGTTTCTTTGAAGAATGACTTCCTAAGAGATGAACCCAATACACAGAAGGACAATAGCCCACAGATGTCTAGCATTTGTTAGATTGCTGTAACCTATTACTGCATGAAACAGCTTTCCTATTAAGTAAAAAGAGCTTCAGAGGTCACATCCATTATATAACAGCAGGACTTCCTGGGAATTAATATAATTTGCCCCTACACCCACAAAGAAGTCTCATGAGACCAAACATTGGGATGAAAGTTGAAATTCAACACAGCGTTAAGTAGGGCTTGTGTACACAGAGCAAAGTCCACTCATTCAATGAGACTTTCCCTTCCTGTGTGAACCCTCCTCTCAAACCTGTTCATGGGTTTCCCCTGACTCTCCAGAGTAGATTTAAGGGGTGGGGGAAAGAGAGGGGAAAGTCCTGTTACACAAATAGTCCTTCCATGCATGCAACAACTTAGTTGAATCCCACCCAATAGCCTTATTTATTAAAATGACACATTGGAGGAACTGAAAACCAAATTAACTGAAGCCCAAAAGTATGGTAGGTTAGGATTTTTATCTAACTACAGTAGGGAAGCATCCGCTCAGACCCCCGAGCATGTGATAGCAGGGCAGGCTGTGGCTCCCCAACAAAGAATGGAGAGGAAACAACTCCCTCCTTGCTATGTGAATCTTGAGTATAAACTCAGTGCGCACAGACCCCAAATGCACATGTCAGGGCTGATGGGGACCCCCCCCCCCAAGTTTCACTATGCAGACAACACTGGCAAATCGCTAAAGGGTATTCATAACACAACAATGCCTCAGTTTTCCTAAAATGTCTGTCCCCAATCTGCCCAGTCTTAATGCTCCAACAGCAACTAAGACATGCCACTCCCCAGAATTCCTATTAAATTTATTCTCAGCAGTATGGAGTGTATGTGTGTGTTTGTGTGTGTGTGTGGAGGGGGAATCCCAATGTCCAATCAAGAAATCCACACCTCTCTGCAATACCTACTTTCTAAGAGGGGATTAGCAAAAATCCACAATGAGTATAAGGAAGGATGGAGGAAGGCCGTAGGAAAATGAAGGAAGGAAAAGCTCAAGGGAGTAGGAGACTCCAACCCCTTTTCAATTTGCCACCAGCTCACACATGTTTCACCCCTCAGCCCCCTCCGTTTGGGAGCCATTTTCTTGAGTGATCTCTGAGGAAGTAGGGAGCAGGAATAAAATGCAAGAGCAGGAACAATATTGTCACTAACAACTTGGGTAACCCACACATGCACACACAGTTTAGTGCTGAAGATTTCCCTTAACAGTCATTTGTGGCAGTTCTGTGAGACATAAAAGGCTGCAGCTATCTCCGGCACAAGGTTCCCTTTTGATGAAGGCTTTGTAAATGGGTTGTTTCTGAACTTGTTACAGGTTGCTTTGATGTTCTAAGACAGGGGTTTTCTCTCCATTTCCCTGGGAACGTTTTGCATAATCAATATTCCTTGGTGTTGGCAGCTGTTTGTAGTGTAGAGGAAGGTGGCGGATTTTTCTTCTTCCCTTCTTTTTTAAGAGCTTAGGAGCCCTCGATATTTCATACTCAGACACTGTCAAAACCCAGCCCGAGCAGTGGCATTAATCATGCCTTGCAGTTCTTGACAGATGAAAACAGGTACAATTGTGTTGCATCAAGCCAAACAGGGACTCACAGGCTTGCCAAGCTTTCCTCTTTTGCTTGCAAACTTCCATTAGAAGGACTGATTTATCACGTCGGGGGGGGGGGGTCCTAAGCCACCACACAGTGGCTTGCTTTCAGTGTGCTTGGCTGCTTCTAAAGTGTACTAGGCCATGTATACTTTAGCGGCTTGAAATGTAGCGAGGTCATTTTGCCCCTGCAGCCTCTCTCGTGCCAGAAAAAAAGTTGTAACAGTTAGAAGTTATAACAGTATATCCTCCAGCGTTATGAGAAAATGCTACAGAAAGAACCCTTTCCCAGACCTGTTACCTGGTGGCCAAACACTGTCCACAGACACATTGAAATTATGTGAAATACCACGCGAACACAAGCAGCTACGAACAAGATAGGCTGAGTGGGGGTGCTGGAAATGACTCTGCTGGAGCCTCACAACACAGGGTTAGAACCCAGGAGAAGGCTGAAGGGAAGGGACCTTTTTCCTGGGCCAAACCTCTTCAAGAGGGGCCACTCATTGGTTCCCCAGAAAATTAATAATAATAATAAACTCCCCCCCCCAAAGCACACATTGACACAGCTATATATGGATGTGAGTAAGTAGGGACGCAGGTGACGCTGTGGTCTAAACCACAGAGCCTACGGCTTGCCGATCGAAAGGTCAGCAGTTCGAATCCCCGTGATGGGGTGAGCTCCTGTTGTTCGGTCCCAGTTCCTGCCTACCTAGCAGTTTGAAAGCACTTCAAAGTGCAAGTAGATAAATAGGTACCGCTCCGGCGGGAAGGTAAACGGCGTTTCCATGCGCTGCTCTGGTTCACAGAAGCAGCTTAGTCATGCTGGCCACATGACCTGGAAGCTGTCTGCGGACAAATGCCAGCTCCCTCGGCCTACAGAGTGAGATGAGCACACAACCCCAGAGTCGTCCGCGACTGGACCTAATGGTCAGGGGTACCTTTACCTTTACCTTTAAATAGGAAATATAGATTTGTTGCCTGGTGTTCACAACTTTTTTTCTACAGAAATATTTTCACAGATGATTTTTTTTGGCTAAGGATTTGTTATCCTCCCAGTATTATAATCCATCACTAGAAACCCAGATTTCTTGTCTTGCATTCCTGTTCTGTCAACAAAGTCAGTGGAAGCTGTCTCAGAAAGTACTGTTCCACATGGGTGTTCATCTTGGCAGGATTGATTCCTCAGGCAAAATCTAACATGCTAGGAGAGCTTCAGGAAATGATTCATTGCTATAATTTACAGATCCATCACTGCATATCGCAAGAAGTGTAGCGCAAATATGAATGCAGCATTGTAAAGATTTTCTCAGGGCTTAAGTAAGCCAAGCGTAAAATGCTACCAGACACTTTTGGCCTGATCCAGGAAAGGATTCGACGTGAAGAAAGAGGCTTTCACCGTAGATTGCATTTGTGAATTGGGTCTGTAGACCCAAAGGAGTGCTTCATGGGTAGCTTTGTCATATTTTGAAGAGCAAAAAAGAGGACGCTATGACAGCCATTCAAAGCAAATAAATGCAATTTGTCTCAAATGTTACCCCTGAAAAAGGAGGACGTGTCCTGGGAAAAGAGGACACATGGCAACCCTATGTGGGGGATCCAGAAGCCAGGGGTGACATACTTTACGTGTATCTGGAAGGTGCAACTAATGCAGAATGCAGTGGACCCAGTGCTCACAGTAGGAGATTACTGCCGATATGTAATTCCATGGCTGAGAAAACTGTAGCGATTGCCAGTTTGCTCTCGGGTTCAAGGTTCTCATCTTAATTCACAAAACCCTAAACAACTTGGACCCAGAGCACCTGAATCCCTGATCCCTTATACTCACTGAGATCCCCTGATAGGGCACTTCGGGTGATTCCCCATGTGGAACTCTGACCTGCCCATGGAACTCCCTACCTGTTGAGGTTCAGCAGGAACCATTCCTGCCATCTTTCTGAAAACTTCACTGTTCAGTCAGGTCACCACCATGCACTTTTGTCTTTAAACCAACCAGTATCTACTGATGTTTTATTGAAGCTTTCAATTATGTTTAATGCATATTCATAGAGTGATGTTATTGCATTTTACATGTTGTAAGCTGCCTTCTTATGTTTCATGAAGGAACAGATTATGGCTTTTCAAATGAATGAAATAATATGGATAGCCACTGCTCTCAGGTCAGCATCATGTACCCAGAGGTAGAGCTAGCTGCTCCAGCACCCTCGGGTGGGGCTAGCCAGCCACAGGGGTGGGGCAACTGTCCTGGGGGGGCGGCACAGTGATGTCACCCCCCTCAGGGATGACACCCGGGGCAGCCTGCACCCACTGCATGCCCTTCCTCTGCCAGTGCATCTACAGTCATACCTCATGTTACATTTGCTTCATGTTACGTTTTTTCAGGTTGCGTCCCGCAGTGACCTGGAAGTACTGGAAAGGGTTACTTCTGGGTTTCACCACTTGCGGATGCGCAGAAGCGCTAAATCGCGCTTCGCATATGCACACAAGCACCAAATCACGCTGTGCACCTGCGTGGATACGGCACTTCAAATTGAGGGCTTTTCATTTTGTGAGCGGGCCTCCGGAACAGATCCTATTCGCAACCAGAGGTACCACTGTACCTGTTTTTACCCACTCATGACCCTTGTCAAAAAAATAAGCTTGGACATCAGGGAGAGAGAGATCCAGTATCACCTACAGTGGTGCCTCGCAAGACGAAATTAATTCGTTCCGCAAGTTTTTTCTTCTTGCGAGTTTTTCTTCTTGCGAAGCACGGTTTCCCATAGGAATGCATTGAAAATCAATCAATGCGTTCCTATGGAGACCGTCCGGGGACAGAGGGGAAGCGCCGCGGGCCTTCCCCTCTGTCCCCGGACCTGTTTTAAAGCAAGGGAAGGGGCAGCGGGGAGAATCGATTCTCCCCGTTGCCGCCCCTTGGTTCAAAAGGGGTCCGGGGTGCGGGGGCAAGCTTCGTTTTGCGAAGCAAGCCCATAGGGAAATTCGTCTTGTGAAGCAACTCGAAAACGAAAAAACCTTTCATCTTGCGAGTTTTTCGTCTCGCGAGGCATTCGTCTTGCGGGGCACCACTGTATAGTCCCTGGGATGTCCTTCCAGGGGCTTATAGGATTGCAGCCTTAACATCTCAAGTACTATGTAATCTACATATTCCAGAAGAGTAGTGAGCTTATAAGATTAATACACATGTAGCATGGTGCTTGCTCTAAACAAAATCCCAATAAGTTGGATAAGACTTATTTAGTCCCTAGTAAGTGTTCTTAGGCAGTTTAAAGCACACTTACCTTTCAGTGCATGTCACTAAGAACCAAACTACTGTTTTGTTTGTTTGTTTGTTTGCTGCTATAGTATAGCTGGTTTCATGGGCTCATCTTCAATCTGTTCTGTTGTGTCCATGGACATGCCATTATCTACTAGCCTAATTCCACTTCTGGAAAAAAAATATTTGACATCTGAATTCCATTGAAAGCTAGGTAGGAAATGCGGAACCAACAGTCACAGATTTATGTGGGCATGCATGAAAAACCCCCCACATCTAAAGCATTTCAATTATTAAAAACTTAATTAAAAACTTCAAAATAGTTGGGGGAAATGATCTGCCCTACATCCAGAGGATATTTTCTGAATAAAATTAATTCAAATGGAATGCAATCTTTATGGAGACTGTCCTTGAAAGTCTTTGAGAACAGGATTGATCAGTCAATCTTCTAAATGCCAAAAATTCATTATACCTACACTCTTGCATAGGTACGGTCTTCAAATAGGTCTCTGAGCACATTTTGAGTTATTGCTTTAACAAGGACTGGACCTTTTTATCATTATTTTTTGTTTGTTCCTGGCCTGTTGCTAGAGCAGAGAGTGGCGGCAGTTTATTCTGTGATATTCTGAGCTCACTTCAGAAAGATCAGGATACAAAATGTAAGAAATAAATAAACCACTTATCCAATTATAAAGAGCTTGGGCCCCTGCTGAGGTAGATCAGAATCTTAATAAAAAAATGGGCAAGGCCTAGAAATTCTATTTGCTTGTGAAACGATGGATCTAAACATAGGACACTTGTGTGACCTAAAATGAAAGGCCTGTGGCCAGTCCACTGCTATTAATAGCATTTTCTATTTACAGTAGAATAAATGAAACATGGGACTTGAAAGGGGCCCATTTGGTTCAATTGTAATTTGTTTCCAAACAAATGCAGAATGGCTGGGAAAGGACGGGTAAGTACAAGAGTTTTACTGAGGACTCTTATTGATAATTCCTTTGTTCCTCATTTGTACCATTTAGGAGTGGAAAACCTTACCTGTTTTCAGCAGGGACAAAGCAGACTTCTGTGGCCACTTCTGGTCACTGCCATACCCTCCACTCTAAACACCCCAGATGCTGCTGTTAAGGGGGTGCTTTGGATGAGACAAAGTAGTGGCTGCCAGCAGAGCTTCCATTTTTGAAGCTTCCTTTCCCCCAGAAATGGCTGGTTTCATATGATCTGCAGCATATGCCATACCTTGCCATGTATAAGACAAGGTTTTTTAATTTAAAAATTATGTTAAAAATTGGGACGTGTCTTATACATCGATAATGCATAGGAGGGAAGTTGGGTTGGTTGCTACTGCAAGCCAGAGATTGTCAGCGGCTATTGGGTGTGTTATTGGTGGCTGTGGCAAGGGCTGGTTTTGATTTGCTGTCACTGCAGCATTTGGGTGGGTGATTGAAGGCTTCTGCCAGTGAGGGGACAGACGATAGGTGGCTTTTGCGATGTGTGTGAGTGGCAGCAGAGGTCAGGTGGGTGAGCGATTTTCGGCACCCCCCCCAAAAGATCAGCAACTCTGGGCAATCCTCCCCCCCCCCCTGAAAAGCTCAGCAACTCTGGGAAATCTTCCCCCATTTTGTTAATTTGGAGTCCCTAAAAATAGGGGACATCTTCTACACGAGGGCGAGTTATACATGGAAAAATATGGTATGTGTGTATGTATCTTCTGCAGCTCCTGCCACTAACAAATGGTGGGAATAAATGGTAAAAACAGTAAACTAATGAAAGAAAACAGATGTTCATAACCAAATGAATACAATTGCAAATAATGACTACCAAAGCAAATGAGAATTGAACAAATAAGTGACATAATAATGAAAAAGAAAAGAATAGTGAACTGATTTTTTTTTCTTGGACATCCCTATTTCAGAAAACTAGATATTATCTCTGTTTCTTATATTTCCCCTCTATTTGGGAAAATAAAGTTTCTTAGCAAGTGAAGGAAGATTCTCTAGAAACAGAGAGCTAGAGAAATTGCATAAACATTCCAGATAAATGCACTGTCAAGATTTTTCTTTTTAAAAAAGAAAAACAATTGTATGCTCAATTCAAACAGCAACTTGAAGAGTACAATAAGTCAACTGCCATTTGACATTTGGAGTCTGGCATATTGGCACTGTTTCTACATGTATATTAGGAATTAGTTTTTGGGAAGCAAATAGCATTTCACTAGTTAGGTCCTGTGCCTGGGGGGGGGGGGGAAACCTACAAATTTTAAAGAAAACCTCTGCAGAAAGAACAAAAGAAAACTCACAGAAGCTGCTTGAAGGATGCTAATTTGTTCCAATTTCTCATACACTAAGAAGGACTCCTCTTAACACCTTCCAACCTGGTGTGACTTTCTTCTTGATATTGCAAGAAGATAAAATACAAACATGAAATAAAATATAGAATGTGACAAAAAAGGGAGCTGGTAATTTCTCCAGATCATAAAATGGCAAGGCAAGAATATATAATCCACAAGGTAGAGCTTCACTGAAGATCTCATGAGTTTTCAATTGGGACATGGGGATTGATTTTTTGGTAGCACAATTAAAATGGGCTTCAACAAACAGGATATACAAAGCTTTTATAGTTGGGTGCATCATGGGTTCAGCTAACCGGTCTACATGAGGGATTGGAAGATCATACATACATACATACATACATACATGCATTCTCTTTACAGTCTGCCTTTCTTCCAATAAACTCCATGCAACATACCTTACCCTTCCTCCAACTTTTTTCTTCACCCTACTCTATCAGGTATGTTAGGCTGAAAGATGTTGGCAGAATGGGGATCTGAACCCAAGTCTCCCCCAGACCTAGCTCAGCAATCTGACTGCTGCACCACTTTGCTGCCTTGAATAGCCAGTGCCTAGCTATGTATGACCTTATTCCTGTGAACTGACATGGTCTTCAAAACATGCATTGTTGTATTAATGCCTGATCTTTTATCCACAGGAGAAAAATGCAGATGGGCTCCATTCCTGGTGATGTGATCTCATTCTCATTCCTGGTGATGTGTGTGTGTGTGTGTACAAAATTCAAGTTTGTGAAAATGACCCAAGATGGTCAAATATTAGTCAGGGATGTTTCTAAAGCTAGTTGCAACAGGCTTAATATGTTCCTTCACTCTTGATCCCATCAGGATAGAAGTACTGATCAACATTACAGGTCTGAGGTAAGGATTACTGAGAAAATGTATCTGAACACTCTGAGGCCAGAGCTGCACATGACATTTACACTTGGAGTTGCGCAAATATTTTGTTTTTGTTTTAACCCAAACACTGTGTATAGCAGTTGCTGGGGGCCCCAGTCAGGATCTCCTCTTACAACATGGTGCCTGCACTGGGGGTCCTGGTGAAAATCCACCCCAAAACTCTCTTTGACAGGGAAGGGAAGCGCTTACTAGCATGAACCGAACCACATCCCCCATGTACTAAATAGCTGTTTGGGGACAGTTTTTGTTGGGAATGCAACATGGGATGAAAAGGTTGGCTAGGCCTTTGTGTCCTCAAATAATATAAGAATGTTGATTTAAATGTGCAGTGGTGATTGTGAGAGCCTACATCTAGAGGCAAAGAAACTGAACTGAGGATCCCCAGCAGGCTGCTAAATGTTTGAACAAACTTCTTCTACATACTGAAACAGCATTTGTGTGGCCATTTATGGAGTATAAGTAAGCTGTGCAAATGAGCTAAGAATTTTTGCTACGTGGTCACAAAATAGCCTGCATGTTACAGCTGCTTAAACATCAATTTGCATCTATGTATAATAGAAGGAACTGTATGTGTGTGGCAGGGCGGATGAGTTTTCGCAGTCAACTGCAGCAGCATCTGTTCCAATGGTATATGGGACCTCACAATGGCCCTGAGGCAAGTTCTCATATCTGTTTCACAGCATGTCAACTCTGACAACATTGTTGGAGACACTTGCCAAGCCCTGGAAGTATGCTTGGCACCACACAGATGATATATTCAGGACAGTGTTCATGAAATAGAGGCAAAATGCCCACTGAACAGAAGAAGTATATTCACTATGGGCCAGAACTATACAAAATATAGTTTCCTAAACTGTATTATTGGGCTTTACACCAGTTTCAGGAGGTCTACTGAGAAGCTTTCCCCTCTCTGAAATTGGTGACACTCTGAGTGGCCACAAATGTTAGGACAAGGCCATTCTTTCTAAGATCCTAAAAAGGATTTCCCCCCCATTATGACAATATATTTCTCACAATATTATTCCACAGAAGAAGAAAACCCTCTTTATTGGCATAAAGATGGTCTCCAAGCCTTCTATCATTCCTATAAACAGGGTCTAGTTATTCACTCCCAATGTTACTGCTTTGAAACTGTTAGTGTCATGAAATGCTGTCGATCATATGACTTCATAGCATAGACAATACTTTCCTATTTTTCCTTTTAGCTCTGTATGAGCATGATCAGTCCAGCAGGTTTGCTTGTACAGGCGTACTTCTGGAATAGTCGGGGATGTAGCACCTTCTCTACATGTCAATTGCTTTTAGATGTTTCATGTATGGAAAAGGCCATTGGGCCTATATGGTTGGCCCCACTCTAACATTGTGCAGCTGCCCTGGCTCTGCCCCTGGTGTTCATATGCAATATAGGGGAAAGGAAAAGCCAATACAGTGGTACCTCGGGTTACATATGCTTCAGGTTACATACGCTTCAGGTTACACACTCCACTAAGCCAGAAATAGTGCTTCAGGTTAAGAACTTTGCTTCAGGATGAGAACAGAAATTGTGCTCCAGTAGCGCGGCAGCAGCAGGAGGCCCCATTAGCTAAAGTGGTGCTTCAGGTTAAGAACAGTTTCAGGTTATCAGGTTAAGTCCGGACGTCCGGAACGAATTAACTACTTAACCCGAGGTACCACTGTATAGGTTTCCATTGGAGCTGGAACACCAGTTGTACAGTATTCTAGGTCTTGAAAACCTGAAGTTAATGAATTTAGACTTCCCCTCTTCAGATGTCCATAGTCCCACACCTAATCGTGGATGGGACCAAGGAAACAGTGCAATATTGAAGGCTGCTGCTAGACCTTTCAATGTGCGGACCTCCTTAATATGTGTATCTACCATAGCACATGAGGGGACTTGGGTCACTGGCAGTTCCAAAGATGGCAAAATAATAAAGCATGTTTTAACAAGGGTTTCTGGTTTCCCTCCTTAAAAGGGGAGTCACTGATACGAGAAGTCAGAGAAGATGAGAGAAAGGGGTGAGCTGTAAAAATACTGTTTCTACTCATCAATACATAGAGCAGCCAGCAATTTTAGGTTAGCTGAAGGAAAAAGGTCAGGAGAGAACGTTCCTTCTTTAGTGATTCACAGGGAGAGACCAGAGAATTCACAATATGGTGGAAAATCAAGGAGAAATACTTGTTTTTAAATAAGGAAAACTGATTAAATTAAGCTTTTTTATGAAGCAGAATTACTGGGCAGCTAAGGGCAGATCTGCCACAAGATCACAGAGAGATTTGCTTGTTTTTCAGAGTGAATGTTTTCCCATATACAATTCCATGAATCCATTCAGCTTCCATTCCTCCCTTTGCAGGAGCATACCCCTGGTACCGGTATTTGCCAGATTTTTTTTTCTTTTTTACTAAAGGCATTGAGTGACTATGCAGCCCATACTCTGTTTTGTTTGCCATGGACAACATCACTGTCTTTTCCTTTGGGATGTTCACCTCCATCTCCTGCAATCACACCTCTCATCTTCAGAACATGAAAATATGTGTTGCTATATGTATTCCATGAAGCCAGACGAGATTGCTTTGCCGATTGCTTCAAACTACTGCAGGAATTACTCCACAGGAGGTAGGAGGCAACTGTTGAGGAGGAATTTAAGAAACTCCTCTCAAGAACTCCTCCCTGATTTCTATGACAACCGTTTATGTCTTGGGGAGGTAAGTGAGAGTGAATGAAGAAAAAATATGCCCTGGAATAACCCTCATTCCTCTCTGATGCAATGCCTGCACACGATGATCCACAGCTATGTTTTAGCACACATTTGAGTATTGAGAAAAGAGGTATAAATAAGGAGAGAAATATATTTAATACTAAAGGAAGAGGATAGATACCTGAGGGGAATGTCAAATATAAAAAGTAATTTTCCCAGTTAACTCGCAACTCCTGGAAATTCTCATATGTAAAGAAGCTGGAAAGCTGCTGGAAAGCTCTTACTGTCCTTCACATAAAGAACTTCCCTCACTCTGCATATCTCTGCCTTTCCATATGCTGAGTAAACCGCACTGCTATATCAAAGGTGCTGTAATCCCTCTCCCCATATCATAGGCATGGTAATCCTTCTCAGACTGTCACAGGTGCAATAATCCTTCCCTCTCAGTGACAGGCATTGTAATGCCTCTTGCTGCATGACATGCACATACAAAAGATCCCCATTTACTGTGTCAGCCATCTCAGTGTGTTTCATGCAGCAGCCCTAAATGTGTCACAGTAATGCTTTCCCTCTGCTTTCAGATACGGCCGGCTTTCCCTCCACAGTGACAAACAACCACACTCTTGGTTAAGAATACGCATATCAGTCTCTCTTTCCAAAGATCAGTTCTGACATACCGAGGACTGGATGTACGGGCATGTGACAAAGGCGACTGCCTAGGGTGCCAAACTCAGGGAGCGCAGAGCTCAGGAGGAGCCTGTCATGGACCATGTACTCAAGGATCCACCCAGCAGCTGAAACAAACAGTACAAACTGTTCACATAGCATGATTAAGTACAGATTTGCAGAGTCAGAGTCCCGTTTGCAAATGTCTCCTCTTAAACAACAGGGATCAATCATGCATCAAAATACAATAAAAAGTAAGGTATTCGACAAATGGAGCAGGTGTAATTTGGTCTAGGACTGGCCTCACATATAGTCCTTTTGGCTTTTTCAGAGGGGCAGAGAATAAGCAAAGTATTACAAGACCAGTATGAGCATGCCTGCTTCCACAGAGGCATAGGAAAGGGGGTGCGGGTGTCATCGCTGAGGGGGTGACATTCGGCGCACTGCCTGCCCGTGACTCCCAAGCCTACTCCGAGCTGTTGGGGGAAGCTGTGCTGCTTTCCCTTCAGTTTGGGGGAGGCTTAGGAGTTGTGGGCAAGTGGCGCACCCGGGGATAACATTCAGCGTGCCGCCCGCCCACGACTCCCAAGCCTAACCCTAGCCATCAATGTGTGGGGGTTTGTTTTTTTTAACAATTTACCCCCCCCCCGCACCGGGCACCACCTGACCTTGCTACGCCTCTGTGCTTCCATATACTTAGCTGCAACTCACTATGAACATATTGTGTTGCTACCTTCCAGCTGTGGAGTTTGGGAAAACAGTTCTCTATATAGGTTCTGAGGCAAATCATATTGTGCTTACGTGGGCGTGAAGCCATTATATATAATATTAGCATAGGTGAAGAAACTGGAATAGATGACTAAGAGAACAAGGAACATTAGACAGCAGAAAACAATATCAGCAGAAGGCCTCAAGGGATGCAACATCAGCAAATGACTCAACTGGCAAACAATAGACTTCTATGCCCAGGGGTCAGAAACCACTTTATAAGCTAAACAGAGCTGAATGCATTCTTGATGTCCTGCAGCCCAGACACTGTGTGAGCAGCCACAGTAGTAGCAAGCTAATGAAATCTGTAAACAATAGGTCTCTGCTTGGTGCCATGCTCAGCTTTCCAGAAATACTTTACAAACTCAGGGAAACAATTTGAAATCTTCAGGGAGATGAGAGAGTTAGAAATGTTTTATTGGTCTACATACTCTCCCACAGTAATGTTTCTTTTCAAGCAGAACAAGTCATTGGAAAGAGAGATGATGCCTATTTTCGCTTTTTTTTAAAAAAAATATAATTTTTCCTGATTTGCATGAGAAATGGCAGAGTGGGGACAACTGAACTCTTTTTCATGACTGGGTACTACTTTGTGCTGCATTCCTGGTCCTGCCACACAAAACTATATATTTATCTTATAGAATCTTATAGTATTAGTGTGGGCATATATCCTGACACAATGGAGGTGTTCAGGTTCTTATGACCAGGGAGAGGGTGTTCTATCAATTCTGGACCAGGTCGAACTCCCCCTGAGCAGGTTAACAGCTTAGGTAGGTAACCTGTGGGCCTCAAAGTTGCTGCTGGACTGCAACTCCCATCATCACTGACCAATGACCATGTTGGCTGGGGCTGATAGTTGTAGTTCAGTGACATATGGGTGGCCACAAGTTAGCCATCACTGTCGCCAGAGATCCAGGCAATCACTGGAATGGACTGCCTTTACCAAATATGGCAGCTCCGATCACCAGAAAGTATGGCCATGGTGACCCATGTTGTATTAAACTTCTGACTAGATTACAGCAAAGTGTCTATGTAGTGCTGTGCCAAAACCCATTCTCTAACATCTCAGAAGTTTCCTTCACAAGCAAAAGAGGCTTCTGTTTTTCTTCCTCTTCCACAGCATGCTTCAGGCTTTCTTTTGATTTTTGTTATTCAAGTAGGTGTGGACTCAGTGTGCTCTATTACTGTGAGGTGGCCATAGCCATGTGTGCTTTTCCTTCCATTAAACATTTCTCTGGGGCTCTGCAGCCTCCCAAGCTGCCTGCAGTTCCTGATCTCAAAAAGACCCATAGGAAGAACAACCTCTTTCCCTAGGTTTTAACTGATGTGTATTAAGCTTGGAAGGTAGCTTCTGAGTATCTGAGACCAATGCAGTCAGTGGTTTTAAAGGATGCATTTTTCACCTTAAAAAAACCCCCTTCTCTTCACTGATTTCTTTAAAAGTAAGACTTGGCTGAAAAAATGAACAGATGCCAATAGGTGGCATCCCTACCTACTGTACTTACAGAAAAGTCCAGCCAAGCCACCATGGGGCTTTGAGGAAGCACAGACACCCAGGTGGGCTGCAGAACACATAGACTGAAGAGATAATTTGAGGAATGAAAGAAAAGACACCCACAAACACTTCTTGGCCACCCAGAAAGTAAGCTAAGCATATCAAGATCTGGCATCCAAACTATGATAACATTACATAATTTTCTCTCCCCTTTGATAATTTTTGAATGAAAGTTCTTTCTCATTAATTGATTGAGAATGGTTGAAAAATGCAAGATAAATTTTTGGCAGAACACTAGTAAGTGCCTTTAAGGTAGCTCAGAAGCTTCATTTGGTAAAGAATTCAACTCAGAATTTTGACAGGTGCAGCCTAGTTCATCCATATTTTCCTAGTATTAAAAGGATTTCATTGGCTGCCTGTTCACTACCTGGTTCAATTTGAGTGCCTGGATCTTACCTTTAAAGCCATAAATCACTTTGAAGTGGCTCCAACACTTACATTATTGAAGCGTGTTAATAGATTGTAACGTTTTAACTGAGCAAGTTTCAGTGTGCATTAAAATTTATCTGCTGCTTTCTTTGTGTTTCTTTATAACTGTTTTATGCTATATACCATTCTGAAATCTGGTCTGATGAAAAGTGGGATAAATATATTATAGGGCAATCGAGTGGGATAAAAATATTGTAGAGCAATCTGGTGATTTCATTCAGATGCCCAAAGTAGGTCTAAACCAGCAACACCCCACCCAACCTAGAATGAACAGTTTGCGGAGCCAGCATTCACCAACAATAGGGCAGGCATCTCTAAAGGATATCCAGTCTTAAGGGATTGCTTGGACTCCTTTCTGCGATATGATCCTGAGATAGCTCAGTCAGTAGACCATGATACTCTTAAACTCAGAATCGTGGTTCCAGCCCCAGGATGGGCAAAAGCTTCCTGCATTGCAGGGGGTTGGACTAGATGACCCTTGGGGTCTCTTCCAGCTCTACAATTCTATGATTCTACTTGTAAGCCAGAGATCACCTGATCTTTAGTTCAATGCACACTTGTGGCTATTGGATTGTTTTTCAAAGCCCACCTTTCAATTTTTTGATTTGGGTATATCCTGATGCCTTTGGAAATGCTCAAGTACTTGGTTACAAGACTGTGAAGACTTGATACCAGCTCCAGCACTTGATTTCTGTGATTAATATTCAGAACCTTGTACTGAATCTTCCTGTCCCGAAACATGACATTGCCTCCTTATGTAATGACATAAAACATAAACATCCTTCATACTCCTGCTGCCTCTTTAAAGATAAATAGAAAAACGAGAGAGAAACATTTGCTAACGAGCCCATAAATATTGATGTCTTTCTCAAGTCCCCCAGAGCCCTATCATTTCAGCAACTGTCTGATTAATAATAGATTAAACATTTTAGATTTGCTTACTCTGGGCTTCATAACTTTAAGTGCATCTGCTGTCTTTGTAATGGAAGGGTCTGGGATTGACAGACCTTGCAGGTTTTCAGCAGAAAGATATGGCAGGCAACTGGCAAATGTCTTTGCATAGAGTGAGAATGACATATATGAGGTAGTGGGTAGTTACTTATCCCATGCCTAGGAAAGGGTCATTGACATTCACAGGACTGTGCCATGTTCTCTGCAGTGTATGGTTCATAATGCCTTCAGCTCTTAAGATACCTTCATTTTGCCTATTTCACACACATATCAAGAGCCTAGCTCCCACACAGAGAGACTGAGAGGGTAAAACTGTTCCTGGTTTATACATATCACATCACACTGCAGGTGCAGGTGGTTGGAAGCTGGTCACACATTTGAACATTTCCCCAGGAGTAGGAAATTTTGCCACTTATCCCCCCCCCCCCAAAAAAAAACCTAGCATACCAGGCGGAAGGTTTTTTTCCATACGAGGGAGCCACAGTCATATAACAATCTCACCAGTATACTAAAGTAATATAATCCAGGAGTTATTTTTGCCCCTTTGCCTGCTGTTTGTGTAGGAAAAGGCTTATGATGTCGGTGTGGTTCAATATGAAATCTTTAATGCGTTTGCCTTTACTTACAGGGATCTGATTCTTGTTCTGCAGAGATGGGACTTGTGATTTAAGAACTGCTCAATAACACATTTAATTATTTCATTTATTTATATCCCACCTCTCCTCGAAGGTGGTACATGCTTAACATTATTCCCATTTCAGTCACACAACAACCCTGTCTGGTAGGTGAGCCTGAGAGCCAGTGACTGGCCTAAGGTAACCTAGCGAGCTTCATGAGTGAGTGGGGATTTGAACCCTGGTGTGCTAGGTTCCAGTAAAACACTCTAACCAAGACACCATACACACTCTATGTATTGGAAGGAGGAGACCTGTTGTGTGTGGGTAGACTCCCTGTGCCATTCAGAACAGTGCAGCCTTCACTGGTAGAGCAAACGCTTCACTTCAGACCTTCTCTTCACTACAAAGGGGAGGACTACAGCTCAGTAGTCAGGTAGGGCTGTGAATTTCCCCTATTTGAAACCACAGAGAGCCACTGTCAGTAGACAATACTGAGCTGGCCTTCCTTATTTGATGTAAGACAGTTTCCTATATTCCCAGCCAATATGTGACAACAGTAAGATGGCATGCAGAGATGTGATAGAGGGGGGTGGGGAGTGGATTCACCACCGTCTCTTTTAAGGTAGTGTAAAGATACATTAATCATACCCTCAACCTACCTAGTCCAGCTCCCTGGCTCCCTTGAACCAGCCACAACAATCGAGGTCGGGGGGGGGGGATTTATATGGACAGCCTAAAGGCCCTTGTCCACATCCTCTGACCTGAACAGCAAGTGATCACACAATACCAGATCAGACAGCACATTGGATACCCCATTAGGAAATGTCTCGACCAAGACATCCAGTATGCATGTATAGGAGTGACTTTACCCTTACAGTGCCTAGGAAACTTGTCACAGCAAGTACCCGAGGGCTCGAGAATCCCATGCACAAGGATCATCCATGTACAATTGGAACAACTCTGCTGGATGGCTACTTGAGGATGCAATGGAGGTGGAAAACTAAACACCCACTATCATGCAGTAGGTGCAATGGGGTGCTCAAATAGGTGTTCAGCTTGTCTTTGGGACAAGATTCACACTATTTGTACTCCAGCCATTCTTTGACTGGACACAACTTCCTGGAAGGGCAGCACATGCTCAATACCACCAGAAGGGAGACTCGGGAATGGTCATATTAATGGTCTATCTAATCTCCTCATTCTTCAGTGAGTCTAAGGCCTTGACAGGATCATCAGTTCTGACACCCTGAAAATCCCACAGAGCATTCAGGAAACCCTCAGATTCCTGAGTGTGGACCATCTTAATGGGTTCTCCATCCCTGCTGGGGGGACATAGTCACACCTACACCAAACCTCATTAGGAAATAGTTGTTCAATGACAAAAGAATTATTACAACAGATGATCCTCAATCCTTAAAATAATTGAATAAATTAGAAAGCATTTATTTATTTTATTAGATTTCTAACCTGCCATTTATCTATGGAGTTGTTTTGATCTCTAATCCATCCCTTCTCAAAAAAGTTCTTTGCAATCAAAATAACTCAATAAAGTAGGAATTCTTAGTTACCTTAAGCTTATTATATGAACAATAACAAGGTTAACTGAATTAAGGGATTATTATTTTGATGTAGGCACCATTGTGAATACTGTCTATAATAGTTCTTAAAAGAGCCCTTGATGCACATGGAATAACAAATGCCACTTGATTTTCTCATTCATTCTTCTTTCTGAGGAACAAATGAATTTTGTTCAGTACTCAACGGAAAAAACTAAGTACTGTAGGAGGTAGACTGGTTTTGGTACATTCCAATCAGGACTGGCCAAAGACACATTGTTACCTGTGATACAGCAACAACTGCCTACCTAATCCCTAGTCAAGGTAAAACATAAATAATTAACATAAGAAGAGCCTGATGGGTCAGGCCAATGGCCCTTTAAGTCCAGCATCCTGTGGCCAACACAGTGGCCAACCAGATGTTTATATTAGGAGAACTGTGCATTGAAATTTAGAACAATTTGGTACCCAAAATTGGCTATTCAAGATAGCTGCCTCACTCTTCCTGCAACTGCAGGGTCCTGTGTTCCAACTGCAAATGCCTCCAAGATTAAAATGTTAATAGATCATCTTGAAATTGAAGGAAGCAATCTAGAACTGAGCAGATAATGTTCAGTTTTGTGAACCTTTTCAACAATGTCTGAAAATACTTGCCATGGTTTTCAACATTCTTCATCAAAATAATTATGCAGTCCCTTAGATTCCCCTCATGTGCCCTCACAATCTCATAGACAACTCTGACGGGCTATGTAATGTGATGTCATCCCATTCATTGTGTAAACTATGATTAGGTGAAATCTTCAGAAAAAGGAAGTGGTAACAATGACACCCCCTTCATGGATCACTGCCTTGCCGTGGTGAAGGGGCTTGAATAACTCAGAGAAGCTATGAACTATGCCGTGCAGGGCCACCCAAGATGGACAGGTCATAGTGGAGAGTTTTGACCAAATGTGATCCATCTGGAGCAGGAACCGGCAAGGCACTCCAGTATCCCTGCCACGAAAACTCCATGGACAAAGACAATAGGCATATAAAAGGTATGATGCTGGAAGATGAGCCCCTCAGGTAGGAAGGTGTCCAACATGCTACTGAGGATGAGATGGTTGGATAGTGTTCTCGAAGCTACCAGCATGAGTTTGACCAAATTGCGGGAGGCAGTGGAAGACAGGAGTGCCTGGCGTGCTCTGGTCCATGTGGTCGCGAAGAGTCGGACACGACTAAACGACTAAACAACAACAAAAACAACAATGACACAGAGGCAGCAACAGCAGCCAGCCACCAGCAGAATCAACGATCCTGAATAGGAAAAAAGGATAAACATGCACAGATTCAAAATGTTTTTGAAAAACATTTCCTTCCCTCTAAAGTTTGCTTCTCTCCAAAATTTGAAAGCGAAGAACATATTCTCCAGCCTAGTGTTGCGTTCTCATATATCCCTCTCCTGTTTATTGGAGAGCTTTGAGAATTTCACAATCTATTTCCTTCCTTCCTTCTTTCCTTCTCAACATGGTACAAAGATTAGTTAGAAAACCATAAATATTAATTAAATGAGGCCATCATCTAGCACCATCAATAAACATGAGGATAGTTTTACTGTAATCCGTGGCATTCAGGCACTTAATTTAAATGTGAGTAAATTAAGAGGCTCCACTAGCTGAGGCCTTAGCATGTTTTTTATTCCTTTTTAAAACAGTGCTGTGGAAATGGAGAAAAGATGTCCAGGAAGTAAAAGATGAGTTTTTTTATGGAAAGATTAAATCTCAGTTATGTTTATCTTTTCTTTTCTTTTCTTTTCAAAAAGGGTTGTGTATGTTTTTGAAGATAGCAAGCCCTTCGTCAAATCTAAGGCAATACTTAATCACATGTGCAAGTCCCAGAGCCAGCAATGGAATGGAATTTTAATCATTTTCGTAGAATGTGGAATTTTTCCTTTTCTTCTTTCTTTTTGCATGCAGGCTTCCCACTGTAGAATGGTAAAATATAATTGGAAATGGTGTAGCATAATTGGAATGGGTGTGAGGCAAAGAGATACCTTAGTGGGCTGCACGAAGGCAAAATTTCCTCAATAAATATATTGGGAAGGAATTAATGAGCAGCAGTGGGAAATCAGCAGAAAACAGTTCACGTTAACCTTTCTGCAGAGCAACGACGTGCTTTTCTCCTTGACCTCTTCAGTGAAAGAATCAGGGGCTGTAAATGCATTAAAATACAGAGTATTCTCAGCCATTGAGGCTTCTCTAGTTATGGTGCATCTCAAGGGCTGCTCTCATGAGCATGTAAATTTAAGAATAATGATATAAATCCATAATTTATCTCACATTTCTTAAAAAAAGATAATCTTTACTAAAGATTTTCTTGGGTTAAAACCAGATTAGATGAAACTATTGCTCATTCATGTAGCCACACCTTCTCTAGAAGGGCAAGGTACTAGCCAGTTATGGCTTGTGGGTCAAACAAAGACCAACATTAAAAGAACAATCATGCCAGCTGAAGGCTATGTACTAGTAGCAGGGATGAGGGGGATTAGATCCAGTTCGCATTTAAAGGCGAGCCTACCTAATCCACACTTTGTGAATCAATGCAGGAACCAAAATACAGTTGTACCTTGGAAGTTGAACAGAATCCATTCTGGAAGTCCGTTCGACTTCCAAAACGTTCGGAAACCAAAGCGCTACTTCCGATTGGCTGCAGGAAGCTCCTGCAGCCAATCGGAAGCCATGGAAGCCCCACCAGATGTTCAGCTTTCAAAAAAATGTTAAAAACCGGAACACTCACTGTGATGTTAACATATGAGAGTGCTGGAGGTGAAATAGTTAAACAGGTTACCCAATCAGAACCCAGGGGGTGGAGTCAGAGGGACTATAATACCAGCTCTGGGAGGGGCAAAGGGGGGGGGGAGTTTGTTGGGAGTTGGATGGTTGGTTGCAGTGGGAGTGAATTGGGATAGAGTCTCTGGGTAGGTTGAGTTAGTGTAGCGAAATATGCTGAGTCAGGAACAGTTAGGGGCTAGGAAGACAAGTAAATATCTGAGAGGTGGTTTAGTGAGTGAGAGCAGGTAGTGGAAGTTATAGGTCTGGATAGGCACCCCATGAATGTAATTGACCGATACCGTTTATGAAACCACATGTTTGTTAAACTGCAATAAATAAACAGAAGTTTATGTTCCAATTTAACCCTGGCTGGACTCAGTATTGTACCAGGTAGGGCCTGGGTGGTGGCAGCGAGAAATCAAGTGGTGGCACAGGGATCAATAGATGGTGAAACGTCCAGGGACCCTGTGTGATTGCCACACTCACTTCCGTTTTTTGATCATTCGGGAGCCGAAACATTCAGCAACTAAGCCGTTTGAGATCCAAGGTACGACTGTACAACCATCCTTCAATATTTGTGCTTGTCTGAATTTTGCAAGAACTTCTCCAGCCAAGTAATGTGTGCTAAATGAATACACTGGGGTAAAGAAAGAGGTGCTTGGAGGCAGTTGCTGGAAACCTCAGGAGGGGAGAGTGCTGTTGCACTCAGGTCCCATGGGCCTCTGGTTGGCCCCAGTGAGAACAGGATGCTGGACTTGATGGGCCACTGGCCTGATCCAGCACAGCCAAAGTTAGTGATAAAGGTGAGAACTGAGCAAACAGACACTGCAAAAGTGAACAGTGAAAGGGCAGAGAAGTTTCATTATCAAGTGCAGAGTGATACACATTTAACCAAAAGCAATCTTCACACATAGGTTGATGGGTTCAGAATAGACTGTCACAACTCAGGAAATGTGAGGTTAAAATCCTGCAGAAAGGATCATCTCAGTATGCCCTGGCAGTGAAAACAGCAAACTTAGTGTCATCCCAGATGAAATGCTAAAGATCCATGACTGGATTTTACATTTCTTTTTAAATTTCTTCTGAAAATTGCCACTGGAAAGGGTGTCAAACAGGACTGAAACTTTCTGTCCATGCACTCATTTGGTTTCCTTCATGGGGCAAACAGCTTGGGAGTGAGAGATGTAGACTGGCAAAACAGAAGAGAGAAAATTGTTTAGATCCTCCTGCAACACTCCACAATTATATTCCGTTTCCCACCTCAACCCCAAGGTTGATTTTAAAGGAGACAGGATGTCCAATGCCTCATCTAGTTTGACCTTAGCTGATTACGATGACAATGATGAGAGGCTTGGAAAATAGAACAGCAAGTTTCATAATGCTGTTATATAAATCTATAGCGAGGGCATATTTATCAGTCCCCAGTCTCAAAATTATTACTATCATAGACTTACCGTAGTTCATGTAACACGAAAGTTTCAAGAGAACTGCAGTGAACAACGGTTTTCCTTCAAGGAAGGACTAGTATGTTTGTGCCTTTGGACTTTAAAGGTGAGGGGCATGATTGAAGTTTGTAAAATCGTGAATGGGATAGAAGGATTGGATGGTGAGAAGATAATACTTCATCATTCCCAAACTCAGGGTCACACATTGAAATTGTCAAACAAGGGAGAGAACTCCCTCTTATCACACATAATTAACTTATGGAAATTAAAGATATTATAATGGTGAATAGCTTAGATGGCTTTTGCACAAATTTATCGAGGACAAATCCACCCACAAGGAAGAGTGAGGCAGCAGCCTCAGGCAACTGATATTGGCTGCCATAAAAGGGCAGCAAATTGTTAGCTATTTTAAAAAAAAGGTAAAGGACCCCTGACAGTTAAGTCCAGTCGCACATGACTCTGGGGTGTTTAATTTATAATTATTATATATTTACTGCCAGGAAAATGGCACTTGTGAGATTTTCTGCCTCAGGAGCCAAAATAATGTGGGTACTGTGCATCTTAATTTGGGGAAGGGCCATTTGCTGATACACCTTAAGCATCAAAAGGTCCTGAATGGCCCTGCATTTATCCATTGCTTTAGGTGGAGAAATACCTTTGAATACCAAATTCTGTGGATATATAGTTAAGGACAATGAAGCCTTCATACTTTATTTGTAAAGTTCTGTCTAGCCATTGCAGAAACAGAATACTGGACATGAATGCGCTAGTGTCTAATTCATCAAAACAGATCTTATACAGTCAAAACTCATTCTGCATCTGCCTCCACTTGCGTCCACCTCAGCGAACTTCCACAGAAAACCCGGAAGTACCAGAACGGGTTACTTTCAGGTTTGCCGCTCGTGCATGTGCAGAAGTGCTAAATTGAGCTTCGCACGTGCGCAGATGCAGCACTTTACTGTGCGTCATTTTCAGGTTGTGGCGGGGCCTCCGGAATGGAGCCCTGCCACAACCCAAGGTTCCACTGTATTCTATTTAGTAGATTCTAGTGACGGTTTGCTACCACTGCTCTCTGGCTTCTATAAGTGTGTTAGAAAGGAGTATTTCAGTCCTTGTCAATATAGTTTGCAATCTACCACATTGTAAATAGGATGGGGATGGTTAAGTGGTCAAATATAATGAGTAGTATGAACGAGAAAAGACAGAATAGACTTATGTAGCAGTGGCAATGAAGCTAAGGTGAAGCTAAACTTGTTTGATGAAGAAGTGGGTTCTGAGGTGAGGTGAGATTAAAAAGGAGTGGAAATGATACAGAGACAGGCAGGCCTAGAAAGTAACACAGTGTTAATACTTGAGAACCAATGGATTAGTTCCCCATTGTAGGATTAGTTCACCCCAGGGATGGGGTGAAAATGTGACCATTCTTACCCTGATTTTGCCTTCAAGAATTTGGAAATCTACAGCTAGCTATGAGAACACCCTCTCTAGCTTAATTCTGCTTCTATCTCTGGAGAACCCACCTTTGATTTGTCCTACTGCTTCTTCCCCATTTACTTTTGCCTTACTTTGGAGTAAGGGGATTTGGTAGGAAGTGATAGCAGTGGCTCCAATCAATGCATGATTGTCGAGGCTCATCAAATCTGCTGTCAGGAATGTTGCAGTTGCATCCTGTATTTCGGACCTTGCGTTGAGAAGAGGGTTGGACCAAATGAGTACAAAGGTTCTCTGAGTGAGGCTCATTTGATTCTCAACAATGATAAACTGAGCCTTTAGTGTCATTGGGCCAGTCCTGTGGAACACGCTGCCAAGAGAGATTCAGCAGGCACCTTCGGTGTCGTGTTTTAAATGGCTGCTGCAAGCTTTTATACTCTGCCAGGCCTATGCAGAAATGAAGAGCATATCCTTTCACAATGGGTTACTAATCTTTGCTTTGTTTTTAACTACATTGTAACTACATCAATGCTTTTCTTGCATGGTTTTATCTTCTTTTTACTGTTGTAAACTGTTTTGATACATCTTGGTGGAATGGCAGTATATAATTTCTTTATTTTTAAAGAACTAAATAAGTTTCCTTCTCATTTGACAATTCTGTATTTCCACATCAGGTAATTAGTGTCCCCTGAGGAGGGGCCAAAATGTGTACCCTATGTCATGTTCTGCTGCTGTGTATCCTCCTGCTCAATGGAAAATGATGCTTAATGTCAGTCCCTGTTAGGGATCCTGTAACTTGTAGTCACATCCCAAGTCTTCAGTGGGTAAATATAACATTCCACACATGGATGCCCTTATCTCAGATCAATATTTTTTGGGCAAGGCTGGAAGGGAAGGAGGCAATGGCAAGGCACTTGGGGTTGTTCCTAAGTTCCCAGAATTCCCTTGAGGGTTTTTAAAAACATATTTGTAAAGTCTCAAGCATTTTTGGGCTGAGCAGGAGGAGGATTGCCTGCCCTTAACAGCTAGCACTGCAACAGCAGACTGCATTCTTTATGCTGGGATTGTTTGTCCTCTAGTCAAAACACTAGTGTGTGGTTTCTGTCAAAAAAGGCTTAGATGACAGCTCATTGAACGTTGGCAGCTATCCTGAAACCCACACAACCTCACAAAGCCTTTGAAATAGCCAGGGAGAATAGAGAATCTTCCCTGCTAACCCATTTCCAATGAGAGCAGACTAGGAGGCTTGTTTCTCTTAGTTGGCAGCAAAGACATGGCTTTGGAGGTTGACTAAGGAAGTCCTTACATGAATCACTGGGCTATTTTTTGCACTTGTTCATTAGTCTGTCTACTTCTGCTTTCTTCCTAGTGTATCCAGGCTTCTGTGTAGGGGAAGATGGAGATCTAATTGCTTCTTCGGCTGCTACTTATCTGGCTCCCCTCACCCAGTAGCACAGACCAATAAAACACGATGGTCCCCCCACCATTCCTTAGCCCTGGGGTCTCATTAGTATGTATTTGCCTTTATTTATTTATGTTTCAAGAAGATACTGGCAGAAAAGATAAAACACTAGGGTTTTGCAGCAAACTGTGAACAGCCACATCGTCTCCACAGCAGAGAGATTCCTTCTGTGGTTCCCACTGTGACAAGAAGGGATGCAATTCATAATACAGACTCCATCTTCATTAATTTCTAGCTCAGAAAGCTTTGCATTGATACCTTTTGTGAAAGAACAAAATCATTTCCTTGCCTCTTTTAACTATTTGTCTTCTCCACTCTCAATCTTGATCTCCACAGGGGACAGGGGAGGAACAAACCTGCCCAATTTCATGCTCTTCTCTTTGGTTTTGAATTTAATAATTGTTGCATGGAACTTCTTTGACTGCATCTGCTTCCCACACCCTGCTGAGACGTCGGACTGTTTGCTTTCTTCTTCTTCAGCCCAACACAAATTAGTGGCAACTCTCTTTGTAAGCAGGGAAATGGAATGTCAAATCCATTCTAGCCCTATGTATGTTCAAATTACAAGAAAGGAAATTCTGTCTAAACATTCTGACAATGGAATGGACTGCCTCAGAAGGTGGTGGACTTCTCCTTCACTGGAGGTTTTTTTAACAGAGGTTGGATAGCCATCTGCCAGGGGTTCTTTGGCTGTGATTCCTGCATTGCTACATTCTAACCCTACAATTCTGTGATTAAATGTTTGCTTGTAATCAGTGGGACTGCAATTGCAGCCTCAATCTCTTTCTCCAGTCCACAAATGCAAAAGAAAAGTGTTATGTAGTCTAACCTTTCCAGCTTAGTCTCCAATATGTTACAAATGAAGAGGAACTCAGACAATCCCCTACAGCAAGGAACTCTTTGCACATACAGGGTGAGTCCTTTAAAAGAGGCACCGTGGATACAGAGTATCCATGTTCCATGGGGCTTCTTTTAAAAGACTCACCCTGTATGTTGATGCATGTCTACATGTTGGCCCATGTGCAGGACCTTTTCTTATGCTTGCTAACTGAACGGTGTCTCTGAAAATTTTTACACATCACTTAGGAAGACAGGCAAACTAATACCAGTGTACTGGAAGAAGCAAAGATCAGCAGGGTTGAAGCAATGATTCTTCAACATCAACTTTGTTGGACTGGTCGTGTTGTGCGGATGCCTGATGATCGTCTTCCAAAGCAACTACTCTATTCTGAACTTAAAAATGGAAAGCATAATGCTGGTGGTCAACAAAAGAGGTTTAAAGACTGTCACAAGGCAAATCTAAAAAAATATAGTATAAACACTGACAACTGGGAAACACTGGCCTGCGAGTGGTCCAGTTGGAGAACAGCCTTTACCAAAGGTGTCATGGGCTTTGAAGACATTCAAACTCAGGACGCAAGGGAGAAACGTGCTAGGAGGAAGGCAAGATTGGCAAATCCACACTGTGATCAGCTCCTGACCAGAAACCAATGTCCCCACTGTGGAAGGACGTGTGGATCCAGAATTGGCCTCCACAGTCACTTATGGACTCATTGTTAAAACCATGTTTATGGAAGACAATCTTACTCGGCTATGAGTGATCGCCAAAGAAGACATGTTGGCACATGTGCTTGCTGACTGTGTGGTTAGTGGGGATTTTGTCTGACATGCTCAGCTACCAGCAGGGGACAGTGCTAGTTTAGCAGCTACCTCTAAAGAGAGTGTGTATTTATGCTCTAATCTCAAGGATTGCTATATCCAATAACTGTTTGTCTGAAGCAAACTCTATCCAGCTATACTGGAATGCATACAGTATAATACGATACCCATTCAGACACAGAATGTGCCACACATTCATACCCTTCAACAGGTGATGTAACAGAAGAAATGGTTACAAATTGTGTGGTAGTAAAACAAGAAATCCATAGTCTGATGGAAGTAATAGTCCCAGTCCATTCTGCCTTGGTCAGACCACATTCTGGAGTACGGTGTCCCTTCTGAGCACCACAATTTAAGAAGGACATTGACAAGCTAGAATGTTGGATGACTATCTGTCATGTATGATATAGCAGAGATTCCTGCAGTGTAGCCGGTTGGCATAGGTGACCCTTAGGATCCCTTCCAACTCTACACTGATACGATTCTATTATGGTAAAGCCACTTCCATAGGTATTGGCTTATACACTTTCCTATCAACATGCTCCCTTCCAAACAATTCATCTTGTGATCAGTGAGTAGTGAAAATATGAAAACCTAAAACATATGGTGAGTTGGAATAACTGCATACTACCAGTAATTTGAGGATTTGGAATGTCAGGGAGCAACAAAAACAGGTTTCAGTTAAGTATTTTGCATTTGGAGGATAATATCATTATTTTAGATTCAGGTAGATACATGGAATCCAGTATTTAAAAAGCAACCAATTTTTTTCATTGTTCTGGCCATTGCCTAGCATTTACTGCTAAATGTTGGCATTTAAGACTAAATGTTGAAAAATTGCATATAAACTGGGTCATTTGAGTTAAAACTAGGTCGTTTTTAGAAGGCTATTGGAACTTAATACTATGAACTGATGAGAACCAGAATTGATTTATGTATATGGCCAGTATTTCTAATTTTCACAAAGTATATGGTCTTTTGTTAGTAGCTGATTAAACAGTATATTAAATCTATTTGTTTAATGAAGATGCCCAGTTGACTTTGAGATTTATATTGGTATATGTCGGAAATGTTTGTTTCATTAATCCTCTCCTGGATATTTATTGCTAGGCCTTGGTAACTTTTGCCCTTTATCTGTAAATTATGGAGTAGAGGAGGGAATTTGGTAACTTAACCAAATATTCTCATTACCTCCCTATGGTGTTATCAGTAAACATCAGCACTCACAGAGTTTCCCTCATACATATTTGCAAATGCACAAAACACCAACTTTTCCTCCTCAATTAATATTGTAATTCTCACACGTGTTAAAGCAGCTTGAAAGTAGAAATCTACAATTCATAAGTTTTATGAATCTATCTATCTACCTATCCATTAAAGTTTTATATTTTAAAAGGTTTTTTTCTAAACCATTAAGATTACAGCTCTTTTTATGTGTCAGTTATGCAAGGGAGCATCATGGGTATAATTATAAAGCAATGTGGAGCCACACATTTAACCTCACCACTAAGATTGTGTGGTTACCCCCACCCACACTGCCTAGTCTTCACATGTTGTGGTATAATTTATTTTCTAACTGTGTAGGCTTCCCCTGAAGTTTAGAATCATAGAAAATCTTGTCTTTAGATCAAGCATGTAGTCTATGTGGACAGAAAATGCTCCAGAGATTATCCTTCAGTACATGAGCATCTGCAGGGAGCATTGCAATTTCAGGGATGGAGCTCAACACATGACTCCATAGCCTTTTTTTTTTTTTTTGTATCTGCACTGATCCTTTACATGAGTAATGTGTGAAGACTGCTTAAGTGGTTCTCAACCTTGGGTCCCCAGATGTTTTTGGACCACAACTCCCATGATCCCTAGCTCACAGGACCAGTGGTCAGGGATGATGGGAGTTGTAGGCCAAAAACATCTGAGGACCCAAGAAAGGCTGGCTTAAGCCATTCATGAAATCCTTATATTCGCGTCTCCGCTCCTCCACATGCAGCTGCTGGGTGACCTTGGGCCAGTCACACTTCTTTGAAGTCTCTCAGCCCCACTCACCTCACAGAGTGTTTGTTGTGGGGGAGGAAGGGAAAGGAGAATGTTAGCCGCTTTGAGACTCCTGAAGGGGAGTGAAAGGCAGGATATCAAATCCAAACTCTTCTTCTTCTTCTTATATGGGACCAGACTGAATTCTAATTTAAACCTCATAGATCGGGGAAAAATATACTCCCTTATAATAAGGAGTAACCTTAATTGTCTGTTACCTGTAAAATGCAATGAGTTATAACAAGCATCATATTCCTGAAGGCGTGATTTCTCAAGGGATATTATACTTTGCTGTACAGAGTCTTGGGTCTTGATTGCTAGTTTAATGATGTGTAGCATTTTCCATATTGTGTGAGCTCTTGGAATTATGCTATAGAAGGGGAAAATGAGTTTTCTCTTTCTTTTTCATATCATTAAGGGTCTTGTCCTTATAGTTGTGAAAACAGCTTAAAAATAGAACTCTAATAAAGCATTCATAGTACAGATGCCAACACTAAATATTAATAACTAATGAATGAAACAGTTTACCAATGTTATTAACCAATCCACAGTATGATCACAAATTTTAATTTAACACTTTGATTAATTAGAATAAGCCATCTGGGTTCTCCTATTCTCATGGAATAACCTGGACTCAATGGTAGTTAATGCTGTTTAGTAGCTTGCTGTCAGGCCAAAGGGTTTATAAAATCAGGTTATGTTTGTTGGTTGGCAAGGAAAAAAATAGGTAGGTATATAAAGGGGAATTCCTCAGATGCCAGCATCCAGGTTTGAGGCAAATACTCTTTAGTGAGAAAATCCCAGCTGAGATTTAATTTTTTTTTAAAAAAATGCAGCAAAGTAAAGTGTTGATATATATGCCGTTAGGCCTTAAAAATATGCCCTTCTGAGATTTTTCCAAAGTTCCCCGTTTCCCCTAGCATAGGGGGGGAAACCCAAATGTTTAGTAAGTTAAAAATGGTTTACTTACAAACTTTCCAAAGGTCAGATTCATATGCTTTCCCACACAGCATTCAGCAAAAGTTGCAAAGGCAGCAAAACTTGGCCTATATACAGTAGTGAAAGTTCCTAAATTGTTGGTATACTGTAGGAACTCAAGGGTGGTTTATAAGAGTCGTGCAGATAAGCAGCAGCCTCTTCACATGCTGAGTGTCTCTGAAGGGGAACAAAGGCTTGATTACCTAGTCCCTCCCAAAGTGAGCTAAGCCTGGCAGGACAGCTTACTCTATGGTCTTAACCCCTTCAAACATTAATTAGACTTGAGCATGTTGGTTATATGAGACTGGTTATCCCACAATGCTAACAAAATATTATGCTATTTTACACAATCTCATGATTTGATTTCAGTGATGGTACAGTTTTTGGTCATCTAATCTGTAATTAGTAGCATCAAATTGACTAGCTTTTAAACATATTCACTGGCTATGCCCTTCTTGGTTTCCCACTCCCTCATCATTATGAAGCCCTGAGGGATTGGAAATTGTTTGTTAATGTATTTTTATATCTTTAACAACAATTACTGAGGTGCCAGTTGTGGCTTTATTATAACTGAAGTTCTGCAGCATTTCCCACCCAAGCCAGGAATTTTGAAACACATTGTAAAAATACACTGTGACACTTTTATTTGGAGAGTGTAATAGCTTTACAAGTACACCCATTAACTGGTTGCCAGTTAAAATTAATTTTAGAGTAGATGCATGACGGAACATAGGGCTTGTTTGTGCCGCATTATCTTTATTATGAAATTAATGCTGGTTCTTCAAAAACACCATATAGGTACACCATAGTGAAGTACTGTTTATGCAGATAGCTGGGATAGCTCAGTCGGTAGAGCATGAGACTCTTAAATCAATGACATTTAGTTCTATAATGCTACTTGGCATTTTTCAGGGCAGACATTGAAAAGACTGATTTTGTTGGAGTTTATATCCTGGCCTTTACACCTGAGTGTGACTGTACTCCGTTTAAACATTTTTATTCTGAATTTTAAATTGTAGTAACCCACCCTAGGACCTGAGGGTGAAGGATGGGTAACAATATACAGTGGTACCTCAGGTGAAGTACTTAATTCGTTCCGGAGGTCCGTTCTTAACCTGAAACTGTTCTTAACCTGAAGCACCACTTTAGCTAATGGGGCCTCCTGCTGCTGTGCCGCCGGAGCCCGATTTCTGTTCTTATCCTGAAGCAAAGTTCTTAACCTGAAGCACTATTTCTGGGATAGCGGAGTGTGTAACCTGAAGCCTATGTAACCTGAGGTACCACTGTACTGCCAAGGAGGATACAGGCCCTTATGGGAGAGGAGAGGGAAGAGCTCGCCTTGTGCCCACACTGCCTTCCTCTTCCCTCTCTTTCTAGCTTCTTCCAAACAACTGTTCTCCTACATGATTCTCTATGTAGTCCCATATAAACAATTGTTTTGCTCTGTAAAAAGTGTGTGAATCTAATGGCTGCTTTCAGTGGAATGTTTCTCTCACTTCCCCAATACTGTTTTTGCTGAGTATCTTATTAATTAATTAACAATAAAAAACACATACATTCTGCAGCAAGAATCTCACTATGTAAGTCGGGAGGAGCTCTTGAGATCGTGATTTCCCCCCTCAGGTTCCAGGAGTGCCCTGAGGAAATCCATGCACCAAACAACTGGTCTAGCCTTACATCAACAGGATAAAGCAGAGAGAGAGTGTGACTCAGTCAGCAGCAAGGCAGAGATTTTCAGACTGAACACAAGGCAGGTCTGCATTCCCTCTCTCAGCTTTGGGGGTTGCGTGGGTTGAGAAATACTGCAATACCTCTGGCTAACAGAAGTTGAGGGTTTTCTTATGCACTATTGTGCCATGTGCTACTTTGGCACAGCTTTTGGTGGAAGAAACCTCAGTCTTAATTGAATTAGTATTACAGCAATATATAGCACATAGGAAGACATGTTTGAAGAGATTCACATTTTCCCCTCAGAATAACTTGAATATATCTACTCTCACAATATCTTTAGCCATGGTTTTGACCAAATACTTTAGCTATTAGCTAAATATTCACCAGATAATCTAGTTCCCCTTTTGCTACATTTCATGCTGATAATAAGGCTCTCCCATGTTCCTTTGTAAGGTGCTGCAGTGCAGAGAAATAGATATTTGAGAAGGAGGCTGTGTAGGGAGTGGTTTCTGTCAGAAGTTGTTTCTCTGAATCCCAGAACACTTTTGACAGTTTCTTGAAAGCAGATTTTCTTGGAATGCTTAGGATAGAAGGCACATATTTCAAGGGTAATTAAACTGGCAAAGCATCAACCTGCCACTGCAGCAGTAGCACTATGCCCATATTGGTTGTTATTTACAAATGCCAATTAAATGAGAGCTGTGGCAAGAGAGGCTTTCATATTTAGTTCTTAATTTTTTAAAAAAGGTGAAGGACCCCTGACCGTTAAGTCCAGTCGCAGATGACTCTGGGGTTGTGGCGCTCATCTTGCTTTACAGGCCGAGGGAGCTGGCATTTGTCTGCAGACAGTTTTTCTGGGTCATGTGGCTAGAATGACTAAGCTGCTTCTGGTGAAACGGAACACAGAAACCAGAGCAGTGTATGGAAATGCCATTTACCTTCCCATAGGAGCGGTACCTATTTGTCTACTTGCACTTTTTGGCATGCTTTTGAACTGCCAGGTTGGCAGGAGCTGGGACCGAGCAAAGGGAGTTCACCCCATCACGGGGATTCAAACCGCCGACCTTCTGATTGGCAAGCCCAAGAGCAGGGGTCAGCAACCTTTTTCAGCTGTGGGCCAGTCCACTGTCACTCAGACCATGGGCTGGACTATATTTTGGAGAGAGAAAAATGAACGAATTCCTATGCCCCACAAATAACCCAGAGATGCATTTTAAATAAAAGGACACATTCTATTCATGTAAAAACACGCTGATTACCGGACCATACATGGGCTGGACTGAGAAGGCGATTGGGCCGCACCCGGCCCCCGTGCCTTAGGTTGCCTACCCCTGCCCAAGAGGCTCAGTGGTTTGGATTGCAATGCCACCCGTGTCCCAGTTCTTAATTTAGTGATTGCCAAAGAATCTCCAGTCTTCACTGTGATTTCAGCTGCCACCTTAATATACCTTTTTGTGTGTTGGGGTGGTGGTGGTTACTTGGATACTAAAAGAAAGTGTGCAAACGCTAATATTTAAGAACTGGGGGGAAACGTTTAATCCCAGAGTGAGTCCACAGCTCAGGAAGTCTTCCAAGTCTTGGGTAGAAAGGAGCTTTGCAGTCCCTCAGTTTCTCTGCCAAATTTGGGGAGCAAACCCCCTTTTAAGCTTATAAGAGACCAGCTTTATTTCTACTTTGCCTAGTTATATTGTTTGAGGCACAGCTCATAGAAGAGAAGAAGAGTTTGGACTTGATATCCCACCTTTCACTCCCCTTAAGGAGTTTCAAAGCGGCTAACAATCTCCTTTCCCTTCCTCCCTCACAACAAACACTCTGTGAGGTGAATGAGGCTGAGAGACTTCAGAGAAGTGTGACTGGTCCAAGGTCACCCAACAGCTGTATGTGGAGGAGAGGAGATGCAAACCCAGTTCACCAGATTACAAGTCCACCGCTCTTAATCACTACACCACACTGGCTCTCTCTTGGGCTATATGAAGAAAGCATCTAAGCTTTAAACATAGGGGAGCTTTCAGAAGCTTGGTCAGAGAATCTCAGGGTTACACAGTTTCTTTCCCTTTGTGTTTTGGGCACTTTCCTGAGCTATGCCCTAGCTCTGGGACTACTCCATACCTTGATGTGGTGGTGGGGCTTTATTCCCTTTTATTAAGGTTGAGGGCTTGCATGCAATGCAGTGAAACACTTTTGACTGCTGTGAAATTGCCTTAGCTGCTTGACAAAAGGTTCCCCATCATGAAACATGCAAATATTGACACAAACAGGGACAAAAATAAAACTGTGGAAATTTAGCTCATGCCTAGACACAGAGAGAAATTAAGCCTAGACACAGAGCAAGCTCATCTATGATGGGTATGAATTCATTTCATACTGAGGCCACCAACCAAGTGACAATGAACTATCAAAGAGCCCTTCCTTCCTTCCTTCCTTCCTTCCTTCCTTCCTTCCTTCCTTCCTTCCTTCCTTCCTATTTCAGACCCTGAAATAGGAATCAATTTCTCTCAAAGTCTATTTCCCCCCCAATCTCAACTTCAGTTATCCACATTTCCAGATCAGTTTGCAAAATCTTTTTTTAAAAGGTCCTCATGAAAACTCGCCAGCATTTTTGTGCGAATTTTCCCATATATACACATTTTTGTATGCAATTTTACTTAATGTGCTCAATTTTGCATAGCAAAAGAAAGGATTTTTGTAGGTTATTTTCACTAATATATGCATTTTCGTCGACATTTTAGCCTAACACATTACTTTGCTGGAGAATTGCACTGCAAAATGTGGGGAAGCGTGACTTTTGAAGGGTGACTCTGTTCCAGTTCACATATTGTTTTGGAAAAAGCAGAGTAGGTGCGCTCACTTTTACATGTGAAGTGTGTGAAATTTCTCCCCAACCCTCCCCTGAAACCTGCTGCTTATTTTGCTTGTGCCATTTCATAAGATAGCTCCAAGACCAAGCCTGCCTTACAACATTCATCCCTTGCTTCTCATCCTGGCAGCCAGAACAATTTTACAATCCTTCCTTTGGTTGTCTGTTTGCTCCAAGGGGCATCAAGTCAATATAACACAGTGTTTGTGTCTGTGTGTGTTGTATTTTTTTTATTGTGCACTGCAACCACTGGTGTCCAAATACCTTACTGCTGTTAAGAATCCCCACCTGTCATATAGGAAATCTCAGATACATGCATTTCAGTTTATGATTCACAGCCTGCCAGCAACAATGTCAGTCGGTGGAATTTGTGTTCTAACTGGCATGGCACCAAGTGGCGGAGACTGAGGATGTGATGGCCATAAAAACACTTAAATGGCTGCCATGTTGCTCTATTTCATCAGGAACTGCTGGTGCCTTTACCCGTCACAGGTCAAAATGACTATATGCAGTCAAGGTGATTTGTACTTTGGGTTTGTGGAATGAGATAATCATACAGGCTTTTGTTTTCATAAGAGGACATGTGAATATTAATAAGATTTGGTGATTGGTAATTTTACCCTGTTGCAAATTGCAAGCTATCCAGCATTTGGAAAGAGCTTTGCGTTCATTTTAAGGCAATGTTTCTCAACAACAGTGGTAATTTGTAATTACCTTTCCATTTGAATGTATCATTTGTTTAATGCAGACCCCAGAACAGAATGTGATACATGTCTCCACTGTCTTAGCCACAAGGCTGCAAAGATGTATTCAGAGTCTGTTTTTGGGAAGAAGAAGAACTTTTTAACAGTGGAAGGGGTTCATAAAAGTTGGGAAGATTCATAACCATTTGCCTGTGTCCTCCCTGCACCTGTCTACCAATATCTATAAGCATAGTATCAATGCTAGTAGCATATAACAAATGTAATTAAACCAATGTCACTATAGTGCACAAACAATCCCTTTAGGTACCGAATTAAGCCATAAGAGAGACTCCACCTAGATCCTAAACACCAAGGAACTGAAAATAGAGCAATTCCTGCTTTTCGTGGTCAGGACGAATTATCTTGCAAAGTGTAGTTTGTTAAGAATGCTGAAAATTCTCTGTTGGAGATCTATAGACCTATTCAGAGAACTACAATTCCTGTGCTCTTGTGGGGAGAGGAAATATCTCTTAAAGCAGTTTAACTCTGTACTATAAATATGTCCCTCAGGAATCGGGAGAAGAAAGGCAGACTTATTTCCCATTTGCTGTCTTACATAAACCATGTTCCTATCATGCCTCCAGACACCCGTGCCCCGTTACTTTGGGATGTAAACACTTTCCCTGATTGATTATGCTCAGCTTCTTCCCACAATCTTGCACTAGAGGGAAATCAGAAGCAACCTGTTCTCAGCATTTTGTACCACTAACCAATGTTAGCTTTTCTCCTAAAGGGATCGGCTTTACGTGAGAAGCACCCATGCACCTCCACCCAGCCTTGATCTGAGATACTGACTTCAGCACCCACCCCAGATAACAGTGCATACATAATGAACTGCTTTCATATGCTGATTTTGAATTTTTTTATTAAATCAGCTTTATTATTGCCCCAAAGCTTATCCAACTTGAGGTTTCCCCGCTCCTGTCTTTGTTTCCCTGCTGATATTTCCATCAAGTGCTGTCTGCCTCCATGAGTGAGAAAACATGATCCCGCTTTCTAGGGCAAGGCATCAGATGGAAATCCCTAGGCTTCAGCTACCTATTAAGTGAGTATCTCTTGGGTTTTTAGTATAAAACAGATTGAAAAGCCAGTAGGCCAACAGGTTTTACACAGATTTTCTTTTGTTCAGTTCAAAAGGGGGGAAAGGGGGGGGCGAAGCTCAGAAGGAGACAAAAGCTCTGCATTTTTGGAGGCGGGGAAAACTCTTTTTCCTTTTTAAAGGATTGAAGACTACATCCCATGAATCATCACACTGAACAACCACACCTCTTTAACAATATGGTCCTAATAGATAACACTGACCAAATTATCTTCAGCAGAGACATACGGATTGCTAGGACAATGCTGAGGGTTTTTGTTTTTTTTCAAACTAACAAACAAATGGTTAAGTAGAACAAATATAATTGAGAGAATTAAAAAATATCAAGATGGGTCACAAAACTTAGAGAGAAGGGGTCATAGCTCAGTGGCAGAGCACATGGGTCATGTGCTATCCATGGTACCTCCAGCTTAATGGTTCAGGTAGGATATGATGGGACAAACATCTGCCTTAGCCCTTGAGAAGTTGCTGTCAGTTGAAACATGGACAACCCTAGTGGTCTGACTCAGTGTAAGGCAACTGTACACGGTCAAGGATACGGCAGGAGTAGGAAGCATGACGGACAGGAAATTGTTTTCTATTCCTTACAGAATGGTTTTAGGTATGAACTTGCTCTATACATCAGCATTTCACCCAGCAGAAGCTGGCTACAGCCGGGTTTGCAGTAGCTGACCCACAGCCCTGGTGGAAAGCTTTGGATCCCATTGCAAAGCCTCCTGAGTTACTGTGCCTACCTCCAGCTCTTCCATTTCCATTTTTGCTGGAGACTTGCCGCACGATCACCTCCTACAACATCTTATTGTGCTTTCTTTGACAGCCATATGGGGAAAGGCATGCTTTGCTTCTTCTCCCATGTGGGATCTGCATGACAAGGAACAACCCCAGAAATACTGAAGAGCTGTTCTCTGGTTGAATACAAAAATCATCTTTGAACAATGCAGAAGGGAGTCGGTTGGATTCACTATCAAGTCTGTTTTCCCTATACCCAATACTGAAATCTTGATAGTTTCTGCTTACTCAATCATTATAAAGAGAAGTTGGGGGGGTTGGGGGGGTTAGGAGAGGAATGGATGGGTCTTATGATAACTCAGGGGCAGCCAATGGGTTGCAGGGCTAAAGCTCCCATCAGCCCCACCCATCACAGCCATTTGTGTAAGGGGTAAGCGACTGCCTACCTCTTTGCTTCATGGACATCTCTCTCCCATATGTGGTGCCCTCTAGATATTGTTGGACTACTTCTGTGATTCTATGATTAATTCCCATCATCCCTGACCATTGGCTATCCCTGTGATAACTTCATATATTTTGAAGGCATCTGCATCCTACATTGTACATTTCTGATGCAGTGTATGATGGTAATTTCTTATTATTTTTTAAAAACCAAACAAGTGAATAAACATTGACCATATTCCCTGACACAGAATGAGGACTGCCAGCCATTTAGTGGAAGCCATTTTTGTGTTATTAACAGCGCTCAACTTACAGGCTATGAGGTGGAGAGGCTTTTCACATCAGTGTTTTTCATGGTAGCAAAAGTCACACCTGCTGCAGTTCTGTGTGTCAGGCATAGGAGCAAGTTGACTTTTAAATAAGAGAGGCGGTCCTAGATGGAAGACCATTACCTACCCACCAGCAAACATGTTGCCTCAAGGGAGAAGCTAGTTTTGCATTTATTTTATCCACCCTGATAATGAAAATTTCATTTTACAGTTTAGGACAATTTGTATTTGTAAAAACAAAAGTACACAACTGTCTTATTTCAGCAGCGGAGAGGGCTGTTCTCCCACTAATAGGTGACAAGAAGTGAGAATCTGAGAAGGTGCACTTTCTTTTTCTTCTCTGTGGCTGCAGGACTTGATCACACTTGGGTAAGGCTTTGAAACTGAGTATCCTATAGCAAACTCAGATTCTACCTAGAGTACCACGCTGGCCCCAACAATTACATGAAGATCACCTGCTGAATTTTTGCCTGCTATGTAGGGATGAATGAATCTACCAACTTCAGTTTCTCTATGTTTCTTATTTTTCCTATGTTCAGTTCAGTTCATGACATTTCTGCAGTTGGTGATCTTTGGTTAAGTCCCCATGATTCCCCCCCCCCCCAGCATTTTAATGCCTATTTATCCTAATATATACATTTTTGTAGATCTCCCCTAATAGAATGCATTTTGTTCTTATTTTCATGGGTTTATTTATAAGAGGTTTTAGGCACAATATCCTCTAAGTTTTTTTTACACTTTTAAAAAGAATACTGCCTTGCAAAATTTAGAGATCTGCAGATTTGGAAGGATAGCTTATTGAGTACTGTTTCAAGTAGTGTGAATTAGGCAGGTTCAACTGAACTGAATTTCTCCCGCATACCCTTACATACCCTTACCCAAAATGGAGATTGGGGGTTGGGGTGAGATAACTCTAGGTTCAGAGATTTTTCTTTAATCCTTTCATACCCTCCATCAATAAGGGTTACTACTGCAAGGGTTACTGCATTTTTATGACAAGTAAAGCATTGAGCTGAAAGAAGCCACTTCTGTCTCCAGCACCGGAAGGACAAGAGACTTCAGCTAAGGTGCCTAAAACCAGATTCCCAAAGAAAGGAGCTGGCATTCAGAGAGGGTGCATTTTTGCAGGAGTTCAAGGGATTTGTGAGAGTCTGCAGTCATAGGTAGCAACTCACCTGGAAGTGAGTCACACTGGGACTGGCTTCAGTGTTATTGAGTTGCAAGACAGTCTGGCTTGCTCAGTCAAGCCAGGCAGAGATTTCATGGATTACACTGTCTCTCCAGGATGTGGTTGTTAAAGATGTTCTTGGCTTAAGCCATTAGAACTCTGCCCTGTGAGGAAAGATATGAGAAGTTCTTAAACTATGGCTTCTGGCTGGGAAGGTAATTGACTGGCTGGCATGCTAGCAGGAGGTCAACTCTCCTGTGCTTTCTTATCACAAAATCCTTTTGCATTGCCTTCTCCAAGTCTGGAAGGGCCTTGTTAAACAGGGTCAGACTGAGTCACATTTGACAGAAAAAAGCGAAGCAGCATGGACTGTGCCTCAGACAATAGAGTGCACCCAGAGAGATCCAGCCGACTCTCCTCTTGAACAGGGATTTAGCAGGGAGGGTGTGCTCTCAAATCATCTACAGTCAGCTTACTTAGCTTTGCTCCAAAAATCCATGCTGTAACTAGAAAGGTAACCATATTAATCTGTTGCAACAAAAACTACAAAATGTTTTGTGCCACCTTAAATGCTAAGAGACCTATGGTGGCATAAGTCTTTGTGGATTGCGTCTGTGAACAGTGCCTCTCTTTGTAGTGTGTTACCTAAAACCAGAGGTGGCAAAACACAGCACCGGAAGTCCACAAATAGATCCACCCACCAGGATGTTGACACTATGGAGTTCATTGAAATCCTGCTGGATTTCCCCTGGTGTGTTGCTTCATACTATACTATCCATAAGACAGAACACCTGTGAGTAAATTGTGTTTACAGCCCTCTACACAGAGCTGCAACATGGATGGAAAGGGGTGATAAAGTGGGCATGATTGGATTGACAGCATTCAGTTAGCAGGTTGTGCAAAGTGAATGTGTGCTTTACTCCCATTACATGTGTGAGCTATACTCCCAGTTATGCCAAGGACCTGAACTCCCTGTGAACACCTTTTGTGTGGGTGGTTTCCCAAGCAGCATGAATGAGGTTATCCCCACTGCCAGTTGACTTGGGTGAGACTTGTAGGGAAGGTCCAATGCTAGCCACACAGGCTCCAGGCACACACATGGACCCCTTCACACCAGTGCTTGAAGTTTCTACTCAGCCCCCAGCATGAATCAAGCAACGTCCCAGGAAATTGTGTTTCTAGTTCTGCAGAGAAGTATTTGCAACTTTGTCACTGAATTTTAGTTTAGAAAAGATTCAGCAGAAATCTGATGGGCCCTACTTCAAAGAAAGCTTTCCATGATTGACAGCTCTTGCCTTAATGTCAGGATTTCCAGATGTTGAGAGCCTCATTGTTGAATTTATAGTTCTTTTGCAGCTTTTGCTATTTGTTGATTTGGCTGCTCTCAAAAGCAGTTCATCAGTAGTCATGGGTGATGGGTCAATGACAATACAGAGATGAGAAGTGACCAGGGGTTATAAATGGAAAAGGGTTGACTAGTGCACTGTTTAAATGAGACATTGGATTAACCAGTCAGTCACAAGATCTAGTAGAGGAAGGTTTGAAGGGACTTTCTTAGCCAGAATATCAGTGGAGGATTTATAGGTCTGCAGGGAATGAGGGTCCCAAGTGGCTAAGGAACCCCCAAGTTATTAGCATATATTATTAAGAGAATACCTTTGAAACATGGCTACAAAAAATGAATTGCATTTTTTTCTATACTTCATATCTGTCTCCCTGATTAAAGGCAGTGGAGGCTGATCCATTAGGGTGGGTGCTGAATGAATACTGCTACCCAAGGACTGTGCACATGGCCCCACAGACAATAAACCTGCCACTCATGATCTTCCGCATGGCAGAAGGATACCATCTTAATATTTTGTTCAGTATTTCAGAAGCACACAACATCCTTTAAGGCACTGGCTTAAGCCAAAATACATTGGAAATAAACTATATTATTTGGGGTATTGTAAAACATCAGCAATGCCAGTAATTTTACTGATGGGTTAATCAGCTGCATTGCAAAATAATGGAATTTGGGGGAGCTGTTTAAGGTTCCCCTCACAAAGTTTTAAGAGAAAAACTTGGGCATTGTTTCTCTCTCTCCATTACTTTCTTGATTGCACTTCTTGGTACATTTTCTATATTTTCTCTGGAGCCAAAGCAGTTAGATGCTTACTTAACAAAATGAACACTGATAATCTTACAGCCTCAGCAGCTGGGACTTGATAATGAAAACTAGGAGACCTGTAATAAATTTGCAAGCTGTGGCTGCCTTGTTCCTTGTTGTGACCCACTTTCCAAATGCTCATGCAACACCCAGCCTTGATATGAATGGGAGTGTGAACTTCATTGCACTTAGAACTCACCCCCCCCCATTACTTTTGAATCATGGAATTGTAGAATTGTAGAGTTGGAAGGGACCCCAAGGGCCATCTAGTGCAACCCCCTGCAATGCAGGAATCTCAATGCATGGTCCCTCATGCAATTTGAAACCATAATGGACCCTGCTAGCTTTGCGAATGTGCTAGCAGTTTTATTGCTGCAGCAAAGTGATTATATGGCAGATGCTTTCATTTCTCCCTTCCCCTCCCAGAAATAATGGTAGCTCCCCTATGAAGAATGAATGGATACTATGTCACGATTTGAAAGATGCTATAATACAGGAGGTTTGGGGATCAAGTAATATGCCTGTCTCATTCTTGGCATCAATTTTTTTTTTTGTTTAATTGTCTGAACCCTAAAGCATGGAGGAAATGGAACCAATCATACAAAGACCCTATGTATTTCCATCTCCATGCAGAGGCTAATCTGTCTGCCACAAGGCTTTCCTTAGCAACAGAACTCCTGCAGGACCAGCCGTTGACACTCATTCTCCCTACACAGCTACAATGACTCTATTGTTTTCAGTCTATTGAGTATTCATAGAAGGTTTTTAAAATATAAGGCATTACTGAACCTTAGGCAGATGGAATGATGTACTGCACAAAGGGAAAAGAAAATGGGAATAAGGATAAAAGAACATAAAAATATCATTCTTATAATGTGACAACCAAGCAACCCAGGCTGGCAACCCCTGCCTTCTCCCACTCTGGAAAAAAAAAACATGACACCTGACGAAGGGAGGAGGTGGTGTTTTGCCTTTCCCCTCTATCTTGGAGGTGTAGGAGTTCGTGAAGAAGCCCTCAGATTCAGCTGGTAGGAAGTAAAAGCATTTCCAGAGACCTTGTGGTACAGGGAGGGAACTAGTGGGGCTACTGCTTGAAGATATCATAATAAACAAAGATGAAGTACTAAAACACGCACTGCACTGAATCAAAAACCTTCAGCGGTGTGCTGGCTTCTGCCTTTACACCTGAAAATTCTGATCCTGCAAGAGGCATGTGTGCTGGATCAGAATGAGTTGCAGAAACCACTCTGGCTTCCACTGCCATGCAATCCAAAGTTTGGGAGGAGTGGAATCTGCTCTTTTCCAAAACTCAGCATACAGGAACCTGTCAGTTTCAACCATCTTCACTCAATACTAAATGTCACTCATGGATAACTGATTATCTTGACATTATTCGATGAACTGTCTGAATTCATACAAGATAAGATAGGCTTGGGAGTTTTCCAGTACCATCACTTGTATTACCTGCAACTGTTTTGTATAGAAAGAGCTGATATCAGAATTACTCCTACGTGGCTGCAGGCCTGCATAGTTCATTTATCTTCCTTGCTTTTCACAGAAGCTCTGATTTACCTTTGGATCTTTCCATTCTGTCTGCGTTAGAGCCCCGTGAAGCTCAAACATGTACATACCAGGGAAGGCCTACCTTATTCCTATTTCATTTTCGTTAAACTGTAATAAAGAATAAGAGCATGCCATCATGCCCCTCCATGCCCCCCCCCAAATAAAACATGTGTAAATGTAAATGAGAAGAATTAAAAACAAATAGAAGAAAAACAAGGACAATTACTGTGTGCTGGTGGGCAATGAAAATCCCTGCGCTGCATGCCACAGCCTTACTTCATCTGGTTATTATTGATATAGCACATTATTATTTTAGCCATGCCCTACACAAAGCTTCTGTTATTATTCTGGGCCCTAGGAGCCCATCTATCCACACATTAACACAAGTTCTTGTTCTTTAGGGTTTGAGCATCATTGAAATGGACAGGCTTGCAACACCTAAGTGATTTGAGAACCTCAGCCCCAATTGATTTGTCATTTTCATTCTTTTACATGCAAATGTAGCCAGTTTGCAACACATTTTAAGCCTGTGGCCTGTTGCTATTGATATAAAATATTCATCAACGCCATGCACAATAAAGGAACAGAATGTTAAATATTCTCCCATATGGATGATAAATATTTAAGACCATGTTTTTTGCTGTGTGATTTGTATTAAGGCACAGAGAACTAATGCCTAATAAACTTGCTTTATTGAAGTACAATACATAATTAAAACATCACCTGATTATCACAATTTCTAGTGTATATCCAGAAGTCCAGTGTTCTCTTTTACAAAATGGAGGATGGCTGTTGGTGGATGTAGCTGCACCCAGATCTTTGGAAGTCTTTGTTAGCAAACTATTTATCATTTATTCTTCTCTCTCTCTCTCTCTCTCTCTCTCTCTCTCTAATAGCAGAATTTTATTTTGCTAGCTGCTCTTAATAAATGATTATCACTGTTTGCAGAAGGATCTGGGAACTTAAGATCCTAATTAATCTTCAGTCTAGCTGCCAAGCATTTTAGTGTGAGAATCTCTGTGAGTTTTGTGGGCAAGTCAACTGAAACAAAGACAGTTACATAGCAACCCTATGTAGATGTGAATGCAATCTTCACAACTGCACCACAAATAAATCACAATGTATCTTTTAGGGCTGTGCACCTGAGTCAGCCAGAATCTAGATCCTGAACTGGATTGGGTCTTTTTGGGGTAAAACCAGTATTTGGCCAGATTGGGTTGAGGTAACAATGGGTTGGATCAGGTCCACCTGGAATGCTCCAGAGCTGTAAAGAAGGGCAACAGTCTGGCAATGAGGAGAAAGAGATCCATGGGCACCTTGAGTGTGTTTCCTTCTTTCCCCTCCAAGTTTAATTAGAGTTTAAAAACCCTAACCCCTATGCAAAACCCTTGAATCAGTTTGGGGCCAACATCTGGGCTTGCCCTAGATCAGATTGAGGCCGCTCTGAAATACTGGATAATCCCTGAATTGAATTGTGGGAGGCATGCACAGCCCTAGTATGCTCCACGAAAACTGGAAAATCTTGATTGTTCCTCACAGATGTAGTAAGGAGTTTTAGCATCTCAGATTCCCTTGTTGCTGCACAAGACTGTTCTCCTTAAGGAATTCTAAATGCCAAGGTCCTAGGTTTTGCATTAGGAACAAGAAACATGAACAAGAAGAGGTGGGGGAGGCAGCCCAACAGGCTATAATCATAAGACGACAAGAGTTTACTATGGAAATAGCATCCATGAATAATGCAATAAAAACTTCCCCTGGAGAGAAAGAGCCCTCAGAGCGTGATTGCTCCAGATCTAATGGCTGAGACGGTCCATTACAGGTGTTACAAAAGGCATCTGTTTCCATTTACATACCAATCTGATGAGAGCCTTGAGCTACAAATTATATGACAATCAAAGTTCTGACCAGGAGCAGCCTGTGACACCTACCAAGTCTAGATATGCAGCTTATGTTAAAGATGCAAGTACAGATACTGCTAACGTCAAAGATGCAGAATACAAAGCCTGCTCCAGCCAAGGGAGAATGAAACAGACTTTTCTGGCGGAGAGTTTCTTCCAGAAAACGAAGCATTGCTTTGGGATAATAATAAAACTTGTTCGGAATCAACAGGAAAATTACAGCAAGGATATTTAAACTACTATTCCATTAGGCATATTTCCACTTCTTAATAAATGATTTGCAGTTGATTATTGATTTTCTTAATTAATTTTGAATTTGCACATAACAATCACATTCCATATATTTCTCAACCTAATGTTGAGCACTCTCTCTCTCTCTCTCTCTCTCTCTCTCTCTCTCTCGTTTTATTGCCATAATCCCACAACATGGTTTACTATACACACTCACCTGGCTGGTAGTGAGGCCCACTGAAGTCAATATTTTGGCTAGGCATGCATAGGATTGCATGGTAGGTCAATATAATAAAGGACAATAGATTTAACAAGCCCTGACAAAATAGCCACAAAGTCTACCATGTTTGCTTGTGGCATTTCCTAAGCAATCTTCAGCTATTCAGATTTCTTCATTTGACTTCTTTCAAACCACAGTGGGCAAGAGGAATCCCACCCTGTACTATATAAACCCTAGCATTTATCATTACCAAAGAAAATCTTCCTTTTTTTCTACGGTGGCAAAGTAGAAAAAAAGACTGGGTTCCTGCACCTTTAATATATATACATATATATATATACATATACATACATACAGATAGATAGATAGATAGATAGATTTCTGTCCAACTCTTCTTTCCAAAGGAACCCAGAGTGACAAACAGCTGAACAATAAAACAATACAATTAAAATAAGATAGAAATGTATTTTAAAACATTTTTAAATTTGTCATATACCCACATAGTTAATCATTTCAAGGTTGCCAGGAACAGTTTCTTTCAGTCATCAAATGTCTGATCGAATGGGAATGTTTTTCACTCCCTCCTGGAAGTTAATAATGAGAAAGAAGAACCTCACCTTGGGGGGGGGGGTATTCCACGAATGGGGAAATGGTCACTGAGAAGGCCCTGACACAAGTTAACAGCAATCTGCAAACATTTAGCTGTAGCTTCACCAACGGTGAAGAGACAGGGCAGAGATGGTTGCTGTGGGGGGAGGTACTCTATTAGGGACTTGGCTCCCAGGTTGTTTAGGGCTTTACGCACCAGCACTAACAGCTTAACCTGGGCCTGGTAGCTCACACATGGTCCTTTCTGGATGTTTCACTCACCAGCCTAGCGGCCGGGTTATACACTAGTTGTAGCCTCTGAACCATCTTCAAGTGTGGTTCCACACAGAGTTCATTCATTGCAGTAGTCCTAATGGGAGGTGATTACAGAAAGTCCATAGCTGGTTAACCAGCCTAAGCTGGGCATAAGTTCTGCTAGGCACAGAAGCCACCTCAGATGCCAGTGACAGATTGAATAGCAGTAGTGCTCCCAGACTATGAGCCTGTTTCTTCAGGAGGAGAGCAGGAAACAGTTTTGTCAAAGGATGAATTTCAGCAGGCGTAGCTTACCATGCATACTGTACTACACCAGTTGGACTGCCCTCTCCTACAAAACTGTTAAAGGAGCAGGCCACCCAACCCCCCCCCCACAGTGTTTCATATCAAAAGAGTACTAATCCACCTCTCTAATAATTCATGGACTTGTTGAGAACATTATTTCAATATGTTTCCAAATACATATCTTTTTTGCTCCTGAGAGAAAATGACACACACCCTCTTCCCAATTAAATTTTATTTGTTTGCTTTAACTATCAATATGCTGCTAAACACAATAGTCTTTAAGTGATATACAACAACAAAAATACAGGAGAGATGACAGTCAGTTGAAATTGCAGTGGTCCCGCGGGTTACAAACTTAATTTGTTCCGGAGGTCTGTTCTTAACCCGAAACTGTTCTTAACCTGAAGCACCACTTTAGCTAATGGGGCCTCCCGCTGCCGCCACGCTGCTGGAGCATGCTATTTCTGTTCTCATCCTGAGGTAAAATTATTAACCCGAGGTACTACTTTTGGGTTAGTGGAGTCTGTAACCTGAAAGGTTTGTAACCCGAGATACCACTGTAACTATCAAATCAGAATACTTACTTAAAATACTGAAATAAAAAAGTCTCCACCAAGCACCAATTTTCAACAGGGAGGGGGCCTATCTCAACTCAGCCAGGACAGAGTTGGGCTCATATTACTGAACACATGGCTCCTGGTGGATATGAGCCAAGCTTTCAAGCTATTGGGGAACGCTAACAGTAAACGTAGTGGTTCATTTCCACCGGTACTATATACACAGTTTTTCAAGCCACCTCCATCAAAAGATATCTGAGTACAGGCAAACAAAGTAAATTTGCATCTCAAACAAATGGTGATGAACCTGGTTATGGGTACAAGGCAGCAGCTCATCACTGACGCAATTTCATAGAGGCTTCTTTGTGGTAGAAGGGAAAGGTTCCATGACTTCTCCATCCAAACTAATTGCAGGTGATACAAAGAAAGTCTCACCCTACACTTGTATGGACTGCATCTTAAACAGAGCTGCTGTTTATCCCACCATATCTGCATGTGCACTTTGCCCTCCGTAACCAGAACCTGGATGTATGGCGAAAAGCTGTTGCATACATTAAAATAAAATTATTGCATGCCAGTTGTTATCTATTTTCAATATAAGGCTACTGAGACAGTAAAAGGACCATGATGCCCTCTTGGGAGAAAGGATTAGTTTTCAGAAGCCAGTGAACCAAGACACTTTCACAAAGCTTAAAATTATGGTTTCTGTCATGGACGATAATGTGAAATCTGCCCCTTTGTCTCCTCAGCTATGCTTTGCTCAGATGCCTGCAACATGTCTCCCTTCTTGGATGAGCTCTGGACTGTTGCTGCCATTCACCTGAAGGAATATTAGGTTTCTTATCTGTGGCTCAATTTAAGCATGCCTACATTTGTAAAGGAGATTTGTTTTTCAGCTCTGCTTTACTTTCTTGCTTACTGCCACGCACATGCATATATTGGTAAAAGTCAATTTGCCTCCATAGCTGTTCTGGTCCATAAAATTCTGGCAGTTATTTTATCCTCATCCATTTTACATGGCAAACTACCTTGGAGGGATCAGCTGGCTTCTGAGAAAAAGATAAAAGTTCCATTGTGTTTACAAGCCCTTGAATACACCTAAATGGTTTGTTTTTGTTTTTGGTGGTGGTTTTTTTTTTATCCCGACCTAGTTTTAGCATGTTTCCCATCATTTGCTGTTGACACCTGCTTGATATAACAATTAAGAATTTTAAGGCAAAGGTGATGCTAAATACCTGTCAGAAACCTCTTGTTGATGTTTAATCTACTCTTAGCTATTCATTAACATGCCATGTTGGTAGGCTTGTGATTGGTTGCTTGTTTTCAAAGGAAGCAAAAAAAATTTATGACATTCAGTTCAATGTGTAACTTAATAGTGTTGAGGAGATTCACATTTGATTAGCTGATTTTTTGAAATAAAAAAACCCCCTTGCAAACTAATCAAGTGCATGGTAGTTAGTTTCATTAAGCAATTGAAGTAATCAAACACTAGCTTTGATTTGTCTAAGAAATGAAACTATTTTTTTCTTAATGAAAATTAAACTTGTGCAGACTTTCTCAAGTTGCTATGATTAAACAAAACTGGAAGCATGAGACTGTACTCAGTGTAATGCTAAGTAGTGCTTTGTGTGAACAGAATGACGTCTGTTGTGAAACAGGACTATTCTCCCCTCTCCTCCGCCCCATGTGCTCCCTAAATCTGTTCTGGAGGTTCTCCCAAACCTCTGGAGCAGAATTGGGGATGGTATGGGGTATAAGTTAGGATATTTCCGTTCCACCTTAAAAGGGAGCAGGCTTTGTGAGTCACAGAATCTGTGCATTTCCTGTTCACAGGATGTTTATGTTTCCTATTGCTTTCGTTTTCTCTGTGTGTCTGGAGACACTGATGCAGGCAGTCATGTTTTTCTTTGTTCTGATCAACGCTGAATAAAACTTGCAAATAATGCTCTCCTGCGTGCAACTTCTGCTGTTAATTATCCGCTGATAGAGTGTGCATCAGTTCCAGAATGTGGCAAGCTATTTTCTGGAGCTCGTGTCGCTAATTGCTGATACTGCGTGTCTACGGGAGATTGATGGATCGTCCGGCAGCCAGCTTGGGGGCCATGATGGACTTTGTCTCCCTGGCAGTATCCCAACAGTATACACAGGGGCCGAAGAGGAGCAAAGTCCCATTATGCAAGTGGAAGTTGTTCCATTCACACTTTTTTTTGGTTGAATACGACCCAAGAGTATGTTAGTGCATGTACTTTCTTTGTTATTGCTACTTTATCTGTCATAATAATTTTCAACAATAGTTTTTCTCTAATTAAACATATCAACTTTGCCTCCAAATAACTTCAACAACCATTCCTCCATATTAAGCAATATTATTGCGGCTCATTGGGTCCTACATCATAGCTCAATTTGCTTTCTCAATGCATTTCTAGCTTAGGGATTTCTACCTTTTTTAAAATGTGGAATCACAACGCCAAGCATATTGTCCATGATGAAACATACTCTATCACCTGATGAACTGGGATAAGAATTTAACATCCTTCTGGTTTCTTGAATGATAAATGCAGGGCAATAACCCTGTAAAGAGGTGTGTGCCATTTTCTCTGGCACAGTACTCCAACTGTGGAATAATTGCATGGCAATATTGTAATATTGTGGTATTCCATAGTGGATTTCTCTGCCATGCTTGAAAATAATATACTGATACTGACTAATCTATGGGAAACCCAGCATTTCATGAAACTAGGACAAGAGAAAAAGTACCTTCCCCGGAGTCACAGTTATATAGTACCAAGAAGATAAAATAGTTGAAGACAGCAAGAAAGAGGTGGATGGGAAATTCGGAATGTGAAGAATATGTGTCAGGCTGCATAACAGGGACCCTTTTTTAAATAATGGTTGTTGTAGCTGATTATGATTGTGAAAGAAAACAAACTGACAAAGAATGCATAAGTGGAAATATAGTAAGCGAAGCAAATATGCCGAGCAAAGTAAAAAAGGAGAAGGCAGTGATGATCTCGAAGCAAGGGGAGCGGGGACTCAAGTTACCAAACTGAAACATAAAACTAAAATCCAGAGGGTGGTTCTTACTCTGGTATATCAATATATATATTTCAGAAAAAATATATGCATGCCCTTTCAAGTATGAAAGAAATAGCATTGATTTCCTGCTTTGGTTTGACATAGGCTCAAGACTACATATGCACCTGCTTTCAATGCTTGTCAGAATGCATATATTGGTAATGGATATTTCAGTAGAAAAGGTAACATATGAAACAGACGTATCATGTAAAAAACAACAAGCCCATGTTTCATCTGTGTTAGACAGCTGACCCAAATTTAGTTGTATTAGAAAACATTCTGCATATTTTAATGAATAAGACACTGGTCAATCTGTTATATTTGCTCCATTCCTCCCCCTATATATCATTTCAGCATTTCCTCCACTTGTAGTCCTCACTCCCATCACCTACCACTCTGCCCAGTCCAATCAGAAAGAAGTCTTTTTGAGTTCAATAGGGTCTGCCTGCTGATAAGTGTGGAAAAGACTGCAGTGTTGGTGAGTTAATATCCAACTGCTTTTCCACAGGAAACCTTTCAAGAGCCATAATGTTACAATCTGACTTCTGTACTTAACACACAAAAAGGGTATTGAAGTTTAAGAATACATATTCCTAGCCCAGGTTATTGTGGTTCTCCTGAACCTTGGATGTAGCTATACAGTATTTAATTAATCTGCTCTCATTATTTTTCTTTGGCATATTGACTTCCCCCCTCAAAATATTAACTTGACAGTACTGGTCCATAACTATCACAGTGATAATTTCATCTGTCAGTCCTCCTTCAGTCTAAAACAGTTGCAGGCTAATCCTTTGCAGCTGATTTTGCTCCTGCTGAGGATACTTTTCCTGATTCATTTTATGAATGTTGTCATGAGTCCTAAGGGGTTGCCAAGTATGGGCTTCGATCGACAACCTATGATGGACAAGAGACCTCAAGTAAAGAGTCTCCAGGGCTCTGCAGGTCTCATGGATGATAAAGGTTACCAGCTCAGAAGCTGAAGGACCATCTTTTTACACCTTCAAGGGATTTGGGCACTAAAAAGCAAAAACCACCTGTATCTGATTTTTATTTTATTGTTATGTTTGCTTCTTTTTTAAAAAACTTATTTACACCTGACCTTTCCTTCAAGGAACTAAAGGGGGTGTGCAGGGCTCCCCATCTCTCCAATTTATCCTCACAACAATTCTGTGAGGTGGGCTAGGCTGGGAGACTGTGACTAGTCCAAGGTCACCTATTGAGATATATGACTGAATGGGGATCTGAACCCTGATCTCCAGGGGCCTAGCCCAACACGCCAACCACTGGATCTGATGCCTAGAAGCAGGGTTTTCCATTCAAGGTAGCTGAAAGGAATGACAGTTCCTATCACCCAGCTATGCAGCAAGCACACCTACCCAGATTTTGGAATATTGACTTTAAGTAATCAAGAACATTGCAGATCAGACTTGTAAATTAATGAGATGGTATGGTCCACTGTTCAACCCATCTATTTTCTTGTGTTTTCATTCCACAAATGTGGGGGCAAAAGACATACAGTAATTTCGTAGGATTGTCAGAGATTGCAGGAAAACGAAATAAGTCAATGAAATACACTCAACCCCAAACCAGCCAACCTACCCATCTGCCTACCTGTGCAGCCATGTATTGCATCTGTTAAAAATGTCTTGGAATTGACAGGGTACCCTCTAGGTTGGGACATTAAAACGTAGGGTAAGAGGTGCTTGCGGTCAGTTTTGAAGTATATTGGTATATCATACATTGGCCTGGGGCTGAGATGGAAGGGATGCCACATATCAAACCACATTAGCATGAAATGAAATCCCAGCAGACTCTTCCTGTCTATCACTCCACCCTCATTATAACTCTCTGTTGGGACCTGAGCATCTATTAGCATCCTTACTGCTGTCTAAATTTCATCTTGTTTCTATTTCAATTGCTCCCATCTCTGTGCATCACCTGCCTGCAGGAGAGACACAGCGCTGTACTCTTTAAAGCATTAGCTCCCTGTTTGACTTTCTTTTTCACCACAAAGCATCTCACAATGCTACTTTTGATGGATGCTATATAAAAAGTAAGCTGTGTTAGTTCTTATGTGACAAGCAGCCAGTTGATTGACCAGAGGATTCCTCTAACACTTGCTTATGGCTGCATCCTGGCTGCATCTGTTAATAATATATGCCCCTTTTACTGTGGGCATCAAATCGAAGTCTAAGAATGGAGACTTTCCAGGCAGAGGGAAAATGCATAGCTGGCATTTGCAGAATGTATATGAGATTTGTGATGGACTGTACAGACACACATTCTTGAGACTTTGAAATATCATCAATGTAGTTAATAAGTGTGTCAACTTTCATTTTAAATAATTGATAGGATATTTATTTAATTAGGACTGAAATCAAATCCTATAATGAATTTCTCAGAATGGGTGTAAGCTAAACAAAGAGCTGCTCTGATATCATGGAAATAATTTCAAAAGTACAAAGATGTTGGGTTGCTCTATAATCCAGTGAGTTGTTCTTTTGAAAATGAGCAAAGATTTGAAAATAAGGGATCAGCAGCCTGAAAAATAAGAGATCAGCAGCCTCGAAAATAAGGGATCAGCAGCCTCACCTGTCCCGGGGTCAGTCTATGAGATATCTAACAATCCAGGATAGCAGCGGAAAGCAGTGGGAAATGGCGCCGGAATAAGGGAATTTTCCGCAAAAAAGGGGAAGGTTGACAACTGTGCAAACGATATATTGGAGTCAAGTATAAAATCAAGTCAGTCATATTATTTGGCATGCATAAAATGGGAAAATAGATTTCGAAGTAATATTCGATGCTAGTGGGAACACAGCTCCTGTATAACCACATTGTATGACTCTCCTTTAAAAATTATCTTACAAAATAATGACCACCATTTTGGTATCGGCTTCTCAAAAGAGTTTGAATGACTATTATTTCCAAATAGGAATGTGGTGCAGCTAAATGATTGTTTATATGAAAAATGAGAGCAAAGGATCCTGTTATGTTTGTGTCCATGCATTCAGTCATGTGATGGACATGAAAATGAAACTGTTGTTGTTGTTGTTCCATGTGCAATTTTTCAAAAGTTTGACCAGAAATTATGAGAATGAAAATGCCATTTTTAAAGGTATAGATTACAGTTTAGGGTTGTATCCAACAGTTTCTTTCTTCTAGATGGAGGAAACTTTTAGATACAACTTTAAGAGTTCCCTTACAATTTTAAAATTTGGGAGTGATGATTCTATTAAAGGGTGTTTTTCAAAAAAAAACAACAACAACCATGTAAATCAAAATTGAATTAAAATGTTCTGAAATGCAATTATGATTCAATGCCTCCTTTTAACAAAGGCTGTGTTTTAATATCTATATAAATATACACAGAAATGACATTGCCTTTTTCTTTCTCATTGTGGATAAATGTCATCTTACAGGAATGGCCTTCTCTTTTTTGTTATCCTTTAAATGAGTGGCTCCCCCAATTAGGGGTTCGGGGACCCCTGGGGGTCCGCGGAACACAGCCAGGGGGTCCGCAGCACCATCACCTGCCAGGGACTCACTTATCTTGTTAATTGTGAAAGGCACAATGGTGATCCACGGATCGCCCAGCCTCTGCTCTCAACCAGGGCGGAAGCACTTTAATGGAACCCACTAACTGCTTGGCTGAGGGGAGGCAACTGTGCACCTCTCAGTGGAGAAGTTCTAAGGAGCCCCCACCCTGCTGCCAGCTTGTCCGAGCTGTTGTTGGGGCGGGGGCTCCGTAAAACTGGTTGGCTGAGGCAAAGACAGCTGTGCGCTCCTCAGCTGAGCAGTTTAAAGAAGCGGAGGGAGGAAGAAGCTGTATCAGCGCCTCGCCAATGCAGCTTGTTTGAGGTCAGAGGGGATGGTGGCTTCACTTAGCAGTATATTGCTGGCAAAACCACCACAAGTCCCTCTGCCTCCAGTGCCAGCTGGAGGGAGTCAAGTGCGATGATGGTTTCACTTGCAATGTACTGCTGAGTGAAGCCACCATCACGGTCTGCCTCTCATACCAGTCCTGGCCAATTTAGTGCAAAATGTGGATTCCCCTCCCCCTTGTTTTCTGTGTGAAATTACGTGGCTACATTTTGGGGTGGGAGGAAACAGATGTACAGCAGAATCCTAATAAATTCAAAAGTTGGTTGTTGGGTAATCAGCAAAAATAAAAACCTCACTCCAAATAAATACTGTATTTAACTAATTAGTCTCTTTAAGGCAGGGATGAAACTTGGGCACAGAAGAATTGTATTATTATAAATTACTAAATTACTACTACTACCACCAAAAACACAAAATTCCAGCTGTTTTCTACTCAGTCTTCACCAATACTTTATCAAGCCCTGACCTATGTCTTGAAGGTGCAAGATTCCTCAGTTAGCAAAACCATATGATGCAAAGTTTTGTTAAGATGTACCATCTCAGATTACAAGTAGGGTATAACATGTTTGAATACTCTTGCATATAAAAGAGCCTTCTGCATATAGAAGGCTCTAACTTCTTGCAAGTTAGTGACACATTTGCTGTATTTTTTATTCAGTTATAGCAGAGCAATGGAGACAAGTTTTTCCTACTGTCTAGGGATAGGCAATTTGTGGTAATATGACAAATTTTATGGACTTTTTTTTTTTAGTATACCTAAATTCCTTTGCTTATTAGGGGCCACCCCACAATTTCTTTAAAAAAAATTAATAATGCTTTGCATTGGTAAGTACCATACAGTTATCAAAAATTTCAAAAGTAGGGGGCCTGTGGCTTGGTTTTGGAAAAACAGGGCACCCTCAGTAATTAGCTAATTGGGAACCACTGCTTAAAATGATTCCTAAGCAGCACAAAAAAATAAGAATTGCTTCTTCTAAAAAAATCACAGCTCAGCCTACATAGGAGGGGGAAGGGGAATACAGGGCTTCTTCTCTTACAGGAATCCCATATTCTTGGGTTCATTTTTTATTCAATCTATGGTTGATTCATACTAAGGAACAGAAAAGGCCTGGAGGCAAGACAGCTCATCTCTCGACAACTGCAAACACATCTTCAATCCCAACTGGAGAATTGGGGACCTTGAATGCTACTTGTGTTTCGCTTCCTTAGCCACATGTGGATTGCCCTCCCCCTCCTTCCCTGAGTTTCAGTTCAGATGCAGTTATTCAGTCCAGCAGCTTGTGTTGTCATGATGTTCCTTGCAGATATCTTATTCTTCCCACTTGAGACTATCTAGATAGTGTGTGAGTGTGTGTTCTTATTGCATTTGTCAAAGGACACAGTGATTTAAAAACTATCCCCTCTGTACACTGAGTACTGATTGTTGGTAACCTGGACACAGATTTCACAGGCTGCAAAATACTACTTGATGTTTATTCATTCAATGAACAAAATAATACACACCCCAGCTGCACAGGAACCTAAGAAGATTATTATGGAATCTTCACAGAGGGCAAGGCCACCAGTGCCTACTAGCCATGATGACTATGTTCTACCTCCACTGTCAAAGGCATTGTACTTCTGACTACCACTGGCTGGGAAGTGCGGGTGGGTAGAGTGCTGCTGCACTCATTCACAGTTTACGGGCTTTGCACAGGCATCTGGTTGGCCACTGTGAGAATTAGACAGGCCATTGGTTCTGCTGTATCAGAGGCCTTGTGGCGATTGTTGGCACATGTGTGAGCATGCTGGGCAGGGACATGGTGCAGAAGGTGAACAAAACCTACTATGCCAGCCCAGCCCTTGCTGCCAACACTGCCAGGTGGGCATGTGTGGGGAGGGGAGGGTTCACAGAGCCCGCCACACCTGCCCAGCCCCCCCCTGACCCAAGCAGGGCTGTGCTGCCTGCCTGCCCATGCGGGGAGAAGCCCAGCCAGGCAATACGACCCTTGGCAAGTGAATCCTCTGACGCTGGCGAGGGGGCTGGGGATGTGGTGGCAAGGCCAGGCCAGGCTCTGGGACCCCCAGCGGCAGGCAGGGCAGGACAGGGATCCTTGCATGGGGGTGCCTGGTTCATGCCCCCACAAAATTGAGCACTTGAGGCCTCCCATGCCACTCCCCTGTGCTGTATCAGACCAAACGCCTATCTAATCCAGCATTCTTTTCTCATGGTGGTCAACCATATGTGCATGAGAATAATAATAATAATAATAATAATAATAATAATAATAATAATAATAATTTATTTATTTATACCCCGCCCAAGCAGGCTTTGAAAGTAACTGGTTGCTCTATCACAGCTCTTCATCAGCCATATAGGGAGAAATTCATTGGAACACTATTATATTCTGTCAGCACAAGCATTTTTGTTGTCAAAGAGAATGCTATCTCCTATGTCCATGTATTCTTCTCAGGGTCCCCCTACCCTTCCAGAGCTCAGTGGGTGGGGATCAGGGGCAGGGGGGAGTCCCATTGTGCTAGCAGGACTCATTTTGCTGGTTCCCACTAGTGCAACTGTTTAGCTGAATCCAACCCTCGGAATTCAACAATTGTCATCCTGCAAATACAAATATCTACACATCAGCTGTGTAACAGGAAAATGAAATGGTACGTATTTCTGATCAGATGGAGGACCCACTCATTCCAGTTCCAATGTTTGACTGTGACTAGGCCATTTCATAGGAGTATAATCAGAAGGACCAATTCAGTTGTCAAAATGATCCTGCTTCATGTGGCTAATTCTCAAGAGTCAAATTCAGAGCTAATGGATGGTCTGAAAAACTGACCTATCTTAAAGTTACTGCCTGAGGGAGGGAACATTCATAGGCAACAGGAGGCAGGGGCAGACCTAGTGATTAGGCAGTTGCAATGGGTCTTGGTTTGTAGATTAAAGGCAGCCACCTCTGCTCTTCAAGAATTAGCTGCTGAACTTAGAAGTGAAAAGCCAAAGGACTGAGCTCTTTTTCTTTCATATGTCATAAAAATGAAGAGATCATCTGAACAAACATGCCTAATAACCAAGCAAGCAATTTGAACTGCAGGAACTGATCATGATAAGGAACTGATCACTCCCCGCATAGCCATGCCCCCAAGGAAGAGTTCAAAAGAACAATCACAGAACATAGCACAACACCCAGTTTATTGGTTTCAAGAATGCTATGTATAGTTTCCTGGAAGTAAGTTCAATTGAAATCAAAGATGCTGCAAAGAAGCATTATCATTCAAGGTGCTAGCATGAAGTAGGAGTCCCAGTAGGAAAGAAGATGAAAAAAGAATGTGGCCTCTGCTTGATTCATTTCCTTGTTTGCTGACTTCCTGTATGCCAATTTGCTGCAGACAAAATGGAAAAGCCTCTTTATCACCTCATTCACTTGCTAGAGGTAGGAGAGTCTATCAATTACCCTGGCACTCCATCAGATGACACCCTTGCTCCTGCTGAGAAGTACATCCTAAGCTGTTGTCTCCTATATTTCTCCTTACAATACACACCACAGATGGACGCCATCCCTCCATCATTCAAAAGCATCAAGAGTAGATCTGCTCCATTCATGTGACCTAAACAGACTTCTGAGTAAACATGCTAATTCTGCCAGGGATTGCTTTGGTATTTGTTCTAGCTAAGCCAACAATATTTTCATTTAAACATGGTGCATGCTTTCGTGGCTTAGAGTCCATTTCATCACATGCAGCAGAACAACATTTTGTTGTTGTTGTTGTTAATGCGGATTCTGGAAACTCTTGGTCAAAGCGAGTTAGCAAGGTTTATGATCTCCAAATGAATAGGCTGTTACATTTATAAGTTTATTATTAGTTTCCCATTCTAACAAGAACTTATATATCTTAGAGATTAGTTTTTTATTGGGCCCCAAAACCACTTTTTCAAATTCTGGAAGCAATGATTTAAGTGGACCATTGATATTGGGTATAATATTGAATACTTTGGCCACCTCATGAGAAGAGAAGACTCCCTGGAAAAGACCCTGATGTTGGGAAAGATTGAGGGCACAAGGAGAAGGGGACGACAAAGGATGAGATGGTTGGATAGTGTTCTCAAAGCTACAAACATGAGTCTGACCAAACTGCGGGAGGCAGTGGAAGACAGGAGTGGCTGACGTGCTCTGGTCCATGGGGTCACAAAGAGTCGGACACGACTAAATGACTAAACAACAACATAATATTGAAACTGTTGAGTGGGGAAAACTTTGGAACCAGACAATGAACTTCTCTGCTTGTTACTGATAGTATTTGACACCGGTCAAATTGGCCTAAATGTATAGAAAAGACTCACAAATCTGTTGGAAATGTCTAGAAGCTGAGGATACATTTATTCACTTATGGTGGAAATGTAATCGGGCAAAGAAATTTTGGGAACTGGTGTACAACAAGTTAAAAAAAATCTTGTCCCAAGAGACTGGAAGCATTCCTTCTTGGCATAATTGGAAATGAATTACCAAAAAAAGCCCATAATTTATTCTTATATGCAACAACAGCTGCAGGGACAGTATATGAAAGGAACTGGAAACAAAAAGAGATCCCAGGGAAAGAACAATGGTTAAATAAACCAATCGAATATGCTGAGCTTGCAAGTATAACATCTAAAGTAAGAAATGTCAACGACAAACAGATGAGGAGTATTTAGGGGAATATTTACAAGAATTTGATCTTAAGTATGAATTCCAGGTAGGGGTTACCTCTTGACCAGTAGTTGACAATACAAAGGATAAGGGAAGGTGGATAATAAAGTGAAGGTATTATTGTATATGCAGCTAATTAAGATGTACTGTACAAAGAACTGTCATGGAATGCTGGATGGGAAGTCCAAAAGAACTAGTGTATAAGAATGGAAAATGATATGAGTGTATAACTGAAATATATATATATGAATAGGCTATTACAAAGCGATCATTTGCAAATGCGCTCAAAGTGAGCTGCTTGAAAGATATTGATTCTTCATTCTCTGAAATGTGATTTCCATATTTATGCTGCCATTTCCCCTCTTAATGCAGTACAATCGAGGCAGGTGTAATCTGACACAGTTTGCAAACTGCCTTTTTATGTAGACTTTAAAATAAGCCTGGTAGACCATTTGGGAAGGGATCACAGCGATCATAGCTTTACTCTAGGATTTAAAATCAGCTAAATCTAGCTAAGATTGTCAGCAAAATGTACTGTGCTGGAGAACAAAACACCACCACCAGCAGCAACATCGACAATGAAACAAGCTCTGAGGATCAGATTATTGGGATCTCGGAACTCGGAACAGAATTTTAGTGATAGTGCATGTATCCCTCTGGGAGGCCTGGTTCAAGACATTTGGTTGCCTGAGGCAAAACAACAATGCTGTTCCACCAGACTAAGGCACATAGAAACCAAAGCCAGCCAAATTATTCTGCCACCTGAGGCAGGAAATCCCGCATGTGCTTCTGCTCCTACCCTCCCCAGCAGCAAAAACACAAGAATAATATACTAAATAATTTGCTGCCTTTTAACAGTGTCCCCCCAAACGGCTGCCCAGGCAGTCCCTTCAGTCTGCTACAGAGGTCAAGAAACACAATATGAGCTCAATCCATATTGATTGAATTATATGGAAAATTCCAGGCATCCTTAGCATACTGCCTAAGCATGTTCCAGTCTTTGAAGCATGTACCTTTCTCATAAAATGCTGTAGATGTTAAGTACCATTGTGTATAGGATTCAGAAGTGTATACATGCCATTAATATTTGCAGTCCAGTTCTGCCCCAGAGCAATGCCAGAGTTTTGGGAGCTTCCCTGAAAAGCAGTATAAAAACTAGCTAATTAATGTAGAAACTGGACATGCCATTAGAATGTTGTTTATTTTTTGTCCCTAAAGTGTATGTATACTTTTTTTAAAAAAAGCAATAATTCTTAAATATACACTGCATTTCTCTCAGGACAAATATATCACACATTGTTTTAATCTAGCTGTGACAAATTCAGTCAGGTTTTTATTTGCTGACCCTTTCGAATAAAAAGAAATATGGTGTGGACAGCATAAGCAGTAATCATAATAATCTAGACTTAGAGGTGGTGCATCCTGTTGTTCCAAATTATCTGGTAATGAAAAAGTTGTTTGTAGGTTTGTGGGCTTCTGCCAGCTCCAGAGACCTTTTTGATGCTGTAGAGTAGTAGACTACATGTATGCAAAAGCGCTGGCAATACATGATGATGGCCTACAATTATTCTGCCCCCACCACACACAAATGGCCTGCAAACACAGATGCCTGCTTCATTGGCAAAAAGGCCTCTTGAAGCAGAACCCAGCACATGAAGGTAAGTTCAGATTCTGGTTTAGTTTGGGTGTCCTGCACAGAAGCTAGAAATCCACTGCTGACTTCCCTTGAAGTTCTGTCGTATTTTCATTCACAATACTTGTTTGTATACTTTCAATATATATATTCACATATTAAGATCAACATAGTCCACCCCCCTCCACACACATTGTTCACTGAATATTTCTGAGGTATTATATTTTCCATATAGGTTTGTGTTTGAAAGATTAAACATCCTTTATCAGTGTGTATGTGCAGTGACAAATGTGGATCAGATTCACTTCTGAGAAAACTGATTGCCCAAGTCAACATTTCTCCACAGTTTAATTCCTTGAAATTCTCACAGGTGAATCTGCACAAGGGTGATTACCAGCATGTCAATCAGGCTGCCCCAGGCATATGGCAAGGTCTCCAGGGCCATGTTATGGGATAAAGATGAAGATTGAAATGAGCACATAAATCACTCCCTTGTCACTTCAGTAGAATGGAGAGGAATGAATCTCTATGTTAATTATAAGCGAAATTTCCTCTACAATGGTAATGGGTTTGGAAGAGCAGATGGCAAATAGCAGCTATCATCACTGCCCAAAATGGTTCCTCTGAATTCCAGAACGTGCTGCCATCACAGAAAGATACAAAGTACAATTATCTGTGTCTGTCATATACAAGTTCTTGGGGATTATATCTATTTCTCACTGAAACAACCATTGGATATTAAATTTATTTAATATTCCAGGACAATAGATGTACCTTGGATATGATTTCATTTGCTGAGTGAATTTTAACATTCAGAAATGTACTATCCTTCTAGTATCTACAGAAGATGACTATAGATCAGCTACATTTCAAAGTCTGTAGAGTTTAGTTAGGATGTTTCTGAATGTAAGTCAGAATAGGAAGCCTTCCTCAGCTTACTTTAAGCCTCCACTATTTCAGCATCATAGTTTGGACTAGTTTCTGTTTTATCATCTGTTGCAGCCAGCCGTGCTAAAAGCCATGCAGAAGAAACAATGTGGTAGATTATGACTTAGCTGAGAGGTTTGCATGGGACTATCAATGGTGGAGATAGGACCGCCTCTCCCTTTATGAACCTACCCAGACCCTATGATCTTCATCAGAGGCCCTTCTTTGTATGCCTCCTCCATGAGACGTCCAGAGGGTGGAAACACAAGAACAGGCCTTTCCTCAGTGGCTCACTGTTTGTGGAATGCTCTCCCCAGGGAGGCCAGCCTGGCGTTTTCATTATACACCTTTAGGCACCAGGCAAAAACGTTCCTCTTCAACCATGCCTTTGGCTGGTTAACATCCTATATCCTTTTAAATGTGCTTGGGGGAGGGTGTTATTGGCTGTTTTTGTTTATATTATGTATTTTGTATTTTTAATATTGTATTTTATGCTGTGAACTGCCTTGAGAACTTCAGATGAAGGGTGGCATACAAATTTAATAAATAATAATAATATCCAAATTTCTTTGAAACAAGGGGTAATTAACTGAATCAAGCATCAGAGCATTCAGAAATTGTAACTAAAGTTGCAATGGTTTAAATTATAATCTGTTAGAGCTGTGTGTGTATCCCACGCTATTCTGGGCCAGGGCAACCCAAATTCTGCACAAATATAATTCTACAACTTGTGTAAATTAGATAAATTTGCATGCTTTTTCTATTTTGCATCCTCCCCTCTGTACTTTTTTGTTCTATTTTACATCATATATTCTGCTTTTGCTTGACATATGGACCAAGGCGCTATCCAAGGTGCTGAACACCAAGCTCAATCACTGACAGCCTGATTCAACCACCACACAGGATTCTGCTAGCAGCAGGCTCATTTTCAGCAAATTTTCAAGCATATTGCCACAACCACATATAAACTTCCTTTTCCATATATGAATGCTGACATTTTCAGACGGATGAATCCTGCATCCAATGCCGCAGTTCTGGGATTTTTGTATTTTTCAGAATCTCATCATAAACATGCCATAGATAATTGCTTGCAAACAGTTTCACTGATCAGATAAAGGAATTTTAAATAGTAAAAGAGACCTTGCAGTGCAACCACTTTTTCTGGGACTACCTGTCAACAACAAATAAATGAGTTATTTCCTGCTTTGAGCTAATAATGAGTTGTTTTCTGCTTTGAGCTAATCATTATTACCTTTCCCATTAATGATTTTCTTTTAAAGGACTGCAGATAAAATTAGGAAGAAAAATACTTTTGCTATAGGTAAAAGTGTGAAGTCCATTTGATTAGTAGTGGTCTGTGTATGCACAATTTATCAAAGTTAACTAGATAGTTCTGGACAACTGCAGCATCTTTTTCTTCCTCTAATTTCCTTCCCATTCCTGATCACACAACCTGCCTGAAATCTTTGTCTGTCTGCAACGGCTCACAAGCTCAAATCCAATGTTTAATTAAAAGTACATAAAAGTAACCTGATATATCCCAACAGAAATGTTCTTAAAAGTTATGCAAGAATAACCCTAGCTCTAAATTCATGCAATGACGAACCTGATGATGATGTTATAAGAGGATAGTGATATCATTTAAAGAGCTCAAACAAATTCAGATACATTATCTAAGTGATAACCCTGAAAGGTAGGTTGGTGTGATCCTTGTGTTGCCAATGAGGGCTGAAGCTGAGAGACAGTTGTTTGCTTCAGGGTGTCTAGCACATTCATGGATGAGGTGAGATATGAACTGAGAGACAGTGCAGCCCACTGTGCTATACCAATATTGCAATATTGTTGCATAAGTCAATAAAAGGAAGACAAATAATTAAACTTCACACTAGCTTTCTAAGTCAATTTCTTCACTGTGTAGCCTTCTTTGAACTTTACTAATCCATCTTGAATTGAAAGAGATATCTTTCCTTTCCATTATGGGGCTACAAATAAATGAGTTATCATACTGGCAGTTTCTGAACACACACAGTCTCTGGGCTACTACATACAGAAATATGAGAAACATGCAGCAGCAAAGGAAACCATAAAGATCCAAGCTTCCTCTCTTCATGCCTCTTGTATATGATGTCTAAAGTCATTCATTTCTCTAAACATTACAGTGGAATTTCTGAAAGAAATACAAGCCACCCCTCAGGAATTACCCCCTCTGGGCGTAGTTTTCCATGGCTTCATCCCATACTGTTGCCGTAATATTTCATTGCCTGCCCCTTGGCTTGGAAATGATCTGATGGGAGGGACACATGCAACAGGCTCCACCCACTTGTTCTGATTCCCAGACATTACTGCAATGAGATGGGACAAGACATGGAAAAGTACTCCTTATGTCAGCGGTTCTCAACCTGTGGGTCCCCAGATGTTGTTGGACTACAACTCCCATAATCCCTGAGCTAGCTAGGGGTGATGGGAGTTATAGTTCAACAACATCTGGGGACCCACAGGTTGAGAAATGCTGCCTAGTGTGGTCATGCATGAGGGCACCTCAACTCATTTGGGATGAGCCATAGCTTGGTGGTGGAGCACATGTTTTATTCACAAAAGCTTCCAGGTTCAATTCCCAACATCTCCAGGGAAGGGTTGGGAAAGAGCCCCTCCCCAAACCCTGGAGAGCTTCCACCAGCATAGATTATATTGAGCAAGATGTCCTGTTACAATGTGTCTTCTGTACTTCACCACACACATAAGACCTGTCAGAGGCTGGTCAGAATCAGACACCAGGGACTGCTCTGCCTCTGAAGATGAAGGAATGCAGACACAGACAGAGGAACCTCTGAAAGAGGAGGAGGAGGAGGAGGAGGAGGAGGAGGAGGAGGAGAAGAAGAAGAAGAGAGTTTGCCCCCCACTTCCTTCAACTTTCCCAGCAGCTGATTCAGAGATGGCACAGTCAGGGGAAGAGCTAAAGTCAGTAGCTGGGCAACCAGGAGGGAGGGAACGTTTGGGAGACTCTTCATTTGAGAGCGGCGGGGACTTTCCTCCCAGCCCTCGTACTAGGAGGTATGAAAGGGTTAAGGCTCAACAGATGTACAGGGGTGGGAGAGCAGGATGTTGGCATCCTTCTTGCTGCGGAAGGGGTGGGGATCCAGAGTGAACAACTAAGATCCCAAGGGAGGGTGGCTTGATGCAGCTCTCTCTGTGTTGCTGTAAATAAAATGGACTATAAACCTGTTAGAGGCTCGTTGATTCCTATCAGGAGCTCCTAGAGAGAAAGGGAAACTCCTGTGCCTGCCAGCGTATCTTACAACACCCAAGAAACATGGGTTGGGATCTTTAACCCAGAGTTGCAGCATGAAACAAGAAAGTCAATTGTTTCAGAGGGAAAAAATAAGCTTAAAAGCAACAAGAGGTATGTGGTACATCAAGACACTTTATTACAAAAATAGTTAAGAAATACACATGGTGATGTTCAAGGCCAAATTGATATTCATATATTTACACACTATTTGTGGAGTTCTTTTCTATGCATTGCTTGGCATTGTTTTTGTAACTCATATTGACCTAGGGTCACAAACTGGTCCAATAGGCCCAATTCATTCCTGAGCTCAACCTTCAGTTTCTATCTTGCTCATTCCTTGTCCCAAGTTCATGCTAGTCTTTGTCTTGCTCCTGGCTCCCTACTTCCACCTGACCTTCCTGACCTCTTGACTTAAATCTCTATAACTCTATTTCTGACTATGCAACTGCTGCTGAATTTCTACTTGCCTGGTTGGCCGGTCTTCTTATCTTCTCAGCATTTAACATGTAGTGTTTTGAACACTGGCTATGAGTACTGAAATACTGACATATATGTCTGGTTTCTTCTCTCATTGACACATAGGACTATCCCCTGTGTTCAGTCTCCAATTCCCTACTAACATTTCCAGTATGGAAAAGAACATTTGGTTTTGATCAGGGGGCTTCCCAGTGTAACAGCAGCCCTGGGGTTTACAGGAAGGCATTTCTGGGTAACCGTTCTGCCTGTGTCTTGGCATCTATACCCTGAGGGTGTGAGCACACATATGTCTGGGTCTGTCTGAATTAGCAAAAGGCGAGCCAGTTGCAGAGAGGATCTATTATCTTGAATCTTCAAGCAAATTGTTTTCAATTCAACTCAGCTTCCTTTTTAGCAAAACAGAGTGCAGAGGCTTGGCACAAAGTTTCTACCACCTGGTAATAAATTAATATCTAGGAAAGATAGTGAGCTCACATTCCATGAGTCGTCGTATGAAGATCTCACAGCTGCTCCTCATTTTCATAATTAGACTCTTTCCAAAATAAACTCTCTTAAAAAAAAAAGAATCTCAACCTGATGGATGAGTGACAAGCTAGCCAAATTTTAGTCACCACATGCCAGAGAAGGGTCTATTACCATACTTGATATAATAAATAATTTTAAAATAGAGATAGATATATGTGTCAGTGATAGACTCTGCTCATACTAAAACTGGAAATGAGTTAATATACACACATACTTAGTCAATTTCCTGTGAACATATGGACTAGTTCATGAGAAAAAATATTCCAGGAGTTCATAGTTGATTCATTGATTATATTTCTTGTGGATAAGGATTGTTGTCAAAAGGAAAGAGAGAGAACATTTGATGCTTAATAAAACATTGTACAAGTAGGTAAAATGGTGCAACAACAAAGAGCTGAGGTATTGGAAACTAAGCATTCAGTGACTGCAACACATACCTGAGAAGTAGCTATATCTTAAGTTCAATATATTTGGCATCAGATCAATGAGTCCGTCCATTTTGATTTACATAGTTGTCTGAACTCTTCAGCAAATCAAAATGTTGCATGGATCTGTCCTATTTTCACCTAAACATGAAACCCTCTTCCTTGTCATCTGCAGTTGCGTGTGTGTGTGTGTGTGTGTGTGTGTGTGTGTGTGTGTGTGAGAGAGAGAGAGAGAGAGAGAGAGAGAGAATGCACACTATGCCACAATTCATTAGGTTATGTACACCCTGCAGCCTGATTTTAAGGTTTGTTCCTGAGTTACACTGATGTCTGTGGCATGTTATTGCATAAAATTATATCAGAAGGTCCACACAGAATCACAGAACTGTAAAGCTGGAAGGTTTCCCAAGAGTCATCTAGCCCAACCCCCTGCGATGGAGGAATCTCAGCTTGGATTGTCCTGTTGATTATGGGATCTACGTGTAATAAAAGTGATGGCTTATTTCTTCATGACATGACAATCTCAATAGGAACTCTTTGCATCGGTGCTCAAGACAATACCACAACAAGTTTGCAGTCAGCTTGCTTCATATATCTTCTCTCACCAATGTATGCCACAAACATTTTTTTTTCCCATTTAAAGCACTCATAGACCAACTTTCTATCTCTAGGGAAATCTAATCAAGGTGCCTACCAACAATTTAAAGCATCTGACTAAATGCATAGAACATACAAAGGAAAACTAAGACAATAGCTTCATATCAAGTTGTCAAAAGCAGGTACAAGAATTTATTCACGGATCCATATGCAGCATGAATGGCAGTGCTCTGTTTTGTCTTCCACAGTCTAAGTTCCATGGTTAAGAAGGTGCTATTTGGCATTCCCACCTTCAACCTCAAACAGTGGCGAGATGCAAAGCAGGTCTTCCACTAAAAACCCAAGCTTCTTGATAGGTTCATATTGGAGGAGATGGTTCTACAGATATTAAGGTCCCAATATGCTTTGGACTTTAAAGAACAAAACCAGTTAAACCTGGAAATGAATCTGGAACAACAACAACAAAACAACAACAGAATTATTATTATTTATAGCCCACCCATCTGGCTGGGTATCCCCAGCCACTCTGGGCAGCTTCCAGCACATATCAAAACATTAAAATGTCAAACACTAAAAACTTCCTGATACAGGGCTGCTTTCAGATGTCTTCTAAAAGTTGTGTAGTTCTTTATCTCCTTGACATCTGATCGGAGGGCATTCCACAGGGAGGGTGCCACTGCCAAGAAAGCTCTCTGCCTGGTTCCTTGTAACATCACTTCTTGCAGTGAGGGAACTGCCAGAAGACCCTTGGAGGTGGACCTCAGTGTCTGGGTTGGGTATACCTCAAGTCCTGATTATACCTGAATGTATACTATCCTTCAGGTATAGCCAAGGCCAATTGAACACAATGCAAGATATCTAATCACATATAGGAAGGTTGTGCTATAAACACTGTTACCAGGGCATAAACCCCATTGAACTCACTGGGACTTACTTCTGGGTGTCTATAACACAAACAGTGAGGCTTACTTCTTATGTGGGGACTGATGACACATTTGAAACACTGTGGATGTGGATGTGTTTTGTTTTAAAAGTTAATTCACAGATGCTAATCTTTTATTTTGGACTTCATCTTACTCATTCAACAAGATGATTGAGCTCTATATATGAGCAGAACTTTGTGACAGTCAAGCAGAGATTCTTTCCTGGCTTATATCAGTAATTGGTTTCATATTAAAATAAAGGAAACCTGTACAATTCCTTAGGAGGTTGATTTTATGAGCACTTTAGAAAAAAGTAAAATAAAGGTTGAAAGAATTTATCAGATATAGGAAATTGCTTGCAATACCACAGACATTGTTAACAGTAGTTCCTTGCACCATTCTCCAATCTAAAGAAGGTATGTTTAAATGGGAGAGTCAGAAGAGGACACACAGGTGGGAGGAATATCAGGAAAGAATCTTAACAATACACGATTGCCTTTTGAATCGGCTTACAGCGATGCTGAGAGCCCAGCATTGTCATGGTCCAGCATTTTATTATCTGGTTTAGAAACCTAGAAAATTGGACAATTTCTTTGCAGTTTGCTGTTCATGTTACAACATGGTCAAATTAGTACATGCTAATGTAATGCAATGCAATGTAATGTTACATTAGTGTAACGCGGGTGGCGCTGTGGTCTAAACCACTGAGCCTAGGGCTTGCCGATCAGAAGGTCAGTGGTTTGAATCCCTGCTTCCGTTGATCGGTCCCTGCTCCTGCCAACCTAGCAGTTCGAAAGCACATCAAAGTGCAAGTAGATAAATAGGTACCACTCCAGCGGGAAGGTAAACAGCGTTTCCGTGAGCTGGTCTGGTTTCACCAGAAGCTATCTGCGGACAAACGCCACCTCTCTTGGCCAGTAAAGCGAGATGAGCACTGCAACCCCAGAGTCGTTCACGACTGGACTTAACTGTCAGGGGTTTTTTACCTTTACCTTTAATGTATCCATCCAGGTCCCCCTCTTTGTAGAAGAATCACAAACAGAATCTTTCCTGACTTTTCTCCCATACGTGTGCCCCTTGTGTCCTAGGATACTTCACTGATTCTTGGGAGATTTTGTGGGTTGGCATTCTGTGGGTTGGCATGGTCAGTGTGCTTTGAACATATACATCCTTCTACTTAGATCACTTGTTCATCTAATTCAGCATTGTGTACCCAGACTGGCACTGGCTTTCCAAATCTCAGGAAGGGTGTTTTTCTTAGTCTTGCTGCCTGAAATCCTTGTACAGTGGTACCTTGGTGGTTGAACGCTTCGGAAGCTGGACAATTAGGAACACAAACATGAATGCTTCCGTTTTCAAACGATTTTCAGAAATCAATTGAACGGCTTCTGGGGAGGTTCCCCAACCCATTGACTTTGCAGCCGGCCCATTGTTCCTAGGTTTTCGAATGTTTCGGAAGCCAAACGGTCTTCCAGAATGGATTTAGTTCAAAAACTGAGGTTCCACTCTATTTGGAAAGGGCAAAGAATAAACTGAGGAACTTTTTGCATGCATGCAGATAATTTACTGTTGCTTTAATATGGGTGTTGATCCCAGTGTTGGCACAGAGAGCTCAGATATAATGGCTCTGGGTTTTTTGAGACCTGCATGGGCTACTCTGCTGATCTGCTAGGCTGGATATAGCTACTGAATTTGTTGCCTGGGATGGCATTCATTGTTATTCTTTAGAGAGCCTAGTGGTGGTTTCCTATCTTGTGCTTCTTTTGGATAGTTCATTAAATGCATTAATCACTTTCTGTACATAGAAATTTCCCCTGAACTCCCAGCAGACCAGGCCTGTTTCTCATTTTCAGATTATCCCAGCAGCCCTGGCCCTTTGTAGAACAGTAATAGAAGACTTATATTTTGTCTTCAGTTAATGCAGTCTGGTGCTTTCTTTTCCTTTTCCCTTAAATGCTTTCCTCGGTGCCTTTGGTCAGTTAGTTTGAAATGTCCTCAAGTTCAAACCAATAATATTTACTGTTGTTTTAATATGGGTGTTGATCCCAGCATTTTATCAGTATTTTAGAGATGCTTAGGTAGGGCATGGCCAAAAATGGGTTCGGAACCACTGCTTTAGTTAGACTAGTGCATTGTAGGGTGTTGGAGTAGATGGCCCTTGGAGTCCCTTCCAATACTACAATTCTATGATTCAGCCACATATCATCTCTGACCACACTGGACTCATACAAGACTACTGTGAAATGGCCAGTGATCCACTATGGAACAATATCACAACTTCCTACACTGCAGGGGCCCTTATCCCATTTTTGTCTTATCTATATTTGGTCTTGAACAAAGGCTGTGCAACCCATGGAAGTATCATATTATTTCAGATATTGATTTTCACTCCGGTTCTGTGGAATTAGCTTCACTTCCAGGCATTCACTATCTGTTATCCTGAGGATACAACTCTAAGACTTCCGTTATTAAGTGAGAGTCAGGACTCTTTTTGATCATTAGGCGACCCTTGTCATCAGCCCCATATTACTCACTAATCTTAGACTTTCCCTCTGCTATTTTTCTTTGCGGCATTGCTGCACATTGGCCCAAAGTGGGGAAAGTCAAAAGCAGGGCCCGGGTAAATAATCCGTTTCTTTCTTTCTCATCACCCTCTTGCTATCACTTTCTCAAAAAACGTCAACCAGTTTTGTGGATTTATATTCTACTTCCTTTTCTCCAGCTATGGGTGTGAGTTATGCCATGATTTAGGTGAAAATAGGGGTTGTTTTCAACACTCGGGATGAAAGGCACGGTGGGGGAAATTAGCAAGCCAAAATATCTTGCTGTCGGGATTGATTGGCAATGACATTTAAAGAGCAGAATGGAGGAAATCGAACAAAGGCAGCTGATGTGAGGAATAATGACTGACACACTGAGCAAACAGACTGGAGACTGCTGTGGTACGTAATGTGCTGTATCATTTTTGAGCTATGTTGTTCTGAGAAGATGCTGGAATGCTAATGCTGAGATAAAAATCTATCTCAGACTCATTTTTAACCTCCCTCAGGCAATTTGTTTCTGCAAGATATTCTTTTATGTCCCACCATCCTTTCCTAATGTCTCAGAGATGGCCATAGCAGGAGACAGAACCAAATGAAACAGCCAAAGAAGACAAGCTGATTTGATGGTCTGTTGGTTAATAACAGAACTGTCTCAAGAAATCTGCAAAAAAAATAAATAATAATTTAAAAAATTCAAGGAAAAAGAAGAAGATGCCTCATTTAGCAGTCCTTGGGTCTTAAATTATAGGACTTAAATTATATGACTAGACTCTTTTGAGACCAGTAAACAAATGACCCTACATGACATGTTTATATAGCAAAATCTGCTTTTTTAAAGGGATAAACTCCTCACAGGGGAAACTTCAAATGGTGTTACCAAGTTAGTTCAGGTCATATGTTTCAAAGCATGTCTACGCTCAACTTGCCTATTTTCATGGAATAAGCCCATCCAGAAAACAAATGTTTGTGGAGGGGTAGATGGGAAGTTAGCTCAAATGGTTTACAAGGGGAAAACCTCTAACCACTGCAACTCTTCCTTTACTCACCTGGAATACAGTCTGATGCCAGTTTTACTCGCATGCTAATCAAATTTTAAGGAGCCAAGTGTGGGTAATGTTCAGATCATTTAGTACTTTATCCATTATAAAGCAACTGAAACAATTCAGAGCTTTCCCAGAAAACAAAGGGTTTCACTGAAAAACAGTACCAAAGTAGCAATTAGCTGGCTTTCTCAGAAGGGAGACAGGGAGAAAAAGGAGGGATTGTGGGGTGATTTGATGGCACAGCCCCTCAGAAGAGCTTTGGCTTGCACAAGAAGAGAAAAGAAAGGGAATAGGTGCTGCAGAGCTGAAAAAAAATGTAGGAGAATAGGGTTAGACTACAGAAGAAGGGGAATTTTAGCGATCCCCTTGCACTCGGACTGATGGAGAAGAGGGAATGTTCTCAGGATACAAGGTGGGCATCAGCCAAGAGCTACCATAATTTGGGGGAGGCAATTGTCTTTTCATTCTGTTTTTAGGGTACTGTAAATATCACCTTTAGGGCTCAGAATGTACAGAGGATGTACAGTGAGGCTTTGATAGAGTAGTTACACTACCCAGAAGTCCAACACTGATGAATAGCAGAATGGGGCCACACCTTTCTCCGCCCCAGCCTTGCCTGAATTCCTATTCCTCCTCCTTACCATTTACATGAAAGGATTGGGATCAAAGGCTGCATATAGCTTTAGGGTGCAGGTTGTCCATCTGCATCCAGGTCAGGGTAGCCAGCACGATGCCCCCCAAATGTTGTGGCACTACAATACCCATCATTCCTTGCCACCATGGCCAATGGCCTTTTCTAGACAAAGTGGGGGGGGCAATGAGTTGAAATCACAACCCAAAATATGGATTTTGAGAAGTCACATTTGAAACAGCAACTTTTCAGCCATTGAACCTTGACACAAATCAATATCTGAGCTCCTACCATGTCCACAAGTGAACAAAAATGACATTTGCAGAACATTTTTCATTATACGAAATCCACAGATAGAAGAAGTTCTGAAGAGTCCAAGGGTGAGAACTAGATCCAGATTTTTATTTTGTTATTCTGTCTGCCCTTAAAACAGCAACATCAAAGAACCAAGAGCATCATTAATTCCATTGCTAGAGACTGAACAGAGCAGACACCAACCAGAAAGTCTCTAGTCCATTACGCATGGCCTTCCTGACAGCTTGTCTCCAGATGCAGTAATCTGTATCTTAATCCTGCATACAGTTAGGCTGTTTCATGGGTCTGTGTGTGGAATCACTGCAGTTGGGAACATGCATTTCAGTCAATTTTATGGCACTCCTGGGATAAGCAAATACAACACACACAAATTTACATAGTATCATACAACTAAGCTTGAGGAAGTTTAATTACAAAACTGCATTTTAATTGATTACCAGTGGAATAAATTACAACACTGCTATTCTGAGAAATGGTGGCCGATACACACTTATCAATGGAGGCTATTTCCCCCTGCTCAAACAGAATAATGGTTTAATTGCAATAAATCTAGACCTGCAATTGAGAACATTGATGTGTGTACATATTGCTTTTTTAATAATAATAATAATAATAATAATAATAATAATAATAATAATAATAAAAGACAATTTTAAAGCTGAAAAGTAAGGTTCCAGTATGTTGTACAAGGAAATGAAAGAAAATATCATAACAAATTTATCATTTCATCATTATCATCTCTATTGCTTATAGGAGCACTGCAACTTCTACAACTAACACTATTAATATAGTAATAACAACAATAACAACATGGTTGCATGACCTTGGTCGTTTCAAATAAAGAGGAAAATGTGTGATTGGTATATAAAGTCTTCATACCAAAAGGGAAAGGGATCAAACAACCATCTGCTTTACTGCCCTGGCCTAAGGTTGCAGTACACTAACTCCAGCAGCCTATCCTATCCAGAGCACAGGGCACCGAACTAGATAGCAGGTACACTGTACTGACCAACGTGCACCCAGATTGCAGTTTACACCTAAAGAGACATTTTAAGGCAAATGTCGAGGCTCCTGCATGAGTAAGATATCTGAAGATTGTCATGGGAAACAAAAAGTGTTCTTATTAAGGCTACCAAAATTTGTAGAAAAAGAAAAAAGAAGGCTCCACATAATAAGTGCAGGTGTCTAAACAAATCATACTGCAGCTCTTCCACCACCCATGAAACTTCTAGTTCTACTCAGCAAGGACCATCATAACGGAAGAGGGGAGTTGTAGTCCAACATCTGGAGGGCACTTGGCTGGGGAAGGCTGCTTCATACCTTGACCCAACTATGCCCCGTTGCTTCATGTTATTAGGATAGAGCCAAATGTTATCTAGTAAACATTTTCAGTGAGAAGGTTAGGGCTGTTTCAGAATCCAAACCGCTCCTATTTTGCGTCTATTGGCTGGTGTCCACAGTACAACCTGGTTGCTGCTTCAGCACTAGCTTTCAGTCTTAACAGTCCAACTACCCCCTCCCCTTTACCCAGAGACAATCAGATTTGGCTATGTGATGATCTAATGAGGACAAATGAAGCTAACAGGACACATTGGGGAAGCATTGCCCTTACTTTGAATTGTCCTCCTTGGTGTCATTTACATAGTCATATCTGATGATGATGCCACTGTTCCTCAGATGATGGTGGCTGATTTGAAGGGGGAAAATAGGTACCGAAATTGAATTTCATTAAGGTGAAGAATAAACTAATTATCACCACCTGAATGACCCATGTTGGGGCAGGAAGACAGAACTACCCGAGACTGTCTTAGCAGAACCTTAGCAGAATTGGCAGGGAGGGTAAACTTTCCCTAAACCTCCTGGGGGGAAATAAGTCACCAAAAAGGGAGTTACATGTGATGAGTAAAGAAAATGTTCATAAACATACCTCCAAGTTTTGGCTCAGCCATATCTGTTCTCATCTTACAACCCTAATTTAAAATAAAATAATTCCTTCCAGTAGCACCTTAAAGACCAACTAAGTTAGTTCTTGGTATGAGCTTTCGTGTGCATGCACACTTCTTCAGATACACTGAAACAGAAGTTGCCAGATCCTTCTATATAGTGAGAAGGTGGGGAGGGGTATTACTCAGAAGGGTGGTGGGAATGGGTGATTAGCAGATAGCTGAGATGAGCCTGTTGACGACTCTTAACGACTGTAATAGGTCTTACAGGAAAAGGCAAAGGGTGAGAAGGTGAAAAATGGCTTAGTCATGTACAGTGGTGCCTCGCAAGACGAAATTAATTTGTTCCGCAAGTCTCTTCGTCTTGCGAGTTTTTCGTCTTGCGATGCACGGTTTCCCATAGGAATGCATTGAAAATCAATTAATGCGTTCCTAGGGAAACCGCCTTCAGACCAGGTCCGGGGACAGTCTGTCCCCGGACCTCGTCTGAAGGCTGGGGGGTCGGACAAGGGCTTTTCTTCCCACCCCCAGCATTTTAAAAAACCCCGGGACAGCGGAGGACTTCTCCGCTGTCTGGGCAATCTTAAAATGCTGGCGGGCGGCATTTTAAAATCGCCCCGGGACAGCGGAGGACTTCTCCGCTGTCCGGGGTGATTTAAAAGCCCCTGGGAAGGCAGGCAGGGGGGACAAAGACTTTTGCCCCCCGCCAGCCTTCAGAAGAGGTCCTCCGGGACAGCGGAGAAACGCGCTGTGTTTCTCCACTCTCCCGGGAAGGCAGGCAGGGGGGGAACAAAGACTTTCGCCCCCCGCCCGCCTTCAGAAGGTGTTCCCTCCCCGCCGCCCGGCTTCGGAACGATGCTCCGAAGCCGGGCGGCGGGGGCAGGTGTTCCCTCCCCGCCACCCGGCTTTGGAACGATGCTCCGAAGCCGAGCGGCGGGGGCAGGTATTCCCGCCCCGCCGCCCGGCTTCGTTCCCGCCCCACCGCCCGGCTTCGGAGGAGGTCCGAGGACAGTGGGGAAGACGCGCTGCGCTTCCCCGCTGTCCCGGATATTTCCCTATGGGCTGTCGTCTTGCGAAGCAAGCCCATAGGGAAATTTGTCTTGCGAAGCGCCTCCAAAACGGAAAACCCTTTCGTCTAGCGGGTTTTCCATCTTGCGAGGCGTTCGTCTTGCAAGGTACCACTGTATAATGAGATAAGAATCCAATGTCTTTGTTCAGACCAGGTCTCTCCATGGTTTTAAGTTTGGTAATGAGTTGCAATTCAGCAGCTTCTCTTTCCAGTCTATTTCTGAAATTCCTTTGTAGTAAAACAGCTACTTTGAGATCTTGTATAGAATGTCCTGGGAGATTGAAGTGTTCTCCTATTGGTTTCTCTGTTTTGTGATTCTTGATGTCAGATTTATGTCCGTTTATTCTTTGGCGTAAGGTTTGGCCTGTTTGTCCAATATAGAGAGCTGAAGGACACTGTTGGCATTTGATGGCATACACAATGTTAGACGATGAGCAATTAAATAGTCCCGAGATGGTATGTGTGACGTTGTTGGGGCCAGTAATGGTGTTGTCCGGGTGTATGTGGCAGCAAAGTTGGCATCTGGGTTTATTGCAGGCTCTGGTGCCAGTGTCCGTGTTAAGTCTGGTTGTAGTATTATTGTGGGTTAGGAGTTGTTTAAGATTAGGTGGCTGTCTGTAGGCAATGTAAGGTCTTCCTCCCAGAGCTTGAGAAAGAGAACTGTCATTGTCCAGGAGAGGTTGTAGATCTCTGATGATGCGTTGTACTGTTTTAACTTGGGAGTGTGCATGCACACGAAAGCTCATACCAAGAACTAACTTAGTTGGTCTTTAAGGTGCTACTGGAAGGAATTTTTTTATTTTGACTATGGCAGACCAACACGGCTACCTATCTGTAACCCTAATTTACTTATTGTATATCCATCAAGAATGAGCTCAGGGTGGATCATAACAAAGCAAAAATACATTAACCAAAAATAAAGCATGCAATAAAAACAGATTATCAAAACGTATTTCATTTTTCACAATGGAGTCCCTATATTACACTTGAAATACTTTCTAGAAGAAGGTGGTCTTTAGCTAGTGCTGAAAGATAGATAAATTCAGCACCAGCCAAAGCTCGGAAGGGAAGAGGGTGCTCAAAGCTATTGCTTAGAAGGCCCTCTGGTGGGCCATAGATCCCCTGTCTCTTTATACCAGTAGCTGCTAGCTATGATGGAGACAATGCTCTGCACCCCTGGTCAGAGGCAGTATGTTTCTGAATACCAGTTGTTGGAAACCACAGGAGAGCAGAGTGATTTGTGCTCAAGTCCTGCTTGCAAGTTTCCTGCAGGCATCTGGTTAGTTACTGTGAGAACAGGATGCTGGACCAAAAGGGCTATTGGCCTGATCCAGTAGGGCTCATCTTGTTGTTGTTTAGTCATTTAGTCGTGTCCGACTCTTATGTTTTTAATAAAGGATGGTATTACCCCAGCTGATGCCAAAGTCTGGGTAGGATGATACGTTTCCTTTTGTTAATGTTAACTTGTGACCCAAATCAGTGATCCAAAAAACAACAACCCCTTCTACTCATCCTGATCAATTTCCTCTCGGCTGATAAAAGGTACGAGATAGCAATGCTACTTATATTTTGTGGGTATATATAAGTCCTCTTGCCAATACAGTGGTACCTCGGGTTAAGAACTTAATTCGTTCTGGAGGTCCATTCCTAACCTGAAACTGTTCTTAATCTGAGGTATCACTTTAGCTAATGGGGCCTTCTGCTGCTGCTGCGCCACCGGAGCACAATTTCTGTTCTCATCCTGAAGCAAAGTTCTTAACCCGAGGTACTATTTCTGGGTTAGCAGAGTCTGTAACCTGAAGCGTCTGTAACCTGAAGCGTCTGTAACCTGAAGCGTCTGTAACCTGAAGCGTCTGTAACCCGAGGTACCACTGTAAAGTTAGGGCTTTTTGTTTTCTACACAATTAGCTTCATGCAATTTGCATACAGTTTTCTAAGTAAATATAATTGAATGAACATAATTCTACGTTCATTCAGTAAAAACAACAGAAACAACACTACAAGTACCTGTACTATCATCTGCATCATCTGAAGTGACATGCCACGGTAGATGATGCATTTACAAACAGATTTCTAGATTATGGTGGCTATTGCCAAGTGCAGCTCAATATCAGGGACAGTCCAACCATTAGACGACACTGCTGCCTCAGGTGGCGGAAGTGCCCAAGGTGGCACCTCCGCTGCTGGTGGAGAAGTGCCACTGGCATCAATCTAGGGTGAGATCTTACCAAAATCACAAAAGATCTGGTGTGATTTTGGTGAGATCTTGCTGGAAGCCAGTGAGATCTCCCCCAAATGCAATGCCAATGTCTGCACCACTTCTCTGCCACTGGACGGTGAAGGCAGTGGTGGCAGCAGGGCAGGGTAGCACTTCCTGTTTCAGCTCAAGTGGTGAAAGGGTACATCCTGCTAGAAATGGTGTGTGTGAGCCATGTTTCTGTTGATAAGAGGTTGGCGGATGAATACCTGCAAGTGACTGAGTCCAATACATTGTGGAATAGCATTCTGTCTACCAACAGCATGAACATTATGCTCCACAAGTGAGGCCTGCAATAAAGTGTTCCAGCATGGAGTGTTGCTAATCAGGTTTCCTCCTCCACCACCACCCATTCCATTCTACTTCATGTTGTTATTTTTCCACCACCACCACCAATGGCAACAGTTAGTCAGCATACCGCTTCTGGGATAGCTCAGTTGGTAAGAGCATGAGATTCTTGATCTCAGGATTGTGTGTTCAAGCTCCACCTTGGGCAAAAGAATCCTGCATTGCAGGGGGTTGAATGAGAGGCCCCTCATAGTCCCTTCCAATTCTACCATGTGATTCCATGGATACTGAGCACACTTGGTCCTCACTGGGCTGTTTGTACAGTCTCACCTTGGTTTTTTCTTTCTAGAGTTTCTCACCCACCCCTTTATAAACACTGAGGTTTCACCTACCCTAATGATACCTTCCTCTCTAGAGCATATGTTGTGCTGCTTCAAAAAGCATGGCAGAAAGAGACTGAGCACTGGGAATGGAGGGAATGAAAACCAATTCCATTTCCTCTTAGAGAGGAAACAGAAAAGCTAAGTGCTCTGGTTTTGCTATTCCTGCTCTTACAAGCTAAATCTAACTTGTTCACATCCTACATTTTCACATGCTGCCATTTCCCATAGGTTTTATTTTCTCATTTACTGTTTCATTTACTATCTACTATGATGCCCCTCCATTTTGACTGTTTGGGGATTAGGTCTGCTGTGGCTGGCATGTTCAGTTGTGGTGTTTTCCACAGCTGAATTCTTAATATTCCTAATGTAAAAAAACAACAACAAAGTTCATTAATCTAGTTGGCTCTTTTTTTGTTTCACAACAAAATGAGACTAACAATGTTATGGGTGGTGATATGGCTTTTGGTGATAGGTCTTTCCCTAGAGAAGCATGCTACTGTCTATGAAATCCAGATATTAGCAGAAGTAAAGATGTGCCATTAATTTGTTTTCCTTCTCAGCAGCCCCCTATAAAGGGTATCTAACATAAACAATGAATGTGCTCGCCATAACAGCCTTTTTTTTTTTTTTTTTGAAAGGGCTAACATTAACACAACTGTTGTAAGGCACCCAGTAATTTTTCATAAGCCTGCATTGTTAAAGGAAAAATGCATGAAAGCAACATTGCTATATATTTGTATTTATCATGGGGATTTTACCTTTCAGATTGCTTTAATGTTGAGGGGAAAGCAAATGCTTTCTATAACAATTTAATTTCAAACGTGACCCATTTCCTAGGAGGTAGCAGTCAATATTGTTGCAGAAGCACCCAAGATTTAAATGCATCATATATAGCCTGCTTATTATCGCTTTATATCACCAAAGATGATGCCATGGCAACCATGCAACAGTCAGTCATTGCATCTGGCTTACTGCCTGTCAGCACCAGGTCTCAGTTCCACTGTATGTGACTCCTAGTTCTATTTCAATATTACCTGCTAGATGGCAGTGGATGACTTTTTACTTTGTGCACCACTGGTGGTTGGGGGATTTTCCTTGCAAAACTCCTGTCACATGTGGCACATGTGGACAAAGAAAATACATTTTCACAAGATGCTTCAAGACAACTGTTTTAAATGGAATAACCTTAGTTTGGTTTAATAATCTTTACATTTTAATGTTTGATATTCTATATTTGTATAGTAAAGTACCCTGGGATCTCTAAGATGAAGCATGGCTTAGAAATCACATTAAATAAATAAAACTCCATTTTGGTGCCACTAGTCTCAAGAACCACACACACACAAACACACATACACACATACTTTTAGATTCTTGCTTATCATGCTGACTTTAAACCATGGGTAGGCAAACTAAGGCCCGGGGTCCGGCCCCGGCCCAATCGCCTTCTAAATCCGGCCGCGGATGGTCCGGGAATCAGTGTATTTTTACATGAGTAGAATGTGTCATTTTATCTAAAATGCATCTCTGGGTTATTTGTAGAGCCTGCCTGGTGTTTTTACATGAGTAGAATGTGTGCTTTTATTTAAAATGCATCTCTGGGTTATTTGTGGGGCAAAGGAATTCGTTCATCCCCCCCCCATATAGTCTGCCCCCCAAAAAGGTCTGAGGGACAGTGGACTGGCCCCCTGCTGGAAAAGTTTGCTGACCCCTGCTCTAAACTTTCACTTTACAGCAATGATTGCCAGCAACCACCATCGGGCTTTTAACCATTTGTGCAAGAACAGATCCAATAGCAACAGCTGTTTCTGGTGATTAACTAGTTTCTGCCCTCCAGATTTTGCCTTGTGGTTCCCAAACCTACCGTGGGAGTGAAGGAGCAAGAGAAGCATGTTCACAAAAAGATTAGAGATCAAAAGGGAGGGTTGTAAGATTTTAACCCCTCCTATTCCCTCAATTCTGCAAATGGCCCTGAGAGGCTATTTTGCCTTCCAAGACAGGCTCAGTGCTGACTCCAGTTTTTTGGGGGGTAGGGGATACCCTCGTATTTTCAGGGGATAACTTACAGGTGGTGAAAGGGTTAGAGGCTCCATTCCAACCTACCAATTTATCTCTGCAAGTGCTGCTCACCCCCACATTAGTCTTACAAGAACTAATGGGGAACACACACACCATTTTGATTGTATTACTGCCAGTTCTGTCCTAAGGCACCACGCAATAACTTTATCAGATGAGCCACCTACTTTACGAATAGCTGAAAATATCAGTGGCAGGGCATCTGAGGACAAAGGTAGCTCATGATACAAAAAAAAAAGCCCAAACGCAACCAAGAGCGTGTTGTGCATCTCCATGGAAACAAACAATTTTTATAAGAATATTTACATCACATTATGAATAGAAAGAACCCACCAAAGCAATCAGCACTTATATAAATGCTGAAAATGAATAATTGTGAGTTTCTCCAACACAATCAGTGGTTATAAGAAAAGTGATATAAGAAAGGAAGACCATTTTTAGTACAATTTTTAAGAGGCACAGGTGTAGTACTCCATGATTAGCTTTGTTACTGAAAGCACAGCTTGCCTACAATCTGCAGAGAACAAAATGATGGAAGATTCTGATTTACTAAAACACTGATAATTAATTGCAACTGCAATCAAATAGGTTTGCAATTGGATGCAATTGCCATTAGGACACAGTGTTTTACAAAAAGCCAATCTCCAATATAAGCTAGTCAAAAAGTGTTGTTCCGTTGGGACTGGGGGGGCGGGGGAGTGGGAGAAGGTTTGCTTGCAGTTTCCATTGCAAGCATAATCTCAATTCTGTGTGGATTAACTCAACTCAACTAGAGACATGAAACTGGCAAACCACAGGGCTGGGCGGGATCTCCTGGACCCATCAAGCCAAATGAACAATGATATTATATGACCCTCAACACCTTAGGATATTGTAAACTCAGATGCTGACACAGTTAGTTAAGCTCAGAAAGTCAAACTGTTTTTGAACAAAAGGATGGAAGGGCAGAATGTTTCATTCTGAGATTTGTCAGACTCTTGTTGTCAGAGATAAAATTTCCTGCTTAATATCTGTAGTTAATTGTCCAAGTCATTATCAGCTTTCCAACAGCAGCACATTCCTCTGAATTCGTCTAGTTTTGATGCTATTCAGTGGTTTTCTGCATCCAGTAAATCAAATCCTCAATTCAGTCCATCAATCTAACATAGCCTCCATCCATTCAACAGAACTAGATCTGTTCTGGACCCATATTCTGATTCATCTTCTCACCTTGATGCCACACTTCTCTGAGTCCTTTGTGTTCTGCTATTTATAATAGCCACAGTCTAAAACCACCATTTGCACACACAATCCTTTACTAACAACATGCCAAAACTACAACTCTAAACATAATAATGATTCTAGTCTGGTTGGTGGAAGGGAGCCTTGGGATTATTCATGTCAGGAACAAGGTAAAGGCTTCTACATCAGACCAAATTTGTTATAAAAACTGGGTCTCACATATGTGTAACCGACAGCAGGAAACTGAGCTAAATAATTCGTGTAATACCGAATCAACCCCTTATTGTGCATATAGCAGCATATATTTACAAAGACCAAAATCTGACAGCAATCCCATTTTAATAGAGAAGGCTTTGTTTTCTGTGCTTCTTTTATGCCTCTTCATGGCTAATCAACTTGGTTGGGCTTCCGCCCTGTTAATATCATATGAAGTCCTCCACCATGCTGATTTCTGGAGAGATGTCCTACAAAACCTATGAAAAGCTTTGCATTTTTAAAAAAAATATTAATCTGAGAAACCTTTTAACAGCTCTGGGTAAAAGTCTAAGAAGAACTGCTTCAGTCCAGACCTCTCGCCTAGGTTGCATCGCTAACTTTCGATCTGAGCTTTGACTGCACTTCCAGCCAATGTCAGATAACTGTTGGTTACTTAAAAAAAGAAAAGAATGCTGCACGATTAAGTTATAGCTATCAAAATACAGTACATAAAATAATTCCTTTTCTGTTCTGTATGTATCGCACACTTGGGTTATGACAAATCCGTAACGATGGGTGGGGGAACTAAGAGAGGAATGGTGGGAACAATAGGAGGAGAAGGAAGAGGAATAATAATAACTTGGGGGGTGGAACTCTGTTAGAGATCTCATCATACAGACCTTGATAAAGTGTTTTAATTTTAAAGCAACAGCCTCTGCAATGGTGAACTAGATGGGAAAGGCAGAAAAAAGATTGGGGAAGAGAGAGAGAGGGGGGGGGGCTTGTAGAGAGAGCCACTACTTACAGGTGTAGGTCATTTCAAAGCTGTCACTAATATTCACAATGTCAATCTGAGGAGCCAGCTTGGGGGGCTCTGTGAACTGAGACAATGCAAACATAAAAGCGGCATGTTCCTGGGATTGTTGAGTAGGAAATAATCCCCCTGGAGAAAAACAGAAAAGAGGTTGGAAACTAATCAGCAGTGAAACATTAAGTGACAATGGCATTATTATGACCACACTTCAGCATGTAGGCATTCTAGGACGCCACTTTGCTAGTAGAGTGGCAAAAACTTTTCTCCAGACACGTTTCCAGAAAGGTAGCCATGTCAGACAGTGTCTGCTAGCAAAAAGAACAAAGAATCCTCTTGTACCTTAAAGACTGACAAATGCATCTGGGCATGATCTTTCAGGATCCTGTGCAGTCTGACCATTACGCAAACACAAAACACACCACCAGATCCCAAATATGATGGTAAACAAAGAGTGAATCAGGGCTATGGAGAACGGGGAGGGTGTGTGTGTGTGGGGGTCATTTCCGTGGGCTTCATTTCCTGTAAGGGTTAAAAAGGAGCTGGTCAAATACAGGAATGAGCATCTCCACCCCCTTTTCATCCAAGGGAGACTCCTCCCCCCATCCCCCTTACACCAGAACTGAATCTGCTACATTTGCCCACACAGAGCAGATGTTTACTCAACAAGTTGTTGGAGAACTAAGAGGAAATGAACAAAGGAAAACGAATCCTGTATTATCCAAGCAGCACCTATCTTTGGACAATGGGGCCTGGGGAGTGGCCAAATAACTGTTACAAATAAATGAAGCCACACTGTATCACGAGGGGTGTTAGCTGTACCAAGGGGTGTATTCAGGTAACAAGAAGACCTCGCAGAAACCTGGGTGCCACAAGGTCTGCTTATTACTGAATTTATTTAGTTTCCCATCTTAGAAATGCAGGGTAGAGTGCGTAACTGCCCAAATGGCTCCAAGCGTGCTGCTGACAGTGGCTTAATTGTAGCTAAATGTGCAATTAGACCCCTGAATCCGGTTTCAGCACTTTGGGGGTCCATTTGAGTTTTGACAGCAATGCAAATCGAGTGTGACATCCCTAAGGTGCAGATGTGCAAATGAGGCAGAGACAAGAGTCAGTGGCGGGATGGAGCAGAGCATCATAAGGATGATCGCCGTCGTCAATATTATTCATCGCTCTCACACTTTAATTCAGCAAAGAAAGCAGAACAGGAAGCGCAGCCTCCGACGAATAATAGCAGGATACTTTCTGCACATTCAGCAGCATGCACGATTTCTGGATTTGGTGTCTTTTTTTCGTGGAAAGGCTTATTTTTGCACCAGGAAAACAAACAAACAAATAAATAAAAAACACTAAACCCACACTTCGGTGCCTGTGGTTGCCAAGGAGGGGGCTAGAAATGGCAGCCTGCTAATTTTGCAGGTTCGTTTTGTGTTTCTCCGAAGAAATCTGGGGAAGGAGGATGCCGGCGAGGGAACGTTAAAACTGCAATAAAAGCGCCAATCCTGCAAGTGAGGCTATCCCATGAGTTTCTCTCCCCCCCCCCCTTACGGCGAGGGCGAGCCAGGAATTGGCATTGCAAAGAGACATAAGGGCGAGGAGGAATAGCAAATACTATCAGTTATGTATTTGGGGTGGGGGAGAGAAGCTGCCTGCTGATTGAATGGGGGGGGGCCGAAATGAATGAAAGGTGTATCGCTGATGCTTGGGAAGGTGGAGGGGGGGGGCGGGAAACAAGTGGATGCATGGAATGGAAGGAGCCTGAGTGCAACACCTTCCTGGCGTTGTTCTGCTTTTGTTTCAGCGCAACAACAAAGACTGGTTTCTCCCCGAGGTTATCTCTTTACTTACGGACAGTAGAAACCATTCCCCACTCCCCCAAATCAAAGGATGGCAAAAGAATGCAAAGTGCCCCGGTCTACCCTTCCCCAAATGAAATGCTGAGTCCCAGATTTAGGATGAGAGAGAAATTGTTTGCTTCCTCCATTTCGGAAGCAGGCATGTGCAGGCATGTCCCCCACCCACTAAGAAGGAGAGATCCATCCCATATCACTATCTATTCCCCCCCCCGATCCCCCAATTCTGTAGCAAATCCACCCCATGCATGGGCCAGACCCCCATTCTTTCTTTGCAAGTGGAGGCGGTGGATGGGCTAGATTTCTCTCTCTCTCTCTCTCTCTCACACACACACACAGAGCCATCCAGGAAAATGCGTTCGCTACAGAATGGGCAACCTTTTCGCACTCACCTATCTGGATGTTGCTGGGGAAATTGACCCCCAACACTGCCCCTAGGAAACTGGTGCAGAAGAAGGCAAAAATGTGCTGCATATTCCCTTTTGCATTGGCGAGAAAGAAGCCCAGGTCCAAGCATAGATTTGGTAGTTCCCCCCTTCTGGTTTTCTTCCTTGCTTTCTTTCTTCCTTCCTTTCTTTTTCCTTTTCCTCTCCCCCCTTTCGGTCCTCACTTCCTTCTATACTGCCGTGTGTCTCTTTCTCCTGGAATCCAGCGCTTAGATCGTTGCCTTAACGCCAACTGACAGCAGGATTAACTGAGCTCTGAGAGAGAGAGGAAGAGAGAGAGAAACCCTTTCTCATCCACAGCCCCCCTCCTCTCTCTCTCTCTCTCACTCACTCACTCACTCACTCACATGCATGCACACACAGTCTTCTCTCTCTCTCTCTCTCTCTCTCTCTCTCTCACACACACACACACACACACACACACACACACACTGTACTCTCTCTCCTCCTGCTCATTTCCCTCTCATTGTTTTACTGTCCACCCCACTTTTTTTTTTTGGCAGCCTCTTTCCTGAGGGTCCCCTCCTTCACCACGTGCTGTTTCCCATAGAAACATCGGAAGCTGCCTCAGACTATTGATCCAGCTCTGCTCAGCATCGTCGACACCGGCTGCCCGCGGCTCTCCAGACAGGGCTCTTTCCCCAGCATTGCTCGGAGACACTGGGCATCCAACTTGGGGCGCTCTAACCACTGAGTCCCACCACCTTTCCCCATAACACCAACCGCCTTCCCTCCACAATCTTTCGGCAGGTCCTGGCTGGGACAGCCTCTCTGCCAGCCGGTCCCTGAGCGGCAAACTCCAGCCGAGAAAGGGCTCTGCTCTTTAGTCACAGATCAATAGGTCCTCGGGCGGGGTTGCTCGGCTCTTGGGATCCAAGGTCTGCGAAGCTCCAAGTCGCTCGCTACAGTCCAGATCATTAAGACAATGATGGGTAAGATGGAAACAAATGGCTCTCCAGAGAGGAAGGTGGGGGGGGGGGTAATTTTCAGGGGAAGGCAAAAGGAGAGGCTGACATTCGTCTTTTCCCTTTCCAGCTGAGTTTTCTCCCACCTGTCTCATCATTAACCTGCTTGTCCCATTTTGCCTTCCTGAAGATGTGTTTTGTTCCTGCCCTCAACGGAAAGGAATCCAGGCTAAAGAGGGCATCACAAAGGCTAGAAGTTTACATACCTTAGACTTATTAATGAGAGGTGTGTGTGTCTCTATGTGTGTGTGCGAGAGAGAGAGATGATGAGGAGAAGGTTCGGGCTCTTTTACAGCGAACAGCTTTCCTTCCCACTCTCGCCACATCTCTTCTGGGATTTAAAACATTTAGGGCACAGGCATTCGTTTTGTAAATGCAAATCCACTGCAACGGAGGAGGGCACAGTTCAATCGCTGTTATTTATTCTTTGTATATACTACAGTAGCAACCAGGCATGCCGGCCTAGAGCAGGATCCTCCAAGCAGCTCAATCCTGCGCTTGACTTGCCTAGCAAAAATGTATAAATGCTGCAGCTGCACCAGCGTCTCTATTGGCATACTCATCAACCAGTCAACCAATCCTGGCTTTTGTATCTATACAGTCTCGTTCTTCTTTGCAAAACCAAAACATCGCCTGCTGCAACAGCAAACTAAAAAGACAGGAGTTGAATGCATGCCCACCGACCCATCCACCCTGCTCTTCTATGTTTCAAGGGAACTCAGCATGGCTCAATGCACGTGAAAACACAGGAAGAGCCTTCTGGATCAGGCCAATGGTCCAATGGTCCAACACCCTGTTCTCACAATAGTGCCTGTGAAAAATCCTCATTGCAGGACCTGAAGGCAAGAGCATAGCCCTCATTGCTAGGAAAGAACAAAGCAGGGTTGGTTCTTAGTAGGTGGGATAACCAGAGGAAGGAGGCAAGTTAGGATCCCACCGCAATAGTGCCTCTGGGAATATATAGCTGAATGATTGCCATTCACTTATGTGGGGAAATTGGCATATTGTTGCCCTGAAAGGAAAACCTGCAGTTCTGTGGACACTCGTGGTCTGGCCCTTGCTAATGCAAGCATGGTCTGGCCCTCTGCCACGTGCAGAGCAAACAAGTGTACTGCCCCCACAATGAGGGAGCCACCACAGAAAAGGCCCATTCATGTGTTGCCACCCTCTGGACCTCTTGCAGAGAAGGCACATGAAGAAGGGCCTCAGATGATGAGGGTAGGTTCATACGGAGAGAGTATAAATTGAAATAATAATAATAATAATAATAATAATAATAATAATAATAATATGCAGCTGATCTGACTGGGTTTCCCCAACCATTCTGGGCAGCTTCCAACAAAATATTAAAAATACAATAAAACTTCAAACATTTAAAACATCCCTAAAAAGGATGTCGTCTAAATGTCAGATAGTTGTTTATTTCTTTGACATTTGATGGGTGGGTGTTCCACAGGTGCCACTACCAAGAAGGCCCTCTGCCTGGTTCCCTGTAGCTTTGCTTCTCGCAATGAGGGAACCGCCAGAAGGCCCTCGGCGCTAGACCTCAGTGTCCGGGTAGAACGATGGGGGTGGAGACACTCCTTCAGGTATACTGGACCGAGGCCTTTTCGGGCTTTAAAGGTCAGCACCAACACTTTGAATTGTGCTCAGAAACATACTGGGAGCCAGTGTATGTCTTTCAGGACCAGGGTTATGTGGTCTTGGCGGCCACTCCCAGTCACCAATCTAGCTGCCTCATTCTGGATTAGTTTTAGTTTCTGGGTCACCTGCGAAGGTAGCCCCATGTAGAGCACATTGCAGTAACCAGAGCATGCATCACTCTGGCAAGATAGTCTCAGCCAGTACCAGATGGAGCTGGCAGACAACTGCCCTCTACACAGAATTGTGGTTTTGATGTCAGAGTCAGAGTTCTGTGCGTGAGTTTGGGCTGATGTGGGAAGCTGGAGAAACAGAGGCATGCCTGCTCTGTGCTGGATCCAGAACTATGAGGAAGCAACACCTGTTGGGAGTTAATGCTGTGACCCCATCCATTCTATGCTCAGGTTCCATATATATGCAACTAAAACCCTATATTCCAAAGACACAACAGTCTCCATTGACCTTTGTTCCAAGGAAACTGAACCCTGGGTAAGCACTGGAATCCCTGGAGTCTCTCACCACTCAAAATTAGGGTGCATGCAACAATATATTCCCATAGAAAATATGCATCTGCTTCTTCTCACTTAAGCAGCAGGAATTTCCAAAGTTCCTATAGCAGTAAATAAATAGTAGATTTCACCTCTATTCTGCGTAGCCAAGGGAGGATGGGTGATCAATTCCTACCTTCAGGATTGAGCTAGTGTTCAAAACACTAGAGTGTGCCTGGTTAAACCAGAATCCTTAAAAAAAGATCCTTTCTCCATGATAGGCATCTCTGAAATAAAGATTCATTCAAGACATCCTTGATTTGAATTCTGCAAGGCAGACAAATTCACCTTAGGAGTTGCATCATCATGACCTAGTTTGCCTCCTGACACCAAAATGCGTGGGGGAGACCTACATAGTTCTCTCAGTCACATCATTTCATATGCCATGTGGGTGGCAGGATCAGTCCTTCTACTGGATACAGTGAAGCAGCCACCTCAGGCGGCAGATGCTGGGGGCGGCAGCAGCAGCAGATTTCCCTCCCCCTGCAGCTAGACCAGGGTACCCCCCCCACCCTAGCTGCACAAGTTCATTTCTCATGGATAACTGCAGTAATAATAATAATTATTAATAATAATAAAGATGGTGGGCAAATCATGTGCAGATCCAGAGCATATCATGTACCTAACAGCAAATATTAATCTCTGATCTCACTTCAGTTTGCTGGGTTTTGGGGATCATAGGGAGCTACTTTCTCCCTTTTTGTTTAACCAGCTCAGCATTGTCCACACTGAGCTCCCAGGCTTCCAGGCAGAGGATGCTTCTAGCCCTACCTTGAAGATGGCAGAGATTGAAACTACAACCTTCTGTATGCAAAGCAGATGCTCTACCACTCAGCTGGGGCCCATATATTTGGTGATATGGGAAAAGAAGGCTAACAGCATAGTATAGCAGATTGTGTTTGCTCTATCTACTGATATGAAAGAAAGTGTTCTTTTAAAGCCAATTCTGTTCACATTCTGCAGCACTATGCAACTTGATTTGCTGCCTTAGGCATCAAAATGTGTTGGTCTGGCCCTGGTGGGTGACTACTGCTGGCTAGGGCTGTTGCCAGGCTAGCTAAAAGCAGCAGTATTTGGAACCTACAGCTTTGTCACACTTCCCATCTTCCTGATAGCTCAGTTGGGTAGAGCGTGCTGCTGATAATGCCAAGGTCACAGGTTTGATCCCCGTATGGGACAGCTGCATATTCCTGCATTGCAGGGGGTTGGACTAGATGATGATCAGGATCTCTTTCGTATCTACAATTCTATGATTCTATGATTCATCAGCAGTATTCCTCCTGGTTCATAATTCCTTGGCCCACTTCACCTTATAGAAGTCCACTATCCTTCTCAAGTATTACCAGCTCCCTTCAGAACCACCACAGGCAGACTCTTAAGAAGCCATAGGAATTGTCTGGTAGAAATATCACAGCTGAAAGAAGATGTCACCCCAAAATGATTCAGTTTCTGGGCAAAATAGATTCTTCCTATGCATGCTATATGAAGAGCCCGCCTTTCTCTAAGGATGCATATGAAGTACTGTCATTTTTTAAAACTCTTTTTAGTTCTCTGGCTGGATAATCCCTATGTGAGATTTACTTTGAAATATATGGGGCAGAATGTAATTATGATGATCATTTTAAATTTTTAATAGAATATTGTATAGCTTTCAGGACGGAGACAGCGTAAATGAATATGAATATTATTGCTTCATTCCAGAAATGGCTTTTTCCTCTTTCCCTACCAGTGCTTGCCTCCTTTAATTATTTCTCAATTACGCAATTGTACAGTAAGGCAAAATGAGATATCGGACTGCTACAGATAAGGATGTTTATTTATGAATTCCACAATATACACAATATTTCTCTATTCTGATAGTCCAGACACAGCTGGTTTTGCCTGTTTTAGGGAAGCCTCCTGATCCATAGGGAGGTACCACATTTAGATACCACTTTCTGATTATATTGTTGGCATCTGACACATGTTGCTAAATACATAATGTCATGGACAAACACTTCCATGTAGACAAGGTATTTCGGTAGATAAGGCACCTGATGCTTTCTCTATGGTCTTTCTTGGCACCAGATAAAGGCCTTCTTATTATCCCAGGTATTTAAATGGCAATTTAAATCCCTCAGGTGCACCTCCACCACTGGCAGGAGATGAGCAGCAGCCAGCAGAGCAGCTATCCCTTTGACTATGACATTCCTGCTCTGCTTTTGCAGTTGTTCCCTTTGAAAATAGAAGAGAGATGCTGGACTATTCCTGTTTTATAGCACCTGGCCTTGACACTAGATATCTTCACGGGAGTGGGGGGATAAAATCCTGAAGGAGTGTCTCCACCCCCATTGTTTAGTCCAGACACTGAGGTCCAGCTCTGAGGGCCTTCTGGCAGTTCCTTCCCTGCAAGATGTAAGGTTACAGGGAACCGGGCAGAGGGCCTTCTTGGTAGTGGGGCCTGCCCTGTGGAACGCCCTCCCATCAGATGTCAAGGAAATAAACAACTATCTGACATTTAGAAGACATCTGAAGGCAGCCCTGTTTAGGGAAGTTTTTAATGTTTGATGTTTTATTGTGTTTTTAATGTTCTGTTGGAAGCCGCCCAGAGTGGCTGGGGAAACCCAGCCAGATGGGCGGGGTATAAATAATAAATTATTATCATTATTATCCTCATTGCTGGGTTGATGTGAATGATATTGGGCTAGGGAGAAGGTATCACTGTTGAGTTTTTATTTTTATCATTTAGTGGATGGGAGTATTGTTTTCTTTATTGTTTGCATATTGCTATTTTTTAAAATTATTGTTATAGGGGTTTCTTTTTTGTTTACCAATATGTTGTATAGTATATTAATTTATACCATGTGTGTGGTATTCATGCATGTGTGCATATATATATATATATATATATATATATATATATATATACATTCAGTGTAAGTCACTTGGAGACCTTTGGGTAAGAAGCAACTAATAAGTTCAATAAAACAACAACAACAATTCTAGACTGTTTAATACTGAACCTGTTCTATTAATTTCCCCCCTTTATTGTTGTGTTTAATCATATTGTATATTTCTATCTGAGGAATATTTATTGATGGGCAGCCATGTAAGAATGGACACCCCCCTACTCCTTATAAAACTGTATTAAGCCAAGAAAGCATAGGCAGCAGAGTGAGATGCAGAGAACAACTGGCCAAATACATATATCCATGTGGCAAAAATGAAACTCTTTTTTGCTTTAATTATTCATTTCGCAGCACTTGTTTGACCAGACTTAACCCATTTTAACATTTAACCTCTATCTGAGAACTAGGAGAAGATGTTTGCTCAAACAGGCTGAATTGCTGTCAGATAACTAAATTATGTAGATAAAGAGGCAAACAAACACATCTTTGGTTTCTGAAGAGTATCTAAGTTTAAACACCTTTTCTAGACATGCTACCAAATAAGTTCCTCCTCCTTCCTACTTCATGCTGGGAATTCCATCAATAGGATTTTAAAAAATGGTTACTTAAAAGAGCCATGGCTTAAAAGTCAGTATGATAAGCAGAATCAGCCCACTTTAAAAGAGATGGGAGGTCTTCCATGTCCTTCCTAGATAAGATAGGACCAGAGGTTGCTCTGGCCTCAGATAGGCCCAAGAAGAGTCATTATGGCTTTTTAAAAAGTCTCTCTTAAAATCTAATGTAGATCATTACAATATTTAAAACCAACATTGTGACAACAAAAAAATAAAAATACAGGAACAAACACCTCAAAGCAAATCCCATCAGCTCCCAAAAGTTCTACAAAGATGGTAGATTTGCTTCTACAAAGATTTGCTCCTAATGGCTCCTAAAGGTTCAATGTATTTCCACTAGTAGTTTGTTCCACAATTCCTGAACAGCCAGCATCCTGCTCCTTCCTGTGGCTGATCTAACCCAATGATTGTACTCATGGTAGGGCATTATCTGAACCAAATTGTATATGGGAAATGGGAGCTATGATCAGAGCTGTTCTCTTGGATATAGAAGTCTAAGGCTATGACAACCAGCATCTTGAGTTGAGGCCAGAAGCTTACTACTGACTGAATATGTTCCCACTTTCTCACATTACCCACAGAATTCTGCCCCTGCTACAAAATTCAGACATTGTCTTCTAGGTCGACTTCACATAAAGCACATTGCCATAGTCAATATGCTGTGTTTGGGTGGGTGGGGGTCAAGGAAATCAGGGTGAGGACAACTCTATCTTTAAACTCCTAAGATAAGTAAACTGTCTTGGACAAAGAGAGCTATAACTTGGAAAACACTGTTTGGCATTATTGCACCCTAAAGCCAAACAGCTTAGCAGCAGAGTTTAAGGTTAAGCTGGGCCAAGAAATAAGAGGTTTGCCAAGGTGGCTGCCGTTAGGCACACATTTACTTTGTTTATTTTCTCCAAATGTCGGGTGGGCGACCTTTAAATATTTGGGGTTCTGCAACCTTCCATCCCATTCACTTGGAAATGCCATTTACATTTTGAATAGAACTGGTGTACAATACATTTCTTGTGTCTAGGGTTTGGGCTGTTTAGGAAGAAATTGCTCTCGCAGCATAGGATATATTGGGGGGAGGATGGGCAAAACTTTTTCAGCTGGGAGGGGCACATATGCCAGTGGTTGGAGGGGATAGAGGAAGTGGGTGGAAAAATGTATATATCTTTTACAGTAGGCAAATTCTGTCACACTCTGACACACCTGTCTTTGCTCCATCTGAGGAAAGCAAGAAATAGAGGCTAGAGCAGATTGACTACATGGAATTGGCTGAGATGACTGGCAGAATCCGAGACCAGGGAGAAGAGTCGGTGAAAGAAGACTGGAAGAAATTTAAAGACTATTTAAAGAAATATTGTAAAATTAATGAATGTTAGAAAGATGTTGGATAGAAACTAAGCGGTTTCCAGCTGTAATGCTTTAGGAGATATGAAAAAAGGATTATAAATGGGTAAAAGTTTAATGGCAAGGATTTGCTGAACTAACAAACTGAACTGGAATACAAAGAAGGGAAGTATGAGGAGGTCGGAGGAAATAAGGGTATGGAAGTTATGTTATTGAAAATTAATGTGTGTTTTTAACTGCTTATTATTTTGTATGTTTATTTTTTATTTTTTATTATATTCAAAAAACTTTTTCAATAAATATATATTTTTTTTTAAAAAAAAGAAATAGAGGCTAGAGCAGCCTTAAATTGCCAAGGTCCACTCCCCTGTGATGGCTCCTCTATACCTTGGAAACTTTCCAATGGAGTCTCCTCCAGGTAATGGTTGGGGTGTAACCTGGGGAGGTTCCCGAGTACCAGAGAAAGAGACCTGACCCTCCAGGCTTGGGGTTGCTCATCCCTGCTGCATGGACACATTTCGGTCATCACTATATCCATTTATCCTATTTATAAGAAAGGATTTCTTCCTTTCTAGCAATTAATTACCCAAACAGATTGATGAGATTTGAAGGTGTCAGTCAAGTAGGCACCATAGCTGCTGTGCTGGTCTCAAGCTGGCATCACAAATATAGCAATTAGCCAATAAGGCTGAGGAAACTGAAAGCTAAATTATGGGAAGGGAACACTTTTATTTCTGTGTATCTGCTGGTGGCAGGATCCCTCTCCCGCTCCTTTATGTCATTCAAGGATGCGCAGTTTTGGTAAAGTTTGCACACATTTCATTTTGCTGTGAGCAAAGGACAAAAGGTTCCGAGTTCTGCCATTCACTGAAAAAAATAATGCACCTTAGCAAAATTTTCTTTGCTAAGTGGGCAGAGTGCAATGGCCATTTCTAGCAGCTGCTATTCAGAGGTATACTGCCTCTGACATACTGTACAATACTTGAGCCTATTTCAAAGTGAGCAGATGTCACTTTGCCATCGAGGTCAACTGGCTATTTGGGGGCAATGCTTCCTGACAATGCAGATATTTCCTCCTTCTTTTACAGCAGGCCCGGGAAAATCTTCTGAAGGATTCTGCCTTTCCAAACTGACAAAAAACGTTTGTGAAAATCACCTAGCTGTGGCTCAGCCCTATCTTGAGAAACATTAAAAAGAATTGAATAAAGGCAGTGTTAATCAGAAGTATGTGCTATTTCATCTCACCTCAAACACTCATAAGAATGTAGCTAATCACAATAGTTCAGATTTCCTCCAAGATACGTAGCTCACTGAGTGACTCAGGGACAATCACAATTTCTTCAGCCTCTTTGCCTCATTTGGTTGTTGTGAGATGGGATAAACTCCATGTATATTACCCTGATCCTCCAGAACAAAAGGTGGGATATAAATGTAGTAAAGAGTGTTTATTCTTTCTTTCTAAAAATGATGTAGAAACAAATTGCTTATCCTATCAAATTGTTATTTTTTGTAATGATATTAAAGTGTACAGCGTAAGACGTGCACGATTCCCACCTCCAAATTCCCTTGGGACTCGACCAAAATACAAAAACATTTACTTGGGTACTTTGCCTATAACATACCTGTCGGAAGTCATTTTAACGTAGTATCATTTCAGCAGCCTATCATTTTCTGGCCCAACTGGTGCTAGGAAGGAAGGAAAGAAGGGAAAAGGTTAAATGTTTTTGAAGGGAGATAGGTGGGTGTATGGGACAGTTTTCTTATAATTAAATGGTTGTTGTGTCTCTAATAAACTGCTTCATTATTGTAGCTCTTTAAGCAATCCCCATGTACAGTGAATGTGCATGGGGAAAGTGGAGTAACATCAGGAAGCACTAATCATACCAATGATCTGTAGGATCCCTGTTTTTAAGCAATATGCATAGGCTCTGTTTACACAGCTGAAACCCCTGCAAACTCACCGTCACCACCCAAAATCACAATAGATTATATTCAGTGATGACTGTCTTACTAATGATAGGATATTTGTCATTAGAACTGGGAGGAATATTTCAGCAAACCCTCAGCACTTTCCTTAAATCAGCTCCAGAGGGTTTCCAGAACTTTGGAGCAGATATAGGTGGAATGGAAGGTTCTGCTGATGGAAGGGAGGTCACTGAAAACCACCTCCCCTTCCTTTTCTGCCAACAAGTTCTCTTCCATCAGCTGACAGTCAACATTGGCTATCATCCCATATGCCTGAATAACACTAGAGAATTCTAGTCAGCTGGGTATGTCTATGTGACAGCCAGATGAATGTGCTCTTCGTTAAATACTTGCTAGACTTGTTCTTAAATCCTGCTCATTTGTTTGGCTTGCATATTTTCCTTAGTCTCCAAATAATCCTCGTTCTATAATGTTTGTTAGCGTTCTCAAGCTATGATTTGACAAACATTTCTACAGAACACCTGCCTACCCACAAAATCTGGCAAATATGCCAAAAGCAACATCGATCCCCTGGTCCTTAAATGCCAAAGGAATTGTTACTGCATTTCTTCTTCCTAGAGCAACAATTTCATTACCATTCTTTTAAACATATCTCTTTCATAAGTGTTCTCTAAAATACCACAATTTTAAACCCAGCCAGTAGGTAGGATTCATTTCTTTTTGGGTGCTAGTAAATTAAAAATTACCGTATTTTTTGCTCTATAAGATGCACCAGACCATAAGACGCACCTAGTTTTTGGAGGAGGAAAACAAGAAAAAAAATATTCTGAATCTCAGAAGCCAGAACAGCAAGAGGGATCGCTGCACAGCAATCCCTCTTACTGTTCTGGCTTCTGGGATAGCTGCATAGCCTGCATTCGCTCCATAAGACACACACACATTTCCCCTTACTTTTTAGGAGGGAAAAAGTGAGTCTTATAGAGCAAAAAATACGGTACCTTTACAATTTCATTTTTCTTCCTTTTTGGTTCCCATTCATTGCTGAGTCATAATCATTTGGCACCAGCCCTTGCAGCGGGAAGTGTGTTTCTGCTTTTGTTCTTTTGTTCTTTTTTATTTTTTTTTAAATAAGACACATTGTCTTTTTAAACCTCACCATTGGGGGCAGAGATTGCCACTAACTTGCTTAGGTTGCTTGCAACAGTGGCACTTGACTCCAGTACTCCTTTGATTACTACTATAAATGCAACTTGCTATTTTCCGGCTGAATGGAAAAACAAATAGAATGCAAGTACACAGAGTCCTTGAAAATACATGCTAAAGGGATTTATTTTATTTTACTTTTTAGTGTTAGCTAAATAATTGTGTCAGATTTAGACCATAATCAAAACTTCAGATAGCTACATAGATAAGAACCCCTGCATTTTTTTTTTTTTTTTGAGGGAGGGTGTTTCTTCCTGTGCAGACAAAAAGTTTCAGAAACACTTTGAACGCTTTCTATAAAGGCAAATAAAGATTGAGGCAATTGTTGTCTAACGCTGATGTATGAATCGACTCTTGTTCCTCATTTTCAGCATCAAAAGCAAGCAGTTGGGGGGAAAGACCCACATGTGAAACAAGATAAAAGGATGCTGATTTCTTCATTTTCTTCTTCCTTTTACAGAAATAAAGGAGTATCAGCAACTTCAATAATTCAAACAGCTTTGCAAACACCATCATTACCATCTGGCTTAGAAGTTCCTATGCTGCTTTGCAAACACAGAGGGGTGGGGGTGGGGTGGGGGGGAACAGGTTGGGTTTCACAATGAAATGGCTTATCTTGGCCTTTCTCAAAGTCCAAAGAGAATCAAAGCTTTGCAATGGAGAAACTGAGCTGAGGAAGTAAACTACCAATTTTCTGTCTTTGCAATGTTCACTGCTGTATAACAGAGTTCTTTTTATCATCAGCTGGTGGATGAATAAAGGGGGAGACCAATTTCCATTGCAATTTCCATTGCTTTCCCAACACTTGTACAATGTTTGTAGACTTTACCTTCAGCCTATCCGATTATGGTTACCACTTTTCCTTGGCTGCATAGGTGATACTTGTAAGGACTCAGAGTAGAGTATGCAATTCACATTCTGAAGTTCAATAAAGCAAACACTGTGTTAATATTTTCATAGTGATTTGGAAGGCTTCTGGTGCTGTCTTGCTGCCTGACGTGACATCAATAAAACCTATATACTAACTGGGACCTCCTTTTAAGAGTGTGGATCTTTAAGCAGTCACCATGGGACAGTCCAGTCAGAAGGTTCAGACAAGCACTAAGGCATGCAGTAGTACAATAATCATTAGGAAAACAAACTCTAAGGGGAGCCCCCAACCCAATAGCTCTGTGAGGACTGAGCAAGCTGACTAACTGGGGATGGGGACAAAGTAAAGTGGTTGCATATATATGTTTGTTCAGCAGTCTAGCAACAGAGGTTTCAGCCCTGTGCTGTTTTATTTATGCAGATCTTTCGATCAGGAAATTCTGTCAATATACAAAGGAAATCTACTTTACACAAATCATTGTTTCTATATTGCCTAGATAACTTTCATCATCAAAAGTCATCTTTGAGACTGAATCTTATTATAATTTCCCCAAAATGCATAGTAACCTTTTGATCTAATAGGAAAAAAAGTTTTGTGACCAACAAACTGTTAATTAAAATGAAGCCTATTGCTGCTACTTAAAAAAAAAAAAGTAAAGTGGTTGGGTAGTGGGTGAACAAGAATGGAGTTTCCTGGAAGAGTGACATGACCGGGCTGGTTGAAACCCTGAACAGAAGCACTCAACACCGAAATATCCTGCTGCAGGTCCCACTTGGAACAAGACTGTCATTGAAGGTTTCAATTTGGGGGGGAGAGTTGATTTCTAAGATAATGCCAGCCTCAGGCTGTGGGGGGCTTCAAAAGAATGGACTTTTGAAGTGGATCTAGGCTTCAGTTCTAGATTTGAAAAATCTAGATCTAGATTTGAAAAATCTAGTTCTAGATTTGAAAAATCTAGTTCTAGATTTGAAAAATCCTAAGTATTTTCATAAAAGTGGCCACCTGACAATCCTTCATTGAGGGTTTTTCTAAAGGTAGTCCATCATCACCTGCTAGAAATTCTCCAACTTCAAAATTGCAAAAACAAAAGAAAATGAAAACATGGTACTTAAAGCTAGCAGGAAACATATTTTTTATCCATCACCAAGAGCCAGCCAGCCAGCCTGGTTTAGACTTGCCTCCCTCACTGAGAGGAAAGATAACAATGATTACTGAGATTTCATATGACTATTGGTCCACTGGTACCAAAAAGAGTGACTGCAAATACTTGTAAACCCTTTCCTATTATGACAACATTTTAATGGCCCACTCTGAAGTAATTGTGTAGGCTTTTTCTTACTCCAAATTGGTCACTCTTTTGGTGTTGGGGCTCAACCCTCTAATGATTTACCTATGAAAACAGTCCCTCCTCCTGCTGTTGCTGAACTGAAGCGTTCTTCCCAAGGGCTGTGATTATGAAATGTCACTGTGGTAACAGTTGGAGGCAAATACATTTTTCTCTGTGTATTATTTCCCCCCTCCCTGCTCCATCTCTTTGTTCTGAATGTCTCTTCCCCACCCCACTGGAATAATGAGCAGAGGAGGATATAATGACAAGAGCAAGCATCTTGTAAGGGGGAAAGGAACTACTTTTTCCATAATTTGTGGGGAATGTAACACTGTCAGTTGCTCCAGCTCTGTTAAGTGTTGTTGTAGCCCCATTTCTGCCATGAGCAGCCAATGTATATGAACAGGGCAAATTAGTGGTGCTCCAAGCAGGCCTTGAAGCAGCCAGAAAGCAAGACTGCCATTGCTACAGCTGCTACCCAAAGAGAGAGCCTCTCCAGTTGAGCTGTTCATTGAGCATTCTTCCCAATTTGCTTGCACAGAGATTATGCAGGGGTTATATGATGCCTGCTCTTTAATGAGCATCTGTTCTGATGGGTTTGCAGGGATGCTATACAGCAGTGAGCATTCATCCTGATGTGTTTGCACAGAGATTATACACCTTCCCATCAATTGATAATTATTAACCATTTTAAATTCACTTTTTATGTTTTATGAAGTTTTTGTTTTAAAGTGGATTTGTTGTGGTAGAGCACTTTATCTGTAAAAAAACAAAATCTAAATTTTTGAAATGCAACTGATTTCAGCACCAGCAAAATAGTGACAGCCTGGAGGTGACCAGAGTCTCACAACACAGACCGCTGGTCATGCAGATCCCCTGAGCTGTAATCATGGGAAATGCTTAAGAAGACATGTCTCAGCCTTTTCAGATTCTGACACACAGTGATAGGGGAAAGCTGGGTATTTTTCTTTTGTGCTGTGTTAATAAGAGATGGCTTGCCTCTGATAATGATTTTTTATCACACTTCTCCTAGGCCTCACTAAAGGTCAGAGCTGTCCACTGAATGCTGAAAGGCTAATTTGCTTTGGAGTTTCACATGTAGAGCTCCTCTGTTCTCAGAATTCACAAGAAGCGCTCATAGAAGTGCCTGTAGAGCAGGCATAGGCAAACTTGGTCCTCCACATGTTTTGGGACTACAATTCCCATCATCCCTAGATAACAGGACCAGTGGTCAGGGATGATGGGAATTGTAGTCTCAAAACATCTGGAGGGCCGAGTTTGCCTATGCCTGCTGTAAAGGAATCTCTCAAACCATTTCTATGTAACCAAGCCTAGCAGTTTCTTGTCAAGCAATTGGAAAACTGGGGTGGGTGGGATCAAAATAGTATGATTGGTATGAAAGATTCTTCATTTAATCAATAATAATAATAATAATAATAATAATAATAATAATAATAATAATAATTTTTATACCCCTCCCATCTGTCTGGGTTTCCCCTGCTACTCGGGGCGGCTCCCAACTGAATGTCAAAAACACAATACAGCATTAAACATTAAAAACTAGGGACTATCCTCATTATTGTCAAAGGTCTTGCACCACTAAAATAGTAGATTGGCTGTTGTTGTTTTAGTGTTAGCCATGCAGTATTTGATAGGATCCCTACACACAATTAAAGTGTGGCCATTTATGTATTGCCAAAGAAGATATACATCACCCCAAAAGAGATTTTGCGTAAAATGTTGCACATGCGAGTTGAGAGAGAAAGAGAATTTGTAAAGGAATTTTTATTTATTGCATTTATATCCCAACCTTTTCAGTGAACTTCATGGCTGAGCAGGGACATAAACCCTGGCCTCCGAGGTCCTAGTCCAACACCCTAACCACTATATAGGCTGATTGCCATTTGTCTGTCTTGGGAGACAATGGAGGAGTGTGCCTTTGGGGTTGAGGTCAAACTTTTGTAAGGTTGCAGCGCTGATGCAGACTGATGTGGGAAGAGACATGTTTTGTTGCAGCTGGGGCAGATGTAGGCTTCCAGTTGTGCTGCTGTAGATGCACCATAGTATTTCTTCTCTCTGTGCTTCTCCCAGAAATCATTCCTCCTCTGGTCACCGCTATGGATACATGATTTGACAGTCTTACTCCAAGCACTGCAGTCAACAACTATCATCATCATCATGTGCCTGCCCAGTCTGCTCTCCAGTTGCTATCTGATGGGCAACTCTGAGGCCCCTTAAAGAACCATGAGATAGGAAAGCAAGTGTCTTGAGGTTGTGGATCTTAAGATAGAATTTGCACATCTTTAAACTGGTTTTGGAACGGATAGGCCTTCAAATAGACTGTCCTCTGTAAAGATGAACACATAGCCACTTTGCCTGCCACATGCTGAGAAGGATGTAAGAACAGGTCTTTGTAGTACTCCAAGTAACATTTCAGATGGTTCAGGAATTTGTGTTAATGCAGTGGTCAGTATATCCAAAATCTTGTATGCTGAAAGACAGCAGCTGGCATCCAACTGTGGCCTCCCGCCAGCAATGTGGACTTTTGCTCACACAACTCCCTCTTATCCCCTCTTCAGATCCCTGCATGCCCCTCAAATATGTTTCTCAAGGACCACCACAGCCTCTCACACACTCTCAAAATATGCCCTGGAGGATTGAGGAAACCTTTGGAGAATATTTGGAGGTGGGGGGAACTGCAATGGGGATGAAAGGAAGAGGCAGTTCCAATATACAAATTTGGATATCACCCAGTAGCTCTTCTAACTGGACCATTAGAATGCATAGTATTTAAAGGCTTGATTTGCACCCTTCCTCACCTGAGTCTCCTTCCAGCATGTACCACACTTTGAAACATTAGGCAGTCTAATCATTTTTTTCTGAATAACACGATTACTGCGGGAAAATAAATTAGGTCAACTTCTAGGTCAACTACACTGAAATATTTACACATTAAAGAGATTCTCTCAGTCCCCTTGATCCTTTAATTACCCAGTCTCAAACTTAGGTAGTTGGGGCTTGTAAAAATGGCAAGATAAATAGGAAGATAGCATCATAGTGTATGTAATAAGCAATTAAATTTGTCCATTTTCCTAATCAGAATTGTAAATTATTCAGTTATGCCATTTTCTCTTACTCAACAGGAGTAACTATTTAACACAGACACTTACATTTAGAATCATAGAATCATAGAGTTGGAAGAGACCACGAGGGCCATCGAGTCCAACCCCTTGCCAAGCAGGAAACAATTTAAACTCCTCAATTCCAGATTTACCATCAGTTGTATTGAAAGTTAACCCAGCACCCAAACCAACATCATTCAGAATAATATTCTGCTTTCACACTGAATAAATCTTTACAGCCAGGTACCTTAAAATACTTTCCCAAAATGAACAAGTATCATTATCTTCCTTTGATTGACGGGGCAATTGAGATACAAAGTAGGTACTGTGAACCTAAAAGGTTATTCTGTAGACATGAAAAGCAGTAAATTAATGTACCTTAAATGTGAGATTTCAAACACAACCAGGTTCATTTAATTATGCTAACATTTCCATATCTTCAGGCACATTCTGTCGCAAATAGCTGACTATAAGTGGTATTGTTCATCTTAAGGAAATTCAGAGGAAGTTGGGTGCAACTTTTTGAAAGGGAAGCGTATTGATTTTGTGGTTTTTTTTACCAGTTGCTGGCCATCACAGGAAGAGAGAGTGTCCTGCTTGCTGGTTTCCCACAAGCATCTTGGGGGCCACTGTAAGAACACGATGTTGGACTAGATGGGCCGTCGGCCTGATCCAGCAGACACTTCTTATGTTCTTATATTGGGAACTTGCCTCAGTCCTATTCTAATGAGGTCATCAAATTATTTGGTTCAGTCCTATTGCAATGAGGTTGTAGAAACAGAAAGAATGAATAAGTCAATTCTACTTAGGACAAAGGTTGAAAGGTCATAGTGTGTGGAGCCATTGGACTGAATCTATCTGAGCAGAACAGCTTCCACACATCTAACAAAATATCCCCTCCTTGTCTTCTCCCCATATGCCCCCTGTATCCCCACCTCAATCTATTACCAAAAGGTTGGGGGAATTCCCAGAAAAGATTTGGTGGTTGCAGAGTGAGGAGACAGACATAAAGTTCCACTGTACAAGCAAAAGTCATTCTGCTCACACAACAGCTTAGGCAGGTACAACCCAGTAATTGTGGTGTTTAACATGAATAGTATTTAGGATTGCTGGGCCTTCAACAATCCAATTCATAAAACTCAGGGGAGAGGCCTGCTGATATGACACAGACACCAACTCCTGAAAGACGAAAAATAAATCTGAGTTTGGGGCAGAGTCCAGGGACGTGACGTTCTAGAAAAATCAAAGGAAGTGGAATTAAGGGGGAATGGGAATTTGCAGTGAAACATGTTATATCTTCCTTCAGAATTATGGAATTTAAAGTAATGTTGCTACATCCAATTGCACAGTTGGAAAACTCTGACATCCGCAATTTGAGGCAGCAATGTTAGTGATGATAGCTTTGCTACAGCTTAGAGACTATCATAATTAAACAGCATATAATTTGTAGAAATAAATAACTATTGCTGCATTTGGTATGACATGCCCTCCAATATGTCACAGATGAATACACTTGCAACCCATGCAAAGCCAAGGATTGCAAGCTCAGTTTGCATTTTCCTTAGCTGATCAGAAATGTTATCTTTTTAAATAGTTGCATGTGAAGACCCTCAAAATATAGACACAACAAACACAGAATGTAGTTTAAGGTTTTTGGCATTAATTTTGGCCACAACTTCATTGATTACAGCATGCGAGTGGATGCTTAGGCAATGATTCCAGACTACCTGAACCTGCACAGAGGCAGGAAAACGACTGATACCATATGTCAGTAAGGGAAAGCATCTTGGGGGAGTGAGAAGCTGGCTTTGATCTCACAGCTCACCCCAGATGCTCCCAGCGGCTCTGGCATGGCCCTAGCCCCTTGACAGGGTTCAGACAAAAGCAAGAAGTCCCAGGATTCTTTTAACGGAATTCTCTAGCAGCAGCGATGGAGGAGCAGGCACAGCCAACCACTTCCCCTCCACAAAACATTGAACCAATGCCTAACCACCAACCTTACAAAGTTGTGACGATTTGCTACACAGTAGGCAAAAACCAAATGGCAACAGCCAATCAGCCAAATGGCAAAATTCCTACCGGGGCCCTGCGCCAAAACAGATGACCCCTAGACAGGCATAGCAAGGCCAAAGAACAGCCCTAAATATAGGGTGGTAGGGCGGGTGACCCGATGCACGTCACAGGAAAGAGAAAGTTCCCAGCAACGTGCAGCAGCTTAAATAGCCCCTCGGTAGCCAATAGATGACCCAATAGGCCAAATTTGTACCCCAGCAACCGAGGGGCAACCAATTGGGTGTTGTAGCTATCCAAATGGTCCTGCCCCACAACAGGGAGGCAGTTTAGGTGATCTCACCACAACACGTGCCCTCCATGATGGAGGACACGATTTGCAGAATTATTATATAATGGAACAATGACCAACACCTGCTCAATAGAGAGGTGCAGCTCTTCCTTGACACCAGGACTAGAACAAGCCATTTCTTTCACAAAATTTTAATTCTGCCAGAAGACTTCTATACCTTCCTTCTATACCAGCAGCATTGTGGAAGCACTGCTCCTAAGAGTAATGTTTCCAGAAGTCAGGTGAGTAGCTACTAGGAAGGACACTCCAGATATAGAGTGACTTTCCCAAATAGTTTTACCAGTGACCTACTTCATTATCTTTCAGTTGTGAAGAAAAATGGCCTGTTCTCTGTTGTTTTGACAGGATATAATGATGGATTTTATCTGTTATATTACATGCTACTTATGGACTGCTGTTATCAGCAGTTTGTTTTACAGTGCAATCCTACACATGACTTCAATGGGTCTTACTATCAGGTAAGGGGCACCCTAAAATTGTTTTGTATTGAGTTATGCATTTAAAGCTTTTTGCATGTCAGTTGCCTTTGGTTTAGCAATTCTAGAGAGTTAATTGGACTGAAGTCATTTTTTTAAAAAAATAAATAAATTCTGAAGCAATTTCCTTTGAAATAATAATCAGGAAACGTGCATTGGTAGGGATATACAAAACGATCAATTTTAATTTCCAAGTTTCTCATTTCCCCCCTCTTAAACTCAATTCTTCAGGTTGTCTTAAAAAAAAAGTTCTCATGAAAATTCATCAATGTTTTAATGCAAATTTCTCCCAACAAATATATTTACATTTCTCCTCAATTTTGCAAACCATTTCCCTTTAATAAAATACATTTTTGCATGATACATTTTCATCCACACTTTAGTATACACATTTTTGTATGCATGACTGTAGAGCTCTGTTGCAAAATTCAGAGAAGTCCAAATTTCAAAGGATAGCTGTTTTGTTTTATGATTTGTTTCAAATCTGAAATTGCAAATTAGAGAGGTTTGTCATCAAATGCAACCTTCTCAAATCCCCCCCCCCATCCCTACATGTAGGGTCTGCTCATGATGGTCTCTGGGAGCAAGACAAGATCACCACTACAAATGCCATATTTAGCAGAAACCAAACTGCCTATGCATGTACAATCATAAGCAGTTGCAACCTCCTTTCTTGGAACCCTCACATTCACATGATCTTGCTAAGCCAAGGCTTATCTTAGCATGTCATGCAAACACAGCCCTTCTGTACATTCTATTCTTTTACTAATATACCAATTACACACGATTCATATTATGAGAGCATGAAGTCGATATGCACTTCCTGTTTTGAAAGAATTACAATCTGGGTGGATCCAGTGGCAGAGCTTCAAGCTCCGGCTGGGGGAGTGGAGAGCAGGCAGGGGTGTGGCTGCTGAGCATCACGGGGGCGTGACGTGCCGCCTGAGGGGGCGTGGCACCCAGTGCGGGGGTGGGGGGCAGCCGCGATGGCACCCCACCAGGATCATGCCACCAGGAGCGGTGAGCTCCCCCGTTCCTCCACCAGTGGGTGGATCAAGGAAATGCTTTGCCAGATCTTGATTTCAGTAAGATTTGGCAAAGCTGCCATGATATTCTTACACAGAAGCTGGTAAAACGTGGGTTTGATGAGGTAACTGTTAGGTGGATTTGCAGTTGGTTGACTGACCGAACTGAAAGTGTGCTTACTAATGGTTCCTTATCATCCTAGGTGGGTGTGTGGGTGGGGAGACAAGTGGGGTGCCACAGGTTTCTGTCCAATAACATCCTTATAAATTACCTGGATGAAGAAATTAAAGGAATGCTTATCAAATCTGCAGATAACAGCAAACTGGAAGGGTTAGCTAATGCAAGCAGAAAACAGAATCAGGATTCAAGATGATCTTAACAGATTGGAGAACTGGGCCCAAACTAGCAAACTCAATTTAAATATTGACAAATTAAAGATTCTACAACTTAAGCAGGAAGAATCAGCTGCACAAATATAAGATGAGGAACACCAGTCTTGCCAGTAGTGCATGTGAAAAAGATCAAGGGGTTTTAGTGGACCTCTATTCCCCTCATCGAGCTACAGTTGTCAGAGTGGTTTAACAATCAATCCTTCCCAGGGAACTCTGGGAATTTTAGCTGTGTGAGGGGAATAGAGGCCACACCACCAAATCTAAATAGGTACCTTATTTGCAGAGTTAATAAATTCATCAACTGAACTCAAACCCTCCCATATTTATCAAGAAATTGAGGTTCTTCTTTCATGCTGTTTAGTGCTGCTAATGCACACCACCAACAACAGGAACAACCACTTTACTACCCTGCTAGCATTTAACATATGTTAACCACCTTCCTTCCACATTCTATATATTAAAAAGTTACCCTTGATTTTCTCTAAGTATTTCCCCTATCTTGTTTATCATTTTCCCTGGGAGCTAAGAATGGGGTCCATGTTTGCAGAAAATTGTTTTTCTTTGGCTGTTCTCTCATTTTTCATGCCTGATCAGTCAATTTATGTATGGCTGTGATCTCTGAAGTTAGCTGTGTCCAATGAAGCCCTGATGAAGCCAGCAGAGATTTCCAGTTTGGCACCATGGAGGATATGGCTGTCATTTGCTAGAGCTTGGCAACTGGGATTGCAAAACACTAGGGATTTCAGAGAGGTGTTCTGTTTTCTTGAAAAATAAGTAAGTTCAAGAAGCAAATCCAGTCTTTGATATGTTTATAGCTTTGCTCAACTGCAAATGGGCTGTAGCTTAGTGATAGGGCAAATGCTTCCAGGGATGTCACTGATTTAGAGAATTTGTCCCAATTTCTTATTTGATCTCTGAATGCCCCACTTTTCCTTAGGATGTCCCCATTTTCATTGGAGAAATGTTGGAGGGTATGGAGTTATCTGACCCCCAAGCCATCTGAAGGCAAGTATTCCATTATTACATCCTTAAAATATCACTGACTTCCCTTCTCTTTCCATGGTTCATTTTACATTTCATAAATCCCTGCAATTTTTACAGAAACTATACCATTCAGTATTCCATTATTACATCCATCAAAACTTATTTACACTGTTGATTTATCTCAATCTCAGTTATTTCCCATATATTCAATAAACATTTTCCAATCTTCTCTATATGTATGTTCTTCTTGTTCTCTTATTCTATATGTTAATGTTTTTTTAATGTTTAATGTTTTATTCTGCTTTTATATATGTTGTAAGCTGCCCAGAATGGCTGGGGCAACCCAGTAAGATATGTGGGGTATAAATAGTAAAGTTATTGTTATTGAATGGTACGTCCCTATTTTCATCAGAGAAATGTTGGAGGGTAAGCAAGTATTCTCTTATAGGGAAGTGAAGATACATTCTTTTCAAATCAAATTATAGCCAATAATTAGCCGGAAGGCAAGGATTAAAAATGACTTCTCATGTATTTCCATGTATCACAATGGGTGAATAAAATGTCAATATAACCATCAGATTTAATCAAAATTCATCTACAGACAACTATCTACTATGAATATATATGAACTTCTGGAGGCTGAGGGGATGCTTTGCCATTAATCATATTGACCACAAACAAACACAAAGAAAAGCCATTTGAAATCAATGGGCTTACATCTGCCCAACTGGGATTGTGGTCCTGGATATCTAAGCTTACTGGATCTCTAATTCTGAGTATTTTAATATTCTGAAAGGCAACAAAAAATGGAGACTTGCCAAGTTATGGCACAGGCTGAATGTAAATTTGCCTCAGATTAGGGACCTTCACAATTAGGGGTAAATAGATTATAGCGAGGCATTCTCACCCTTTCTGTCATTCTACCTGAAGTTTCAACAGGCCAGTTTCAAACTGGAGGCTTTAAACTGTTGCATTTAAGTCATTAAATGGTCTTGAGCAGTTTTCATTGAATAATGAGGAGGATTTACATTTTTTATGTGACCTGTGACTTTGGGTATTATTTTCCCACTCTAAATTCATTATTTTGGCTATTTCAAGCCACTGAAGTTCTTAGTAATCTACCATGACAAATTGCTGGCTCTAATTACTGGCTCTGAAATGTCCTTATGCACTGAGCCAGTGAAGCCTGTGCAGCTACTCATATCTGAATAAGTAAGTTAGGAGTGGAAGTTGCATTTCAAACACAAAAGTGCTTATCCCAATTGACATTTCTGAGCATCGTATGCTATTGTTTTGATATTAGATGCTCCATCTACAGTATGGATTTAAAGTAGCAACATACCACTTTGAACATTCGTGGCTTTTTACAAAGAATACTGGGAACTGTGGTTTGCTAAAGGTGCTGAGAGTTGTTGGGAGACTACAGTTTCCATGTGTCCTAAACACCTGGCCTACCTGGCAGCAAGTCAGCATGCCAAGTCCAAAGTTCAAAGTCCACACAAGCAAATTTCAAGGGTCAGGAAACGCAGCCAAGTCCAGCAGTCATGATATAGTCCAGATTCAAACCAGAACTATGGAAGTTCAGGAGCAACCAAGTCAAGGTCTATCAACATGGGCAGTTGAGCAGACGCATCACCTCAGCTCTGCTTCGCTTTTATGCTTTGCATGCTAATTGCAGCACCTGGGCTTGATGTGACCCTCACCTGTTCTGAGCCTACTCCAGCTGAGGAATCACACCCCTTCTCCCAGAGCTAGCAAGCCCCACCTGGCCAGCTAGGGAGCTGGGCTGTGGCCCTTGCCTGCTTCAGCCTCCTAGAACACCCTTTTGACTGTTCCTTATTCCTCAGAGCCCGCCATGTTCATGGAGATGGGGCCCCTCTGGCTCTGGTAATGGATCCTGCAACTCTGGTTCCTGTGCACTGACCCCCCCAGCTCCTCACCATCCTCTGTCACTCTATGAGGACTTCCTTCCCCATCTCATGCTTGCCCCAGTGTGCCCCAGTCCTGGCTACACTCCTCACTGGGATCTGCTTCCTCTAGTGCACAGGAACCAGTTCTGTGAGTGAAATATGGGTCTCCTAACAACTCTCAGCACTCTCAATAAACTAGTTTCCAGAATTCTTTGGGGGAAGCTGTCACTCTTTAATATGATATGATACTGCTTCAAATGTATAGTGCAAGTGGGACCCAGTCTCTCTGTTCTAATGCGGTAAAAATAGTTTTTATTGTATAGTTGAGCCCACAAGAATGTTCATCTGATTTGAATGGCAATGTTCAGAGCATGATTAAATATAAAATTCACTTTTACATTCCCCAGCTGTGAAATAAGTTCAATTAGTTCACCATGCTGTTGCTAACATGTCCCTCCTCCGAGGGTTGCTATGGCAATTTCACAGATTAAAAATGGTGATTATGTTGGGGGTTGGCCCTCCTGAATTCACCTAGTAGTCTGTCTCCTCCCAATGAGGCTAAACTTGAATAAGACTTAAATCAAAGGTTATAATGGGAACTCACACACCCAGTTACTCCTAGATGTTCCTTGAAATACATTTGGAACTATGTCACAACAACTAAAGTCAGAAAAAGGAGCGGATCCAATTAGAGCAGCTGCTGTTTGGGAGATGCAAGCAGAGAACTTTGTCCTCCTCATAAAGTAGGAAAAGAACTGTGGTTCATCTGACTGGAATGCCAAATCACCAAGTTCAGGAAATGATAAAGCAAGTAAAGAGAACAGAAGTAGCCATCATGGTTGTGGACTACAACTTCCATTGACCCTAGCCGTACGGCCAATGGAGAAGGAAGATGAGAATTGTTGTCCACAACAGCGAGAAGATACATTGGCTACTGCTGGGGGAGACCATGCGGTGAAGCACTGGGCCTGAGAAGTTGGTTGGAGGAGTGTAACCCAGAGAACAAAAATTTACCTTATTATTATTTATTAAATTTATATACCACCCTATACCTGCAGCTCTCACAGCTGTTCACAACATAAAAGCACAATATAAAAATATAAAATACATGTTGTTGTTTAGTCGTTTAGTCCTGTCCGATTCTTCATGACCCCATGGACCAGAGCACGCCAGGTACTCCTGTCTTCCACTGCCTCCCGCAGTTTGGTCAAACTCATATTAGTAGCTTTGCAAACACTGTCGAACCATCTCGTCCTCTGTTGTCCCCTTCTCCTTGTGACCTCAATCTTTCCCAACATCAGGGTCTTTTCCGGGGAATCTTCTCTTCTCACGAGGTGGCCAAAGTATACATAATAAATTTCTAATAATTCTCCCTTCCCTCTTTAAAGATACAGTTAAAGCAGGAGAGGAGGTAGATACAGCTTATCCTACCCATTTTTCTCATATTGAATGCCAGCTCTATGAAGAGTAGGCCCATTGAAATAAATGGATCTCATACATCACAAGTGTCCCCCCCAAAAATGGACATCCTGTTTTCTCGCACAAGAGCATGGCAGCCATTTTGGGTGCTGTGATATTTGTGTGATTTTTCTTTGAGATATTGCCCTGAAAAATGCCCCACCCAAGTGCATATTTTGGGTTCCATGATCTCACATCAGTCACAGGATTCATGTGGGAGCACAGGTGGGAAGACGTGTGTCCCAGTTTTGGTACTCAAGATGTTGGAGGTTATGGGATCTAAGTTCACCTTTTTAAACCCCCCAGTCAGCAAACTTTGAGTAGGAAAAGCATTGGCTACACCCCAGGATCTTTTCATCCACCTTTCTCCCTACCTGCAGCAGTGAGCAGGAGCAACATCCCTCATTTATCTTACTGCTAGCAAAGGAGGAAGGAGCTGGAAGGTCCAGGGCAGCAAAGGCTGGGAATACCTATGACTCAACATGATACATAAAACCAGGTCTGTGAAGCAAAGCTGCTACAGGCAACAACTGATTTATATGCAACCAACTGATGCACAACCATGTACATGTGCATCGCGGCAACCCAGAAAAGGCTTGAAAAGGGGGCATAACAGGGCGTCGCAGGCTTATGCATGCTCCGCCATCATGCGCGATGACCTGGAACAAAACCCCCACACAAACCGGAGGCTGCTTGTATACCACTTACTCACTTGGCATTAGGTTAGTCAGGCTGGGGCAACCCAGTTCAGATGATCAGGGTGCAAATAATAGAATTATTATTAAAATTATTATTATCTCAGGGATATGTGCCTGAGTTTTCTTGAAGGCACAGTTTGAGCAGATGGAGCTTCTCTCGCCATATGAGATTTCTGAAGCAGAAAATTGTACCTGCACAAAATTGCTTCTGTACACAAGAACTTTGCCCCATTTTAAAAGTGTCAGCTTTATCATAAGCCACAGTTTCAATACAGAAAGCGTGTTTACTTTTCTGCTAATGCTAGGCAGGTTGTTAGTAGATGAAATGTTTCGAGAGTGGACAGTGCTCTCCTGTCAGGTAAAAAATCAGCAGGCACCACATTCTGTTTTATTATCTTTATATATCACCCTTTATCCAAAGATCTCAAGGCTTTTCACAAGATAAAATAAGATAAAATAATAAAATAATAATAAATCCGATCAATGCCTTGAATGGAGTACAGGGAGCTCATTTGCAGTTTACTTCCCAAATATGAATATCCATGACATATAAATTAATATTCTAGAAAGACATTTTAACCACCACACACTACCATAAAAGTGCTACAACTTCAATTCAGCAATGCTTGTGCAAAGGGAATTTCATACTATTTTTTGCCTTCCTGATACAGAACAACAACACTAATGGTAATGCAATGCAAATGCAGTGTCCTAATGTTATTGAAGTCTGAAATATTCCTCTGTTTATGTAGTTTATGAAGTATATGAAGTTTTATCAAATCAAGGCTCCCTTCTTTGGACATAATGAATCTATTACTGTCCCTTTTCCTTTGAAGTTTATAGAAGTGGCAATACATGCAGCAGAATACACATTTAAAGAACTACCCTGCCTGTGAAATCTCTGAGAGTTTTCTATTGCCCTGGTTGTGAGAGAAATCAAACTGTTCAGTGCCATATGTACTAGACACTGGAGACATGTTTGAAAACACTTCCTACAGCGATGTAATTTCTGAAATGTCTTTTCTACATTATGTTAAGTAAATTCATCTATTTCTTGACATTGACTATTACAGGAATCCAGTGGTGTTTTGTTTTTTAATGCCTGGAAAGAAAATAGCCAGTTTGTGAAACAGGGATGACCAAAGGATATGATTAGGCTTTCAAGGAAACTCTTGAAAACTGTATGCAATGCCCTGTTCTGAAAGAACCCAAAGTGGTAATTCAGAAGGTCAAGTCTGCATGCTTGGCTCATCCTTAAGAACAGCTGTGTGAACTGCAGATATCTATTTTTACCACTTCTGCTTTCATGCTGCGCCTACAACATTCTAATAATGCATATGAACAAACAGTTAAATTGCTTTGTGTGTGGTATCGATATGCGTGGTATTCTCCAGCTCAATTCAGACGCCATGCCCAAGCAAAACTATGGTGAAGAAAGCCTGACTATTGTTTTGTGTGATGCCTGAAATTGGGACATCTGCCAGCAGGACATGAATGAAAGTCTTTCCCCACTGTTGTTCTCCAGTTGCAGGGCCGTCTTAAGCATATTCGGCGCTGTGCTGTAAAGATCCCTCCCGCGCCCCCCCCCCGGCAACTTCAAAACAAGGGAGGAGGCGGTGGAAAATGTCCTCTGCCTCCCCCACCGCCCTGATCCCTGGCGTGGTGGCAGCGATCAAGCAGGAAAACATGCTGGCAGACATGCTCTCCAGTGTTGGGGTGCCTGAGAAGGCAGCCCAGGAAGACTGCGTGCTGCCTTTCATCAGGAAACAGGAGGACAACGACCGGGAGCAGGGCCGTCTTTAGGAGATACAGAGGCTTGGGAGATCCTAAGCCTCTGTGGGGATCGCTCTCCTCCTGCGGAGGCTTGGGAAGGAAGCTGCACGCCCTCCAGCCATATAGTTGGCGGGGCACAGCTGGCGGACGTGCAGGGAAAGGGGAGGCTGCCAGCAAAGCCGCGCAGCTCCCCCACTCATTAGGGCGCCCCGAGAGGCCAGCACCCTGGCGCAACGAACCACTAAGACCAATGGGAAAGACGGCTCTGTCCAGTTGTTCTCCAGTGGTATTCAGAAGTATTCTTTCTCTGATCCTCAGCTACTATACAACCATCATAACCATTGGTAGTCTTCTCTTCCATTAATTTGTCTATTCTTCTTAGACCATTAGGTTGATGACCATGACTGAAAGCAGTCCAAGGGCTTGGTATGCATGAGCACCTGCCTTTTGAAGGCTGCTGTCTATAGAAACAACTGCAGGTTATTGGAATTACTAGCCGCACACTGAAAGTCAGCTATCCCTGCTCCACTGAAAACCCAGTTGAAGGCAGCATGATGATAGCAATGTCCTTTGCATGGTGATTCATCGGCTCTGTTCAGACATCACATGAAAACATGATTTTGATTAGTGCTATTGTTTAGGACCATATTTTGAACTTGCAAACATACCTGCAAGCAAAGCACTGCTCACTGTAGCGTATGTAAGAGCTGTGTTTTGCTCCTTCTGCTCCAAACAATCTAGAACACAGTTCTTATAGGCTTTACAGTGAGCATTATATATATATATATATATATATATATATATATATATATATATATATAAAATTTTAATTGTAACAAACATCATATAAAAATAAACATGGGGGGAGTTCAAATACAACTGTAACATTTTCCATATTGTTTATACAATCAGTACAACCTCAAAATGTGGGATTTTTCAAATCCCTTGACTTCCCTCTACCCTCTCCATGGTTCCATTATTTTCATTATTAATTCATGCATGTCCAAATTTAATTCTCCATCTATTCGTATCTAATTCTATCTTTCATTAAAATACTGCAAATGTTTTTTAGAATCCTACTGATGTATCAACAGTGGTGCCTCGCAAGACGAATGCCTCGCAAGACGGAAAACCCGCTAGACGAAAGGGTTTTCCGTTTTTGAGCTGCTTCGCAAGACGGATTTCCCCATGGGCTTGCTTCGCAAGACGAAAAAGTCTTGCGAGTGTTCCGATTTTTTTCCGCCCCCCCCTTTTCTAAACCGCTAAGCTGCTAATAGCCTTTTAGCTGCTAATCCGCTAAGCCTTTAATAGCCGCTAATCCGCTAAACCGCTAATAGCGCTAATCCGCTAAGCTGCTAATAGGGTTGCTTCGCAAGACGAAAAAACCGCTAGACGAAGAGACTCGCGGAACGGATTGTTTTCGTCTTGCGAGGCACCACTGAACTTGTATACAATGCTTTGAAAGATATGCAATAAATATTTCCCATTCATTTTTAAATTTGTCATTATTCTGATTTCTGAGTCTTCCTGTTAACTTTGCCATTTCAGCATATTCCATTAACTTCATTTGTCAATCTTTTTTCGTGGGTATTTTTTCCTCTTTCCAACATTGGGCTATCAATATTCATGTGACCATAGTCGCATACATAAAAAGATTTCTATATTTTTCCGGTATTTCCCTTCCAATAATTCCTAATAAGAAAGCTGTGGGCTTTTTAATACATGTAATTTTAAACATTTTCTTCAATTCATTATGTATCATTTCCCATTTTTTACATAACTTTACACTGCCACCACATATGGAAAAATGAACCTTCTACTTCTTTACATTTCCAACATTTCTTTTCTTTTGGTTTGTACATTTGTGCTAATTTAAATGGTGTTAAATACCACCCATACTTCATTTTCATATAATTTTCTTTTACCAATGTACAAGCCGTAAATTTCAGATCATTTCCCCACAATTTTTCCCAATACAGTGAGCATTTGAGGTCAAGATAAATGGCATGAGCTTCCCATGTGTAACCATGTCAAGCCAACAATCAATTTCATTGCAGTGCTTATGAATCTGGATGGAAGTCTCCGAGGAACAGGGACACCAGAGGGAAACACATCTTCAAAAATTGCAGTTGATTGACCACCATGACAGTTAACTGAGTAAGAGAAGAGTCACACTTAAGCACCCAAGTTACACTTGAATGGACTATAGAAGAGCAGGAAACAGAATACTTTTTCAAATCTGTTAATTCAAACATGTATCTCATTATCTTCTTTGGGCAAGAAAACAGAGGACACTTTTTACTGGTAGTATTTGTACTTGTGTTTTAAACTAAGATAGAAAAAGTCTGAAAAAAGTAAAGCAGGATTTCATCCACACATGAACATTTTTTGAGAACTTCTCTGTCTGTAAACTAATAATAAAGCAGCAGCTACCTCTGAAATGTGTGCCATTGTTTGTATATTATGGATGCCTCTTCTAGCAGCGTGTATAAGATATAAGCAGACTTTCAAATTCTCTCCTTCTGCCTGAAGTCAGTACATTTATGTGCCAAGGAAAGTCTGACCTGCTGAATTTCTGCTTGCCATGCAGCTGTTAAAGGCATGGGAGTTCAGCCAGAATAACATGTTAACAGTCACTTGTAGATGCTGTTAAGAAATGTATGTTGTGACTATACACAATACAGCAAGGCCTTCTCTGTGTAAGTCGGGCTGCATCAGAAGAAAGGATTAGGGAGGAAATTTACCTAATTAGTATGTTCTGAACCAATATGTGAATCAAGGCTCACCTATCCTTCAAGAATCACACTTCTGCAACTTTTGCAGTTTAGTTCTCTAACAAAAATATTGTACAAGAAGCACATATTAAGGGAAAGCATGCACAAAACCGTATATAGTGTTGCACACAAATTAGATAAATTTTCATTATAAATGTGGAAACTGATGTAGAACTGAGGTAATAAGAAAAGATTAGAAAAGTAAGTAATGGAGAGTAATGAAAATTGACAAATTTGTTTATTTCTAATCATATGGGGACAGGCTCCACCATGACCAATCCCCACTATGTTTCACATACAGTGGTACCTCGGGTTAAGTACTTAATTCATTCCGGAGGTCCGTTCTTAACCTGAAACTGTTCTTAACCTGAAGCACCACTTTAGCTAATGGGGCCTCCTGCTGCTGCCGCACCGCCGAAGCACGATTTCTGTTCTCATCCTGAAGCAAAGTTCTTAACCCGAGGTAATATTTCTGGGTTAGCAGAGTCTATAACCTGAAGCGTATGTAACCTGAAGCGTATGTAACCCGAGGTACCACTGTACTGTAAAGCAACCATGCTCTGTGATGTTGCTGTAGGGCAGGACCTTGGCTTTCTTCCTCATTGCATGCATGCCAGGTCATGCTCTTGTCTACTGTCAGGTTTAGGGAGGCACTTTTGGGTTTCCAAGTGTCTCTGTTCCTTTTTTATCAGAAATTGGTTGCCTTTCTAGCTTGGCTAGGATAACTGAAAATGTTAAACGTTAGGTCCAGCTAATTGGTTTGAAAGATAATTCAAAGGAAAGGAACATAACCCTGTGGTAGATGAGATGTTTTCTTTGCAGAATATCACAGGTTTAATCCATAGCATTTTCTCACTGCAGGATCCCAAGAAGCAGAATGAGGAAATAATTCTGCTTGTGACCTTGGAGAGTGTGGGGGTACAGCACCTGCTTTGCTTGCAGAAGATCTCAGATTCAATTTCTAACATCTGCAGGAATGGAAGGGCAAGACTTTTGCCTGAAACTTTGGAAAACAGCTGTCAGTTAGTGTGGACAAGACTTAGCAAGATGGACCAATGGTATAAGGCAACTTCCCACCTTCCTAGTCAGAACAGACAATATTGGTTGATGGACCATTGGTCTGAATCAGTATAGTGAAGCAGTATCAATGTGTTGCAGCTATGAAAATATTTTCCAAGGTTTGTGCCAATATTATGTTATAATACAGACTATAGTAGAGATTACTCCTCAGTGCAGGTTGCATATCCCAGTAACCCTGCGCCGTTGCTTCAAGCTGCTGTGCTTATTGGACTGAAAGTTTTTCTACAGGACTGTTCATTTTCCAGTGGTATTGCAATTTTCCACTGGACTTGCCATGTTTCTAACTGAGTTACAATTTTTTCTAATTGAACTATAATGACACTAATTTAGCTGCTTGTTTCTGGGAGAGCAAACACGAAGTCCTAAATCATTCCCCAGGGTAGAAAAATCCGTAAGTGAAAGAAACTCACTGTGGGGTAAAAAAAAATATTTGCAAAGTTCCTATCTGCATATCTTCAATGCTGTAAAATCCTGAAATTGGAAAGGAGAGAGGAAAAACTGTAATTTCTGGGAGATTAAAGCTTGGGACCATTTTTAAGGGTTAGATACTGGGTTTGGGGCTTGGTTCTGAGAAGAGAAACATGTTTAGACACTTTTTATGGCTCTGAAAGTACAGATCAGTGGAACATCCTGGCTTTCTTCTGGAAAAAGCACCTCTGCTACTTCCAGAGTCCATATTGAATACCATTGGCTGGGGCAGGCAGAATTCTGGTTTGCCAGAATCTACTTTGGTTTTGTTTTTTTACTAGAATCTTGAGTTCCGCTAGCTGGAGCCCGGTGCAATTGACATACATTTAATACTAACGAATTGTGAACCCAGGCATTTGGTCTGAGTGACAGAACTGAATGGAGCACATAGCAATCCACTCCTGGTTATTCCTCCCCCAAATTCCCCAACTCCAGCTTTCCTTACCTTGGAAGTGTGTTTCAAGGAAAGAATCATTTTGTGATTGCCACTGCTAAACAATTGAGTCAGAATTTTCTGCTGAACTACCTCTATTTATCCAGAGATGTACTATTATATATAGAATAGAATTGTAGAGTTGGGAGGGACCCCGAGGTTTATATATTCCAAGCTCTTGCAATGCAGGAATCTCCGCAAAATCATGCAAGACAGATGGCCATCCAACCTTGCTTAAAAACCTGAAAGAAAGGAGCGTCCACCTCCTCCTGAGGGAGTCCGTTCCACTGTCAAACAGCTCTTACTGCCAGAAAGTTCTTATTGATTCAAAATCACATTAATACATTGGTTTGGTATATCTTCTGTCTCCCCCCACACCATAGTGTCTGGCCTTGACATAGAATGAGTTGGACCCTGAGAGCTTTACAAGACCTTATTCCTTGCCTTGCAAGCACAGAGGACTCCTGTGTTGACCTAGCATTTATTTGTTTGCGACATTTGTATCTAACCACCACAGCATACAATTTCTCTGGATGAAATACTAAACAAAAACAAAAACTTCTAATAATCATGTTTCGTTTATTTAAGTACAAAATGAAGCATAGAACCAATTAAGCACTAAACTTGCAAAACCAAAACTCATCATGTTCCCAAAGTTGAACACAGATTTAAAAACAGAAAGGCTCAGACTGAATAGTTATTTAAAAGGCCGGGGGGGGGGGGCAGGCAGAAAGGTCTATCTTCCCTAAAGTCCTCAAAGAAGAAAGCAGGCAAGCTTCTCTGAAGAAGTTCTTAAGGTACATGTGCATCGTAGAATCATAAAATTGGAAGTGGCTCAGTTTTTCAAGCAACATGCTTCCAAGCCATTTAGGACTTTACAGGTTGAAACCAGAACTTTACTTTGGTCCCAGAAACAGATGTGGTATGATTACTTTGTTGTGCTGAATTGCATGGTGACAGTTACCAAAAGTATGTTGCATAAGGTCTTTCCATAGAAGCATAGAATTTGTAAAGTTGGAAGGGACCAGGTAGGTCATCTATCTAGTCCAACCCCCTGCAATGCAGGAATCTTTTGCCCAGTGTGGGAGGAGAGGGGAAAGTCCCATTGTACCTGCAGAAATCATTCTGCTTACATGGATATTTAGTAGGATACAACCAAATATCTGCTGTTTGTGAGAACAAGGGCCAAATTATACTTCTCAAGCTCAATAATCTCATCAGATAAAAGATGCGCTTAGGGTAGTGTGAGATACATAGCAGTTCCTAGCAACGGGTTCTGTTTTAAACCATGTATCCCAGGAAACACCTTGGATGCCATCCCAGAAGTGTCTTACTGTTTATTCACCATTGCTTTAATGTCTCATTTTCAGCCACAGATGCCCTATTGAACTAAAGTGTTGACATGTGGGTCTTTCTGAACAGATATGAACTTGATTAGAAAAGCTATTAAAGACAGGGATAGTAAAGTATCAAGCTTGCTTCAATTTCTGGAACCTGCAATTCAGATACATTGGGAATTCAATAAACCCTTTTATTTTGATTTTTTTAAAGAAAAGATTATTCTGAAAGCTACCTTGACATGAAGTGGTCAGAAGTGGTTGGCTCTATTCCAGTTTGGCCACTGACTTGTTTTGTGTATCTTTTGGCACATACCATAGAATCATAGAATCATAGAGTTGGAAGAGACCACAAGGGCCATCGAGTCCAACCCCCTGCCAAGCAGGAAACCTTCCCTTGATGATGTTTTTTGGTGTGTTTGATAGAGATTCTTATCATTTAAAATACTATTTATGCTGAAACATTAGTCTGTTGCATAACTGATGCTCAAAATTGGAGGCTCGGAATTATATCATTCCCCATTCCCATACACCAATTATAATTATTATTATGTTATTGTTATTACCCTGACCATCTAGGTGGGTTTCCCCAGCCACTCTGGGTAGCTTACAGAAAATATAATTTTCTGAAAACTTTCTGAGAATAGAATATTTTGTAAATTAATATCAAATGCTGAATCATTCAAAAAGCTGAAAAATAAGCACAATTATATATTCAGAATGATCCCACAGAAAGGGGGGTGCTTTAAATGTCAATGCATCTGTTCATATTGCAAATACTTGAGGTGGAAATAATTCAATATGTTTGCTCTCTGTGTCTACCACAAAGGGAGTTCTGATATCAGCATCACCTCCCAATGTTATTATGACATAAATAATTGTAAAAGTGTTTCGGTACCAGAGCATTTCAGGGAATAGCATATCATGTCATTTTGCATCAGTAGCCAAACATTTGAAGGAAAACTTCTGTAAAAAAGCCTGTTCACAGGGAAAATTATTCTTGTTATTATTTTTGTGTGAAAGCCAATTTCAGCTACTAACGGAAACATTACTGGCCTGAATCGTGGCTGGAAAATAAAAATGTAGGGATATTGAAACCTATCACCATATTCTAAGCAGAAACCAGTGAACAGGACCATAGAATAGGTTTCTACTTTAAATTAGTCACTAATCCCATTTACTGCCATTCCTTTCTCAGATTAAAACTGCTCTACACATTCTGAATAATCACAAAGTCTAGCACTAAATGACTTGGGAGTTCGGGTCAGGAATTCAAAGTTTAACTGCTTACCCACATCAGTGCAGCAGTCCTAAACACTTACTGGCAGTAAGTACAATCTTCAAGGACCTTAAATATTTCACAGGAGCACACTAATGTCAGTAGAATGGTGACAAGGACTTAGTTCTGAGTAGACTCAACTGAGTAGGATCACACTGCTATTGAGGAGAAGGGAGAATGTTTTGTACATTAAACATTAATAGAATGTTTAAAAAACCTATTATTATTATTATTATTATTATTATTATTATTATTAATATTATTAATGCATTCCACTACTGTGGCTCGAGTTTTGTTAGCCCCCAAATGGCAATCAAGTGAAGTCCAAACTAAAGAAGAATGGCAACTTAAATTGATGGACCTAGCATATAGAATAAGAGAACAAAAAGAACATATGTTTAAAGAAGATTGGAAAATGTTTATTGAATATATGGAGGAAAATTGTGTATATTTGAAAACGTGACCAGCATTAAGATAAATTCAACAGTGTAAATAAGTTTTGATGGATGTAATAATGGAATACCTAATGGTTTAATTTATATAAAAATATGCAGTATTTATGTTTTGCAGAATGAACCAAGGAAAGAGAAGAAGGGAAGTCATTTATATTTTAAGGTTGTTTAAATGAGTATTCTAAAAATGTAAAACAGAAAAATTAAAAATTATAGAAAAAAGAATGTTTAAAAAAACAATTAAACATTGATAGAATTAAAACTATATACATATATAACATCTATTTAAAACATACCAGTAATTACAATAAAAGCAGCACAGCATCAGCCCCTTAGTTAAAAGAGATCAATTTCTGAAAAGCCTGTTGAAACAAGAAAGTCTTTACCTGCTGGTAGGACAGCAAGGAAGCAGCCAGTCTAGCTCCTTGTGGTAGGGAGTTCCAAAGTCTGGCAGTGGTCACTGAGAAGGCCCTTTCCCATGTTCCTACCAAGCATAGCTGTGAGGGTGGTGGGACTGAGAGAAATGCCTTCCTTGAAGATCTCAAAACCCAAGCAGGTTCCTGTGAGAGAATATGGTCTTTCACATAGCTTGGACCTAAGCCATGTAGGGCTTGATATGTAATAGCCAGCACTTTGAATTGTACTTGGAAACAGACCAATAACCAGCAGAACTGGGAGTCCTATGCTCCTTTTAACCAGCCTCAGTCAACAATCTGGCCGCAGCCCTTTGAGCCAGCTGAAGGTCCTGAGCACTTTTCAAAGGCAGCTGCATGTAGTGTGTCACTGGGAAAATTGTGATGCTAATAATTAAAGGGGTATCACATAAAACTCATGGCTCCAAGTAAAGGCGTTTCTTGGGACTGTTTTAAAGAAATTGCGGTTTAGTCATTTAGTCGTGACCGACTCTTCGTGGCCCCATGGTCACGAAGAAATAGAATGATCCAAATCAGGGAATATCCATGTAAAGTAATCTGCCTGCTGACAAAAATGTCATTGATAACTAAAGGAAAAAGAAAAAGGTGTCTTCACTGTTTATAGGTAAGATTCTGAATTTTTTTTATTTTGCCTAGAAGACTTTTATCCAGGGATGCAGCCATAACATTCAGATGGACTCTTCTTTTTGTTCCAAATATTAATAGCTATTTGTCCATAAGAGTCATTATCTCCTAATCTTCTGACCTGGTGAAGTCAACTTAAGGGTCAGTTTACAAATGATGTTCAGTCACACCATATGTCCCCCCCCCCCAATATCTTTCAAAATAAAGAGCAGTCTCATGGGCTGGAATCTGAAATGTTATCTTGGAATCAGTGCAGTGGAAAAAGAACGGGGCTTCTTAACTCCTCCTAGCAACCTCCTCCACATTAGCCATTGCTTCTCCCAACCAGGGGAAAAGATACAAGTAGTATCTTACCCACATCTCTGGTCTCGCATCTATTTTTAGAGGTCAATATTTTCATCTTACTCATCCCCCCCCCCACAATAGATCATTTTATTCATATTTTTTACAGTAGCTCATGCAAAATTATCCCTGGGAAAAGTGTTTCTAGCAATTCATGGCCATAAAGTGTAATGCCAACATTCACATAGAATCTATTTAATAGACGGACCAATAGTTTCTAGGCACAATTCAGTCATGATTTAGCCTGAGACCATCAACACGTCTGCAAATCAAATTCTTCTGCCAAATCAAAGCTGACTCACCTTCTCAGTACAAACAGAAAATAATGACAATGGCCATGAGATGTTGTTTGAAAAACTGCCTTTGACTAACAACTAAGCAGAGCACAGATTTACATGTATTTTGGAGATTAAGCAAGGGGTATAAATACTGTTAGAATTCCTGCTCCATGATTGCAGTCATGGGATTTTTGTCTATCACATGACGGTGTATGTTTTGACTCCACAGAGTGGGAAGTGACGGAAGTAGGATGTTACTGTGTTCCGTGAAGTGGGACTATTGTCCTTTGTCCTTTCTCTTTGCTGTCTGATGCTAGAGAGAGAGGGAGCCATGTTGCAGTGCTCCGTGTGTGTTTATATGTAAATAAAGTAGATTAGCCAAAATGCTGAGTTGCTGAGGTCTGTTACGCAAGCTGCACAAACTCTTCGGATCCCTAAGTGTGCTGGTGTCTGATGGCATTGGTCGCTGTGATGTTTGGGCTGAAGAAAGCTTTTGAAGCTCCCGAACGATCGACCAGAAGGGAGACAACATGCCAGTCGGGCATGTGTCTCTGCCAGGGTCCTACTCGAGTGTAGGCTGAGCTCCCCTATGTAACATTCACTGCTCATTAATTTTAGATACTTATAGGAAACACCACTAGGCGGAGCTTATCTGCTTACTTATAGATCCCTGTTTAAGAAAAGAAAACCTCATTGGTCCTGGTTACCTGATTATTCCATTATGTTTCTTGCTACCAGCAGTTATTTTGTTATGACCATTTGCTCTAGTACAGGGGTCAGCAAATTTTTTTAGCCGTGGGTCGGTCCACTGTCCCTCAGACCTTGTGGCAGGGTGGACAAGTGGCACTGGGGGGGGGGGAGGTGGAAGAAGAGGTGAAGGGGAGCAGTAGTCCTCCTCCCCACCCCCACCCCCAGCCACTGCGCTTACCTTCCCAGGGGCTGATGCCGCCGCCACCACCGCTGCTGCTGCTGCTTCTCATTGGTAGGCAGAGCGAGCTCGTCCACTCCGCTCTCTGGCCCACAGGAGCACCAGGGCGGCGGTGGAAGGAATATGAGCAGCGTGAAAGGTCTGGCTCTGAAGAGGGGCTGCTTAAAATGGCGCTCAGCCAGCTCAGCCCAGCTCCCTTCCTCCTCTGGGTGGGGAAAAGCCAGGAGAAGGGAGGAAGGAGGCACCGCCGCAGTGTGTGTGTGTGTGTGTGTGTGTGTGTGTAAAATGGAATTGTGTTTGTGTGGGGGGGGGGGTGGCACAGCCCGAATGAACAGAATCCCCATGCCGATCCATGGACAGTCCGTGGGCCGGATCCTGAACATAGCTGCCAACCTTCCCTTTTTTTGCGGGAAATTCCCTTATTCCATAGTCGTTTCCTGCTGCTATCCCAGATTGTTAGATATCCAGTAGACTGTCCCTGGGACAGGTGAGGCTGCTGATCCCTTATTTTCAAATCTGAAAGTTGACAGCTATGATCCTGAAGGCAATTGGGCCTGATCTGGCTCGCGGACCTTAGTTTGCCGATCCCTGCTCTAGTAAGGCCTCATTCTTCTGCCATGCTGTGAATGAAATGCAGTGCAGTATAGCAACATAAAGCTAATGGGTAATAATATCCATTGCTTCTCTACCATAGCATGACGACCAACTCACTCCTACAGCTTATTCAGCATGCATTAGCACAATTCTACTGATATTAGTGCTCTCCTATGAAATATTTAAGGTCCTTGAAGATTGTATACTGCATGTTTTATATCTCCAATCTTAGGATGTGGCTACTCAGAAGAAATCCCCATTGAATTAATGGTACATATGGGAGTAAGTGTGTTTGGGGTTTCAGGTGGAGCACATTTGATATATTATATGATGGCCAATGCTAAACATTATGGTGGGATATGAAGAATCCATCATATGCAGATTATTTCCAGCTTCCACCATATAATGGACATGTTTCAAGTCATGGTAAGCAGTAAACCATGGCTTACTATGGATGACTGAAACATACTCACTTGTCTCCTTCCTGTTTCTTCACACTCACAGTGGGAGGAAACAAACCATGACCCTTGATTTAGTGTAATGTCTAAACCAACAAATCTTGAACTGTACCCAAGATTTCTGACCACTGGTCTTGCTAGCTAGGAATGATGGGAGTTGTAGTCCAAAAACAGCCGGAGACCCAAGTTTGGGGAACCCTGAACTATCTGGTTCCATGCGTGGAAGCCCGTCCAAGACTTCTACTAGTGCAGGAGGGTTCCTCCCTCTCTTCCTACTGCCTGTGCTCCCCAAACTGGCTCTGGGAGATTGGAAGAAAACAGTGTGCAAGGGAAAACAGTGTGCAAGGGAAAGGAAAGGGAAATTGTCCCATTGAGCAAGCAGAAATGCTATATCAGATGGAATAGGACCCTCGTACCTACGGGACCGCCTCTCCTGGTATGTCCCACAGAGGACCTTACAGTCTTCAAACAAAAACATCTTGGAGGTCCCGGGCCACAGAGAGGTTAGGCTGGCCTCAACCAGAGCCTGGGCTTTTTCGGCTGTGGCTCCGATCTGGTGGAATGCTCTAACACAAGAGACTAGGGCCCTGCAGGACTTGGCATCTTTCTGCAGGACCTGCAAGACAGAGCTGTTCCACCAGGCCTTTGGCTCCCTCCTTTGGCAATCCTCACAGAACTCTAGCCCAATGGTTGCCATTAATCTGATTTGAATTGATTTTATAATGAAATGATTTTAGAATGTTGTATCATTTTAATGCTGTTAGCTGCTCTGAGCCTGGCTTTGGCTGGGGAGGGTGGGATATAAATAAAATTTTATTATTATTATTATTTGTAACAGTGTGAGCTTTAATTCCTAATAATAATAATAAATGTTGTTCATGCACTATGAATGGTGCTATGAGAATCATATGACTGTCAAATCTGCATGGCAAGTAATTTGAAATCACTCATATATGGTTCAAGCTGATTTTAATCCTGTTGGTACATTGTGCTTGTTTAAATATGCCTCTCCTGGAAGCCTGACATTATTTACCTGCAAGTAATTCCATAAGCAAAGAAGCATATCTGTTATCTCACCATTGCAACCTGAATGGTTAAAAAGTATTGTATTTGCATATTTACCAACAGCAATGATTGGAAAGCTAATTGCATAATGCTATTGTAGGATAAATACCAAAGTGACGGGGGGCGGGGGCGGAAAGCATATATAACGAGGAATAACAGCCATGTAATTTATGCAGATTCATTACACAGCTGTTAATCCACAATTGTTTTCCATAAGAAATTACAGTTTTAATATACACTAAATTAAACCGAAATTAAACAAGCATTCCTGAAAAGTTCATTTTAAAGTGACAATAGCATTTGAACTTTGGCAAAACTGCCAGGTGCAGCGGTAAGGCAGTGTGCAGACCCAGATTATGTTTTGAAGCTATTGTATCCTCACAATAACACTGTTGCACAGAAAGATGACAATTGCAAGGTCATCCTGTTTTCTTCCTCTTCGAAAGAGACTTCCATTTTCCCCGATAATTTGCAGGAGGCTTTAGAATTTCAGTGAGTGCAGGCTTTTCTTATCATGGCAAGGTGGCTGAGGGCGACGTGTGCATTTTTCCCTTTCTACTAAACATTTCTCCAGCATGCTGTAGCCTTCCCAGCTCCCTTGTCTGAAAAAGGCCCATGGGAGGAATTGTCTCATAATGTCTTCCTCTGGGCTTCAGCTGAGGTATGGGAAGACAATGTAGTTGCTGAGCAGCAGAGAAACATAGCATAGCAATCTGCCTTCTACTGAGCCAGACCATTCTTCCATCTACTCAATAATGTCTACACCAACTGGCAGAGGCTTACTAGGATTTCAAGCAGCCCTACCTGGAGATGCTGGGGGGTTGAACCTGTTACCTTCTGAATTGAAAGCAGATGTTCTACCACTGAGCTGTGGCCTTTCCCTGCTTGAGATCAGGGAACCCACTGGTTTGTGCTTAAAGAAAACCCTTTGTTTTTGCTTCAAAAAGCCTTTCCACATTGATTTCTTTAAAAGACGACTGGAAAAAAATAGCAGACAGAGGCCAGGCACACAGTAGGTGGCATCCCTGATTCTTACAGCCCAGCCAAGGACATCATGGGGCTTTCAGGAAATCCAGGCACCTAGGGAGTCTGCCAAGTGCACACCATCAGACATACGAGCATACAATGGAAGAAAGGAAACTCGCCAACATCTTTTGGCTGCCTCAATAGCAAGGTAAGCACAGGAATCCCGCACCCACTTCATGAAAATTTCACTGTAATTTTCTCTTCTCTCCCATGATTTTTTGATTTCAATTTATTTCTTCTTAATTGAGGAATGGTTGAAAAAAATGCAGGAGAGCATTTTGGCACAGAACTAACCACTTCCTCTCTGAATTGTAGGAAATACCTACAATTCATGCAATTTATTTTCTTGCTGAATCTCCATGTATTTGCTGTGGCCTTTGCTGGCCACCAGCTGGTTTTTTCTAATTCGTTTTCTGTTGACCTAGTGGCTGCCATTGTACTCTGATCTGCAGCTTTAGCGTCGTCCTTTTCATTTCTTGTTTTGTACACCGTCTTGTTGTTGCACGTGAAACGCGGTAAAAATAAATCCAAGTGGAAGCAATTATTATAAGCAGTGCTTTTTTATTAAAATTTTTTTAGGGGTACTCTCATTCTGACTCAAGAAAATCACCATTTTATAGTTCAAATCGGGAAAAATAAATACAGTAAATGGACAAAAGTACAAAGATTCACAAAATGTTTAGGCGTTCCCCCCCGCCCCCAGAAAAAAAGCACTGAGTATAAGAAACATCTCATTCATGGATCACTGCCTTGCCGTGGCGAAGGGGCTTGAATAACTCAGAGAAGCTATGAGCTATGCCATGCAGGGCCACCCAAGATGAACAGGTCATAGTGGAGAGTTTTGACCAAACGTGATCCACCTGGAGCAGGAACTGGCAAGCCTCTCCAGTATCCCTGCCAAGAAAACTCCATGGACAAAGACAATGGGCATATAAAAGTTATGACACTGGAAGATGAGCCCCTCAGGTCGGAAGGCATCCAACATGCTACTGAGGAAGAGCGGAGGACAAGTACAAGTAGATTCAGAGCTGATGAAGCGGCTGGGCCAAAGTCGAAAGGTCGCTCAGTTGCGGATATGCCTGGAAGCGAAAGGAAAGTCCAATGCTGTAAAGAAAAATATTGCATAGGAACCTGGAATGTAAGAACCATGAACCTGGGTAAGTTGGATGTGGTAAAAAATGAGATGGCAAGAATAAATATTGACATCCTGGGCATCAGTGAACTAAAATGGATGGGAATGGGCTAATTCAGTTCGGATGACCATCATATCTACTACTGTGGGCAAGAATCCCGTAAAAGAAATGGAGTGGCCCTCATAGTCAACAAAAGAGTAGCGAAAGCTGTACTGGGATGCAATCTCAAAAATGATAGAATGATCTTGATACGAATCCAAGGCAGACCTTTTAACATCACAATAATCCAAGTTTATGCACCAACTACTGGTGCTGAAGAAACTGAAATTGACCAATTACAACACCTTCTAGAAATGACACAAAGAAGGATGTTCTTCTCCTTATAGGGGATTGGAATGCTAAAGTAGGGAATCAAGAGATAAAAGGAACAACTGGCAAGTTTGGCCTTGCAGTTCAAAACGAAGCAGGGCAAAGGCTAATAGAGTTCTGCCAAGAGAACAAGCTGGTCATCACAAACACGCTTTTCCAACAACACAAGAGACGACTCTACACATGGACATCACCAGATGGGCAGCATCGAAATCAGATTGATTATATTCTCTGCAGCCAAAGATGGAGAAGCTCTATACAGTCAGCAAAAACAAGACCTGGAGTGGCTCAGATCATCGGCTTCTTATAGCAAAATTCAAGCTTAAACTGAAGAAAGTAGGAAAAACCACAGGGCCAGTAAGATACAATCTAAACCAAATCCCTTATGAATACACAGTGGAAGTGAGGAACAGGTTTAAGGATTTAGATTTGGTGGACAGAGTGCCTGAAGAACTATGGATGAAGGCTCGTAACATTATACAGGAGGCAGCAACTAAAACCATCCCAATGACAAGGAAGTGCAAGAAAGCAAAGTGGCTGTCCAACTCCAGCTTCCATTATACCTGACCCTTGGCCATGTTGTCTGGAGCTGGTGTGGATTGTAGTCCTAAATACAGTGGTACCTCTGGTTAAGTACTTAATTCATTCCGGAGGTCCGTTCTTAACCTGAAACTGTTCTTAACCTGAAGCACCACTTTAGCTCATGGGACCTCCTGCTGCCGCTGCGCCACCGGAGCACGATTTCTGTTCTCATCCTGAAGCAAAGTTCTTAATCTGAAGCACTATTTCTGGGTTAGCGGAGTCTGTAACCTGAAGCGTATGTAACCTGAAGCGTATGTAACCCGAGGTACCACTGTATGTAGAAGCTGTTAAATTAGGAAGGCTGCACTAGGGGTTGCCAGCCTTTGACTGCACCCAAAACAAGTGGCAAAGATGGTGTTTTGAAGCTGAAAACAGTCAACTCCTAAAATTCATTTAAAGGGTACAGTTGGCTAGGAAACAGAGATCTGTGACATTTCAAAGCATTAAAATAAATGTTCCCCATCAGTACCCTGTTCCAGGCTGATCTGGCCATCTCAGGGGATAACAAAACATACAAATGTGGAATTAGATACAAATGGGAAATTTGTGGAGTTTCCTCCCAAAGACAGTAAATACAATCCCTTCATTGCTGACATTCAAGAGAGCTCATAAGACATTGAAATTTTGATCTGAAGTTAACTCTTTATTAGAATAAACACAGAGGGGCTGCCAGACCTAATGAGTACAGCAATTCTTCTCAGTACAGCTTGCCCCTATGAGGGAATTGTGGAGGCTGCCTCAATCTCCTCCTCCCATGGGTCCTTTCCAAGCAATCTGAGACTCCACTGGCAACCCTGTCTCTGCTCCTCCCTCTTCATACTTATTCTGGTTCTTGGAGACATGGGGGGGAGGGAACTTGTTGCAGCAGGAGGGAGAGACACCCTGACTTCTTCACCAGCCTGACTCATCTCTGCCTCTTGACCTCCCTCCTCCCTGGCTTCAGCTTCTGCCTCTGGTTTTAGACTGCTCTCTGCCACAGACTCTCCCTGCTCACTAAACCCTGTTACCTCTTCAGCTTCTGACACCTTCTCCTCCCAGTCTTCTCCTTCCGACCAGTCATCATCATCTCATCACCAATCCCCAGGCTCTGAGCCTTCTTCCCTTGGGGGGCTTCCCTTGGGGGGTTCTGGTGCCTTTCACCATTCCTCTGTATCCAGCCAGTCCATGACATCACTGCATTTTGATTAATTGTTGCTGTTCTTTTTTTAAAGGGATATGTGTTCTTAATCGGTAATACAGTGGTACCTCAGGTTACATACACTTCAGGTTACATATGTTTCAGGTTGCAGACTGTGCTAACCCAGAAATATTACCTCGGGTTAAGAACTTTGCTTCAGGATGAGAACAGAAATCACACGGTGGTGGCTGCAGGAGGCCCCATTAGCTAAAGTGGTGCTTCAGGTTAAGAACAGTTTCAGGTTAAGAATGGACCTCTGGAATTAAGTACTTAACCCGAGGTATTGCTATTATATTATATTATATTATATTATATTATATTATATTATATTAATTATATTAATTATATTATATTATATTATATTATATTATATTATATTATATTATATTATATTATATTATATTATATTATATTATATTATATTATTATAAATCAACTATATATTTTGGAAAGTTGTTGGTCTTTATTCTTTCAGAAACCTCTTATCATAGTGAAATGATGGTTCCTGAGATCAAGGAACAAGATTTGATCTATGTTTGCCTACAGTTGGATGCCATTTTGAATCAAGAAGGTGGCCTTAACCTTTCAAAACTGCACTGATGTGGATTCTTCTTCAGATATCACCCCTAAATTCCAGAGATCAGACCTGCATACTGCATTTTTTAAAAAAATATAACATATGGCTCATGCATAGATGACCTAGGTAGATAGAGCTTGTATGAATGAACGAGCAAAGATTCCTTACACAAAGTCCAATCGACATGTAAAAGTCAATATCAGCTCCCCTATCCTGTCCTTGCTTTCTATGTGCACAAGTTCCATTGACGAGTTCTACTCAATACAGATCATGATCAGAGGTGGGACCAATGGTGGCAATCCCAATTCCCACAGAGGATTCTGGAAGACCAGCTTCCTATCCCACTCCACCCTGGCAAGTGTCTGGGTTGCCCGTTAGACACCAGGGGCCACCTTTCACTGCCTACACCTAGGCTATGCCGCAGCTCAATGGAAAAGCCATTCTTTCTTTGCATAACACAACAGCATGACTCATGACACCATTAAGTGCACTGCTGAAAAGCAACCATATTTGGTATTTGGAGAAGCAGCTTAACAGCACACTGTGACAACTCGTGAAAGTTCAGTACAGAAAGATGCAGCATTGTTTAATATTGTTCCAGAGAACGCGGCAGAACAGGCAGCAAGGTTCAGGGGAGGGGGATTTTAAAGGGGTTCTGTGTTTCTGTTCTATGTTCTCTTGCACGCTGAATGGGAAGTACAAAGAGGGATGAATTCGAGGGCTGGCGAGGAACAAGAGACAGAATCAGGGGGAAGGGGAATGAGACGAGAGCAGGCAGAGAACTAAAAAATCCTACTGGGCAATTAGCTCTTGAAAGGCAGCTGCTGTTAGAAATTGACTAGGGAGTCATGGAAACCTGGCACATGTTTAGGCCTGCTTTTGTGTTTTTCTTAAGCACTCGGAACAGATTTGCCAGTAAGAGCCTTGTAAATTACACGTGGGGGTGTTTTTGACCTTTGTATGATCCAAGCAATTTGAGTGCAAGAATCAAATCAACCAAACCCCTTTCCCCAAAAGTACCATTTTCCTCACCTCACAATGTTTCCCATCCAGAAAGCCAGCACACTGGACGAGGGCTTTCTAGTCTCCAACTACAGACAAAGGTATTCACGCACAATGAGTGATTCATTCCTTCCACTTATGGGGGAGGAGGCAGAACGACTGCTCTCCAGACACTGCTGCTGTTTGTCACAAAGACATTATTCTTCATTTTAAGAAGTTGTGGTCCCCCCACGCCCCACCCCAATGCGAACAACTTGCACATAGTAATCAAACTTCACTATAATCAAACTTCACCGTAATCATCAGCTTGCTTCTGGGGGTATGATGGACATGAAAGAAAATAGCGTCGTGGCACCTATTCTGTCTATTTTTCTAAGACGTGACTAAAAATTCCTTAGGGCAGAATCATTTATGTAATACGTTTAAACTGTTTTTAATTCTGAATGTTAATTTGTTGTAGCTCACCCTTGGAGCTGCTGGTGAAGGGTGAATTATTATTATTATTATTATTATTATTAGTAGTAGTAGTAGTAGTAGTATTTTATCCATCATAATTTAGAGGAGGAATGATGGAAAAATATATGGAGCATATCTGTTCTTCCCATATGTCAGTTTAGAAGGTTTCAACAAACCTCTTCACGAATCCACAGCAGAAATTTCTCATCTGATTCTTGATCCTATCCCCTCTTGACTCCTATCTCCTCCGCCATCAACCTTCCTCTCCACCACATAATAAACTTCTGTCTCTCCCTTGACTCTTTCTTTTCTGCATTCAAACAAGCCATGGATTCTTCCATTCTCAAAAACCCTTGACCCACCTTCTCTTTCCAACTATCTCTGTTTCCTTTCCAGTCAACATCTCCAAACTCTTACATTATGCAGCTTACTCACAATTTGGGGTGGGAGAAGAATTCAATGCTGCTGCTTCATGAGTGCTTCTGCCAGCATTGCTGCTGCTGGTGTTTTGTGGGTGCTGAGGGCGGGGTGGCAGCAAAAGGGTGGGCAGGCAGCCGGGGGAGGGGGGAGGAAATGATCTCATTTTGCCTCAAGTGGTGAAATGAGCCATGTCATGCCTGTAAGTAAGTAAGTAAGTAAGTAAGTAAATAATATTTCCAACCTGCTGTGTGTCCACCCAGCTGGGGGATTGCTGTGGTATATCTCATCCAAAGACCCCCTTCTCCAATGCAGGAAAATAGAGTATTGGACTTGCTGTGATTGATTCATTTTCTGCATGGGTTGGAGGCCTGTTAAGGGAATTTTTAAAATGTTTGATGTTTTATCACGTTTTTAATATTCTGTTGGGAACTTCCCAAAGTAGCTGGGGAGGCCTGGCCAGATGGGTGGGGTATAAGTAATAAAATATTATTATTATTATTATTATTATTATTATTATTATTATTATTATTATTATTATTATTATTATTATTTATTATTAATTATTATTATCATTATCATTATTATCATCATCTCCACCCAGTGACTGATGTATTGTGCAAGCAGTCAGTTTCAGGGCAGGAGGCTCTTAAGAGCCAATTTTTCTCTTTATGCTTTTGTTGCTTTCTGTTTCTACCATGATCTGTTTCGATTGCTGCCTTGCCCTATTCTGGGGTAGTATTCTGTTAGCTGTGGCACTTATGAACGGAGAGTGGGCTCTCCTTCCATTCAGAGTGAGTGTTTGTCAACCTGCCTAAGCCTGCCTAGTGGGGTGAGTGGGACAATTCTTTTTCCATGATCCACTGGAGTCACCTTCCAAATCTGTGAGGCTAAAGGGCTGGAAGTTCTCCTCTCATTCTCCTCTCCCTCCAATTCTCTGGCTGCTAAAATGGGCTAGTTCTGTATGGGACAATGACAATAAAAAATATCGTATTATCGTATCATAGTTCTGAGAATTCATGCCAAAAAAATGCAAGAAGGCATAATATGGTAGAGAGAAAATGCTTTGGAAAAATGTGTACATTAGGTGAATTTGCATAAAAAATGTATGTAAGTAGGAGAAATTTGCAAAACAACACTGGTGAATTTTCATGAAGACTTAAAAAAAAAATTCCACAAACCTATCTGGAAATGCTGAGAACTGAACTCATATGGAAAAACACACAAACCCCAAAACTAAAAGAAACATAAACTGACATATATGCCCACAATGTATCAACTTTCTCTCCTATATTCTGGCTTCTTTCCTTCCAACTCCATAAAAACTGCTGTCAGGGAAGATCACAACACTGCCAAATCCATGGGTCTCTGCCTTGTCCTCTACTTTTTTAAAAAGTAGATTTTGCTGCATTCCCCCCCCCCCCATTAATAACGAACAGCTGGATAATCTGTAGCCCTCTACTTGCTGCTGGGCTCCAATTTCCATCAGCCTTAGCCGGCATGATCGCTGGTCAGGGATGATGAGGGTCATAATCTTGCAACCTCAGAAGGGTGTCCCATGCCCTGTGTGAATACAGTAACATTTACACACACAAAAGTGGGCAGGGAAAGAGAGGGGGTTGTGGTGTTTCTGGCACATGAAATGAAAATGTTGTACAACCAAACTGACATCTGTTAAGCACAATTTACTGGTGACTATATGTACTTTAACATATTGGGAGACAGTATTGATGGGGCATGATCCCATCCATTTTATATAGGCATAAGGGACCAGGTAGCATGAATGTGTACATGCATGTTGATTATTGAACTAGACTAGTCCAGGAAGGAAAGGACTGATTAAATCCTCTGTACATACTAGGCCAGAACTATGGAGTTGGAAGCCAAAAGGGTTGAAGTAAGGCATCCAGGTAAACCAATCTTGAGCTAATTTTGAATATGATAATCCAGCTGGAAAGGAAAGGATCTGCAATTTGAATATTAGGAATCTCTTGGTAGCATGAATGCAGAATCTGTGCTCAGTGACTGTTCTATGCCGTGTTTGTGTTCTGGTGACTAAGCAGTATTGAGGCTCTTTGGTTCTCATTTTGCAGCTGCAGACATTTAGGCACACATATTAAACTCCTAAATAACATGGTAATTGCAATGACGTCACCTACAATTGCAAGCTTGACTTCTAAATGATATTGAGGGCTATTTCACAGGAGTAAGAAAACTTAGAAAAACTTTTCTGTCTGATGTTCGCAATAAGAAAATAAAATAAAAATAGCAATGGAGATTATTGGTCACATTTCAATTTATGGACTTTATCCAAGCTGCAAAAGGCAGGTGACCCACATTTTGAACATTGGAAATAATTTGTGTCACTGTGCTATAGATATCAATAAGAAAAACAAAGCGAATAAGAAAAACAAAGCGAGTATTTGTTGGTGCATTTGTTGATGAGATTTTGCTGCCCTGGGCCAAATGTCTGCATAGAAGTCAGCTCCGTAAAAGGCAATGGGGTCAATGCCTTTAAAAAGACAACACTTTTTATTCTCTTTTAAGAGTGTGTCAGGGCTGGAGTCAGATGCAGGTCAGCAATAAAGGAAGCAAATCTCTGTTAGTGAAATTAATTCTTTATTCGAGGGAATAAGTATACAACTTTGCTTAGTGGTCTGAGCAGCACTCCCCAGTAGGTCTTGCCCCTATGGTTCCTCCTTCATTTGGAGTGTGGAGAATGGCTTCATTTTTCAGCTGCTATTGGCTAGTATCTTTGTTGCCCCACGGGCAGGGCAAAGATACAGCTAAACTATAGTTAGGGAAGAGTCCATGTTCATAGTCAAGGTAAGCTAACAAGAAATTATGCAGATTTAAAATTGGACTACAGTTAACAAATAATGTTTTAAGGTGCTGGGCTGGGTTGGCCCATAGCACTAAACCATGTGAAACAGGTCTTAATCCAAAGACTTCTCTTTGTGGACTAATGTGCCATAGTATGCAATGACAAAGTCTCTATATACGCAGGGAAATTATGTACTAGAGATGTCAAATCTTGATTTAATTAGGGCTTTAACCTTACTGAGATTTCAGCAAATGCCTTTGGCCATTTTAGACAGATGGCACCTTTTAATCTATTTTATTGTATCAGTGGGAATGAGCCATTTCTCACTATACACTCCATGGCTCTGTTTATGAGAATGCTCAGAATAAATTTCTTCAAAATCTTGTATGAGGTTATGAACACTAGTCCAGCCAGTCAGAGTTTCTCCTGGCCAAGGAAGGTTTCTCAGATTCATGGAAACATTAAAATGTCTCAGCGCTTGCAAAACAACATCAAGAATACCTTGCCATAGGTTTTAAGCGTGCTTGGTGCTGAGCATTGGATAGTGATGGATGGTTGCTCCTTTGTGGGGTTCCTTTGCATGTATGTCTTTCCCCAACTGATTAGTTTTACTTTGATTTCTGGTTTTCTGATGGATGTTTTGTTACGGCCAGATAAATAGAAGAGACAGCAACAGCACTTTATAGCTGGAACTGCCCTGGGAAAGGCTTTTGTTAGGGTTTGTAAAGATTTTAAAATGCAAACATTAAGAATGCAAAATAAATAGCTACAAAAATATAAAAGATTGCTAAAACCAGCTTGGCGACTTTGTGCCAACCCAAATTAAAACAATGCAGCCCAGCACTTATCTTCTTTATATCTGTATTTATATATATCTATATCTACCTACCCATCTAATATATCCAGCACAGGCTTCTATTACCTGGAAGTAGGGATGTGATTTTCACTTATTCTCCTTTCTTCAGCCACCTGGTCTCCCCACCTCCCATTTGCTCAAGCAGAGGAGTTTTTAGGGTAGTGTGACCAGCACTGGGCTATGTGCTGCAGGGGGCACCAAACAATGCTATAGAATGGGGGGGGGGTTGGATTTTGGCATCGCACAAGGTGCCTCTGAAATTTGAGAGCCCAAAGTCTGCCACTGGCTCAAATGAGTTGGGGGACCACTTGGAACAGCATGCAGCCAGCAGCAGAAAGGCTAAATTAGCAGAAATCACCTACCGTCACCCCGCTCTCTTTCAGCCCACAGAATCTGCACTAGGTAAAAGAGCCTTCTGTCAATGGAGGAATACATATGGATATAACCTGTAGTGCTTTTCTAGTCTTCCAAACATTCACAACTGAATCAGGAATCTCTTGGTGCATAACTCACACCCTTACTTAGGTCTTACAAAGCTCGCAGAAGCCACCAATAACACTTCTCTGCACCATGCATGGAAATAGTTGGTCTTAGTGATCATAATGGGGAATTTTGAAGTTTAGACTGTTTTGAACATCAGAATTCTTTTAAGAATAAAGAGGTTCCTTCTAAAAATGATCTAGGGGCTGTTCAATGCATTATTGGTAAGGAAGGCATGTAATGGCCCTGCTGGTTAACTGTCAATAAGGAAACTTACCACTTTTCCTATTCTTGGTTTTACATGAGAATTTGTCTCCTGTTGGTGATCAGTTTACAAAGCCCTGGAACAACAAATACATTATGGGCAGACTGACTCAGATTGACCTATGAGTCTTTGTGAACATATTTGAAAGCAGGAGAATGGATGGAGGCAGATCAAGGATTCATATTTCTTATACACTTTCATTCCTACTCTGCAAGCATTTACTCCTTTCTGTAGCCTTTTTTGGCTTTTGTTTTTTGGTAGGGAAGACAAGAGGTACAGAATGGAACAGAAGGGTGTGAATAGCTCACTTAACCCACAGCACATGTTTTTTTATAAATTAAAACAGAACTCAATACATACTCTCTACTGTAGTTGTCAAGGGCTCTTCCCAGCCAAAGGAATGTACACAGCAGAAAGTAAGCTCTTTATCAAAAATAACACAGTCGCTTCTACAGCTCCAGAAACCCATGCACACCAATCTAGTGTCTAGGCAACGATTCCCAGCCTCGTGCTCTATAGAGCAGTTGCAGCAGAAGGGAGCCACTCCCCCTCCAGCCATTTATTTACCTTCCCTGGAGACTGTACCTGCGGGGCAACTTCCTCTGCTCATCCCATTTCAATCCCCTCCTAGGTCTGGGAGACAGTGGTGCAAAGGAGGGTGGGGAAGAGCCAGTCCCATAGGAGCACGTGGGGTTACATTTGGAGGCACCGCATGTTTACACGAAATCGCGTATAATCAGAACACCCATTGAAAAAGCTTGCAAACACCCCGTTCTGGCCCTGTCCCATTCTTCACCTTTTTGTGATGTTTTTGGGTCACTTCTGGGCTTGCATGTGTGCATGTGTGGTCACGCAAATATTGGGTGCACCTAAAACAGCCGCTGCCTGTACCAGGAAAAGTTCTGTCATCCAGAAGAGTTGGCCTTTAGAGTGTTAACGTGCAAAAATAAAGTCAACCAACCTACGAAATGCCCAGTATAAATTTAGAAACATGTACTTCTACTTCTTATGTTCATATCACACAGAGACCATTATGTTTTAAAAATATATAGGTTGATAGCCAACCAAGAGACCAAGGCAAATTAGGAAAGGTCACTCCCTTTATTGAACTACTCTCCTTTGATAAGAAAATACCCCATCCTTATGGAAGAATTCTACATGCTTCTTATCTCCTTATAGGGACAAAAGCTGAGCATTAGAGTTGTGCAGGAGCTAAAAGGATTTCCAACGCTTTGCTAACTGTATATAATCAACAAAATCAGCCTTGCATTGGATTCGAGATGAGTGTGCTGTTGCAGTCTTAAAACCTATTTGGAGCTGAAGGGAAAGCTATAAACTTTCTGTGTTGGACCTTCCTTCAAAGATGAATTTATGAGAGTAATAGAAAGTATTTTGAAAACAAAACAAAACACCAAAGGCACAAGGAATAAGAGAAGCAAGAAGGAAAGCCCAAGTTCCTGGTTTCTTCCCCAGATACAGTTGTAAAAGCCTACACAGTGAAGCCAAAAATAACACAGGCATTTCTTTCCACAGAGACCACCCTGGCATTCTGAGATTATGGCTGCAGCTGATTCTGCCCATTTAAATGTAGGGCGGTAGCAATTTATAGCAGCATGACAAGCAGCAGAGGTTATTTTATGCAGAGGATGGTCATGCTGGCACGAAAGCTCCTTGACAAATCTACCTATTAACATCAGAATTGCTATTTTAAAACACTGTCAAATGTATTAAATGCGACAAATGAGAAAGAAAAGGCTTCAGCCTGCTCAGGAAGAATGGGCGCAGTATACTGCTCCATATTGTGGGGGAATCCAGTCAATTTGACCCTGTCTGCTTTCAGCACTGTTAACAAGATGGAATACAGCATTTCACAACATGACTGAGTGAATAGTTTTTGTTCACCCCTCATACCTACCATAATATCCTCATTCCCACTGCCAGTTTCAGCAAGTGCTCTGGTAACTCCAGTTGCATTGCTGAAGGGAGGTAGCTGCTGGCCTCTGCCACTGGTCAGAAGATCTAGGGCCACAGGGAGGCTGTGCTTCCTGCCTCTGAAGAAGGTCATAATAGCACAGACCACACCTGTACATCAACCAGTGAAGGTAGTCTACTCCAGTAGCTTCCTTTCCTCTCCCCCCTCAACTTTTTTCCTTTTGTATTGTGTATATTAAATTATGAACCTGCGCCCAGAGACTGTCTTATGATCCAGGTACACAATGCACTTTTTCTGTGCCAGTAATTCAATGTAGTACACCACTTTTTAATAAAGGAATAATGATAAAAATAAGCACATTTCTGCTGGCATAAGCTTTCCTAGTTAGGAGAAGGGATGGTCAAATTTGCCAATTTCAATTTCTTTCAGTTTCCTTTTTTCCCCATTCTAAGTTCGGTTCCACATCCATTTGCTTAAAAAAGGCTTCATTTTAGCACAAATTTCTCCTGATTACATGTGTTTGTATGCAGCTTTTGCCTAATATACATATTTTTGCAAAGCAGTTCCATCATATATCACGCCTTTGTGTATGTTATTTTCACCAACATATGCATCCTTATGCCCTCTTTACCACAGTATATGCTTTTTGTTTTTTAAAACCCATTTATCGGCTAGAGAACTGCACCAAAAAATTCAGAAGAGGGAGAATGTCAGAAGTTCACTTACTGCTTTTGAAAGTGAGGATTTGTTAAGGTTCATCTTTAAATGCAAACTGAATCAACATCCCTACCCCCATTCCTAGTCAAGAGCGCACTTTATCCATTGCATCAAGTTTTCATTGAAACATCGTGCTACAATGAATTGGTTAGGGTTGAAATAAAATGGTGCCCTTCACTCATGGAACGCCTCTGGATCCAGCAGAGACATCTGCTAATGGAAGAGGTGGAGAGGTAATTGCCAATTTTGTCACGAAGCTCAGGTGAGATACTCACACAGTGGAAGTTCCTCCCAGTACCAGTCACCATATGGAAGCAGAGAAAGGTTCAGATATTTTACTGTTGCAGAAGATAAGGCTCAGTAAAACAGCTCTGGATGTTGGTATACACAGTTTGTAGGCTTTTGCTGATTCAGATATCTACAGATGCATGCAAGTACAAAGTATCTCCATTGCTCTCAATAAGTTCAACAATTTAAGACATAACACTGGACAACTAACAGACTCTGCCTCTCACTGACCAGCACTACTGACCTTGGCATACATTAATCACAGATATAGTTGAGGCACAAGGTCATCACCATAGCAACTAGAACAGCTGACCACCCACCTGCGATTAGCTCATCCTTGGGGTGTTTTACACTTGTGAAGGAAATTAACCCTGTCTTATGTCTGGATACCCCTTAAGGCTTCCTGACATGGTACCACCCTGTCTCACATCTCTCTTAAGTTTTTTTTTTTTTTGGGGGGGGGAGCAGTGCTGAGTTCTGCAGGGGTGGGGAAGAATAGGCGATAATCACCTCCTGTCCATGGATCGAGGAATATCCCTTCATGAGTACAAGTGCACCAGCCGGATTCAATGCATTAGTCATTAAGATACAACATAACTTTGTGTGTTTTTGCTGCAAGAGACTAACAAGGCTTCCCTTTTGGAATTTGTCAAGAGGCATTTGTAAGTCCTGAAATATTCAGTGGAGGCACAGCCGATAATCTTTTCATTTGCTTGTTTCTGAAACACCCTGTTCCGTCTTCCTCACTTCTATCCTCAGTCAATCCAATTGTTCCACTTGACTTTTCTCTCTCAAATATATAATATCACTCCCAGCCTACCTTATGCCTCTAGCTTGATTTAAGATGTCAGAATATGATTGCATTAGGAAATGCTGCATATCTTTTAAGGTTTAAATTGTAACCATCCTGTTCTCAACATGGACATATAGAATCAGGGAATTTCAGAAATGGAAGGGACCCCGAGGGTCATGTAGTACACAATTCCCAGGAGTTGATTTTTTTTGGTGTGTGTGTTGAGTTCTGTGAAAAGCACACCCAGAACTAAATTACAAGGAACTTTAAAACAGTGGTAAATACTTTAAATGAACGAGGTATTGGCATTCTCACCCTTGGGGCATGTGGTGAAGTGAAAATTTGCTTAAAACATTTTTATCCTGCTCGTTAGCCAAAAAAAGGCTCTCAGAGTGGCAAGCATATGATAGATAGATAGATGATAGATAGATAGATAAGATTGTAGCCTGCATGCTTACAATTTAAAGGGCATGACACAAAAGAAGGGAAAGGATGAGGATGGAAGAGAAGAACAACAAACTCACTTTCCAGTGTTTATAATAGTTAATATAATGACCAGATGGAATGGAAAGCAGTTGAGTGAGAGAAGCAGCCAAATGGAATTGGTCTCTCTTAAGAGCTGAAGGCGTGGTTTCTGTCTCTCATTGTGCTGCAGCCTGATGGAATGCCTGCTGCCAGATGACAATTGAGGAAGGGCTATGCCTGACAAAGGCAGTATTTCAGCAGAGCTTTTCATTTCCCCTTCCGTTGCATCCTGCTAACATACTTGTCCAATCAGCTCTCCAGATTCCTTTGTTTTTAGTACCACTGCTTCTAACCCACTTTTTAAATTTATTTTTAAAGTACCGTACATTGAGATCTGGATCTGTGATGGAAACGCAAGTCTCAAGCAAGAAACACCTGAGCTGTGTCTATTCAAGCCACATCTCACCACCAAATTCTGGGAATCTTCTCCCTATTGGGATTTTGAAAAGACCACCAGCTGCAACCATTTCTTGAAGGCAGTAAAGAGAAAAAGGACATAAGAAGCTGCCTTATACTGAGTCAGAGAACTGGTCCATCTAGTTCAGTATTGTGTACATTGCCTGGCAGTAGATCTCCAGGATCTCCCAAACCTTCCTGAAGATGCTGGGAATTGAACCTGTGACTTTCTGAATGTGAATTAGATGCTCTACCACTGAGCCATGATATTCATTCAGCCAGGGACATGGAGACAAACAACATCAGGAGGACACCATGTTAGCTATCCTTGTATTAAACTCTGCTATAATACTGGTGGCAATCACAACAGCAAAACAGCCATCAACCTGAGAGAGGGAAAGTGAAAACAAACAAACTACGTCCATCATCTTTGATCTTTCTCAGTTTTCCTGCTCAGAACCTTCACACCAGTGAATCATCATCACCAGGTGGTTGGTGTGTGTGTGTGTGTCCCATCACACCGTCACATTATAATGTCTCAAAAAATAAAATAAAATCAGATTTCAAGATATGGTTGAGGAATTAGGCTGTTGGTTTACAGCTCTTTCATTGCTTTGCCCATCAGGACCTCTCTCTGTTAAGAAGACTGACATCAGCTGAGACACTGAACTTAATTTCTTGTCCTTCTGAAAGTGTCAGGAAATCATGAACATCTACCTGCCCAGCCAAGTAGGAAGAGATAAACTGAGTTTGATGCAGCATCCCATTTGAAGGATGCCACCTCTAATAGTATAACATCCACGCTATAGCCTGTGCAGTTGTGTCATCCATGATTTTAGCCTAAATCATGACGTTGAACTAAACTTCCAACCTCCTGGCCTGGAGGAAAATGTGCCACCAACTGCAGTAACTCCTGTCAGAAGGATAATTCTTTCACACTGAACAGTTGTGGTTAAGGGATAAAAAAATGAGAACACTTCAAATAATGTATCCCCCCCCCCCATGAATTCATCTGCAATCCAAATTATTTTGATTTCCTTCCAAGCAATTATATAATATAGCATACTCTTGCATTTTAAACTGGCCACATTAGAAAATACCTCTGTGTGATGTGTCTCTTGTATTGTGGTTGCCATAAAGGACCAACACTCTTAATTTAAGACATATGTTGTAAGTGTTCTGGCCCATGAGCCTCTATGGTGGAAATGCAAATTGTTAAAAGGCAGGGTTATGCAGTATCTGTTTTCTGGTGCATTGTTCAGCTTCTATGCATGTGGATATTATGGGTGCAGCAGCAGCATTAAGCTGCTATATAACCAGAGCACCATTTGTGTTTTAAATACTCTCCTGTACAACTTGATTGTCTCTATATACCACATAATGTGTTAGACAAATTCCATTCTGTTCTCCGATTTATCTAGCACTCGGCTTTGCTTTTTGTCCTTGGTTTTTTCTTCTCTTTTTGTATTATGACTTTGTTTCTCATTTAGAACTGATTGACAAACGCATTATCTAAAAGTATTTCAGACCATGAGTTATTCATGAGTCATTTGTTTTAACCACATCTTCAACTGTTTTCCGGCAGTGCAAATACATTGGCTCAGTGTCACAGTTCTGCTTTTCCAAGTGGATTTGGTGCTTAGAATTTATTTATTTATTTATTTGAAAAAAAGAAGTAGAAAACAACAGCCAAGTTGGGGGCAGGGGGAGGAGAGAGATCTGATATGCATAGTCAGAAGGAAATTGGAGGGTGTGAACCTTGAAAAGGTTTTGAATATTGTCCTCTAAATTAATCTGCAGTAGAAACCTGATCTTCTCTAACTGCTTAGCTTCAGCATCCTTTCCAAAGCTCCCGAGCTTGGACGTGGTTTGCTTTTTTTCTAAAAAATGAGGCATACACAACTCATGGCTTACCAAACCAGATGCAACCTAGAGTCCTTCTCGGGTGGCTTCTAGGTCCTTGACTGCTGCCTGGCACCATTAAAAAGTTGGTGCCAGCTAGCAGATGTGCACCAAATGGACCCAGGCATCCACTTTGTGTCATGATGCCCACCCACTAACTAATAAGTAACAGGGGGCACACAACACCACCCTGAGAAACATGCCCAGGGCCCTGTCAAACATAAATCTGGGACTGCCTAGCCATGGTGCCTAAGCTTCTTTAAACTAGAGATCCAGGGATTGAAGCTGGGACCTTTGGCATGCATTTATTTTTTTAAAGCTCTTGCCTAAAGCTTCTAGGAATTGATGATTTCCCCATAGGGGAAAGCTGTCTGGCAGCTTTTTGTGGCAACTTTAGCAGAAACAACCACATCAAAGACTGCTAGTGTGAATGTTATGGACTCCAACTCCTATCAGTCCCAGGCAGCATGACCAATGTGATCCATGACTTTTTGAGGGTATCAGGTTGGCTACTTCTGACCGAGACTATTTCTTATGTTATTGGACTGAGGTTCCACCCAGATGTTGGGGATTTAACTGATTTATTTGCAAGGCGATAAAAAACTCTACTGTGGAACTTTACAGGATTGTATACAGCTAATTCACTGTGTGAGTTAAAAAACAACAAAGATCCCCTGTCATCATTTTACTGCATGTAGGCACCTTAGAGATAAAACCACAGACTTTGGACTCCCTTAAATCATAAGGCACTGCAATTTTGCCTCTGCAAGGAAATACAATATTCTGTATAGGACTCTTTCCTAGCCCACTCTAACAAATGGGCAAGTGAATAGCTGTTTTCTGTTATCAGCAAGGAGAATGAATGGTGAAATGGGTGTGTGTGTGTGTGTGGGTGGGTGGGTGTCTAAAAGCAGTGAATTCAGAGCTGAATAATGTCCAGGAGAACAGAGGGAAATCATTTTCTCCTCACAATTTCCTCTACCCTAGAAGCTGTTTCCAAACAGGAATCTAGATCTCCATGCAGCTTAGTAATGTAGCCAAACAGCTTCACGAGGCTGTCATTAGCTCACATTGTTTTTGAGGAGCATGAGCAATCAGGAGATGCAAATTCCTTCTAATTATATCTAGCAGCCAAACTAGCAAATGTACGGGGAGTCTATTATTCGTCCTGGAAGGCACTCCTGTCACTGTTCAAATCCCTGCCGTTTGCGTGGAGCGAATGGCGGAGGCCTGTGCTGCCTGCCAGAGGTGTTAATAAGGTTCCATACAAATCTGAGAGGGGTGGAAATTTTAGGAGGCTGTGATATCATGGAGGGATTTGGTTTGGCAGTAATAAATCAAGGCTAATAAGAAAAGGAACAAGACGGAACAGATGAGCAAATGTTTCATTGGTCCCTTGGAACCTGATGAATATCAGTTGAATTATCTCTCTGAGGGATTAGAGCTGTTCAAAGAAGTTACATTTTCAAGGGAGAGATTATCCAGTGATTCCTGGGAGTGCCTTGGGTTGAAATCCTGTTCCCATTTCCCTGGCGCTAAGCCCCATTGAAGTCACGGGTTAGACATGTATAGGGAAGTGGGAACAGCCTCCAAAGGTTGGTGATTTGAGATCACACGAGGGTGGTTACCTTTTGTTTTGTTTTGTTTCTGGCAGGGCCCTTCTGCCTGTGACAACTGCATGTTGAGCAGCTGCAGTTTTTAATCCTCTGCCTTGCATTCAGAAGGTCCAAGGTCCAGTCCCTGGAGTCTTCAGGTAGAGCTGGGAATGCCCTCAGTTGCTGCCAGTCATCATACACAATATTGAGCTAGATAGGCCAAGGGCATGACTTCTTACATTGCTATAGAATTGTGCTGCTCTTTCCCTCTGTTTCATCAACTTAGCCAGAGGAAGGCAATCCTTATGTTTCTGAGATGCTGGTTGGGCCGGAAGATAAACCATGGTATTTTCTTATTTATTTGTTTTATTAAATTTCTATTCTTCCCTTCATCAATGATCACAGGGTGCTTTCCAATGTAATATCATAAAAACAACATAGAGACAAACAAAATAATACACTTCCCAGTTTAAAAGATTAAAAGGCTATAGATAGTTTTAATTAGGCAAAGGCTGTGGAGAAGAGGAATGTTTTTTTGCCCAGCACCTAAAAGTATGTAAAAAGGTGCCAGGCAAGCTTTCCTGGGGACAGCTTTCCACAAATAGGGAGCCACTACAGAAAAGGCCCATTTTCATGTTGCCACCTTATGAACCTCTCGTGAAGGAGAGCCTCAGATGATGATCGCAGGATCTGGATCAGAGAAAGGCGGTCCTTGAGATATTGCAGTCCTCATCCATTTAAGGCTTTGTAGGTCAAAACCAGCATTTTGAATTGGGCCCAAAGCTAATTGGCAGCCATTGCAGTTGGGCCAGGATGAGTGTAATATACTCAAACCATCTTGTCCCAGTGAGCAACCTGGCTGCCCAATTCTGTACCAGCTGGAGCTTCCAAACCATCTTCAGAGGCAATCCTACACATTGCAGTAAACTCTTCCTGAGCCTGCTATTTTAATTCAAATGTAATTTGTGGAAAGAAGAACGGCCCTTTCCTAAGAGCCTGGCAATATCTGTTGACAGTGAGGAAACCTAAATGACTTTGATGCCATTGGTGATTTGGGGCAATGAATATTTTTTGCAGGGGGTGAAAGGTGATATCCAGAATCAGCCTCTGCAAAGTAAAGAGGTGCAAAATGAAAGTCCCTCACTTAAATTTCAAATCTGCCATAAACTCAATATATCCCATCCTAACATAGCAATCTTAAGGGTGTTTAAATACCACTGTGTTCCCAGGAAATTATGAATAGGATTGCAGGAAAAATTTCCTAGCAACTATCATGCTGACATATCACAAGATCCTAGTTGTTGTAATGGCTGCTGAGGCTCAATTAAATGTGCAGTTAAATACATAGGAGACAGCTACATAGTTTTTGTTGGTAGCGTGCGCGCACGCGCACACACACACACACACACACACACACTACAATGTTATGAAATGGTTTGTTAAATGACAACAGTGATAAGTTCCCTGCAAAAATCAGCAGGTGCTGAATAGAAGTTTCCCCCAATAAATAATACTCTTGCATATGGGAAACTATATCCAGAAGGACTATGCACTCATGGAAGCTTGTTTCTATGCGCATAACACTCTTCTTCTTGGTAACAGGGTGTTTGTGTTTGTTTTTGTATTAGATCACAGTCCTAATTCTCACTATATGCTGTTTGCATTCTGTTTTTCTAATGCATTTGGTCGGGACGCTATTTGGGCACAAGATTACACATGATTATTCCCATTCATTCCCATTTTCCTTTCATGTTTTGCCAAAGTTGGGCCTTTCAAGCACACCCATTCATTGTTGCTATGAGGAATAGCATTTTTATTATTTACCATTTGTGCTGTGAATTTTGGTGCTCAGAGGGCTTTCTTCGTTGAGGAAAAAAGGCAGGCATGTGAGAAGAACGAGAGGTTGCTTGAAAGATTACTTTCCCAGCTAGTAAAATTGACCTGCTCCTTCAAATCTAGGGTTTCTGAATAACTGAACGATTTCTTAAGTGTCATTTGTGTAGGATAGAGCAATAGGCATAGTAATAGTACGGCTTTGGTTAAAGATTGCCAGGATCCCTTAGGTGCAAAATAAAATTATACAGAGGGGTTGCTGTAGCTGTGATTACACAGGATTCTGTAGCTGTGATTACTGCATTGCAGGGGCTGGGCTAGATGACCCTTGGTGTACCTTCCAAGCCTAAAATTCTATGATTGTGTGAATCCCAAAAATCACAGTGATAATTAGAGATTAAGGCTGCAATGGTAACCCAATTTACCTGAGAGTAAGGCACACTGAATTAAAAGTGTGGTGTAGTGGTTAAGAGCGGTAGTCTCGTAATCTGGGGAACCAGGTTCGTGTCTCCGCTCCTCCACATGCAGCTGCTGGGTGACCTTGGGCCAGTCACACTTCTCTGAAGTCTCTCAGCCCCACTCACCTCACAGAGTGTTTGTTGTGGGGGAGGAGGGGAAAGGAGAATGTTAGCCGCTTGGAGACTCCTTAAAGGGAGTGAAAGGCGGGATAACAAATCCAAACTCTTCTTCTTCTTCTTCTTACTTAACGACAGTGCTGTGAATATATGTTCCAGCACCCAGTACATTTTTGAGCACAATTCAAAGTGTTGGTGCTGACCTTTAAAGCTCTAAATAGCCACAGTCTAGTATACCTGAAGAAGCGTCTGCACCCCCATCGTTCTGCCCGGACACAGGCCCAGCGCCGAGGGCCTTCTGGCGGTTCCCTTGCTGTAAGAAGCCAAGTTACAGGGAACCAGATAAAGGGGCTTCTCAGTAGTGGCACTCGCCCCGTAGAACGCCCTCCCACCAGATGTCAAAGAGAAAAATAACTACCAAACTTTTAGAAGACATCTGAAGGCAGCCCTGTTTAGGGAAGCTTTAAATGTTTAACAGATTATTGTATTTTAATATTTTGTTGGAAGCCACCCAGAGTGTCTGGGGAAACCCAGCCAGATGGGTAGGGTATAAATAATAAATTGTTGTTGTTGTTGTTGTTGTTGTTGTTGTTGTTGTTGTTGTTGTTGTTGTTATTACCTAGGCACATCTTTTACAATAGCAGTTTGGTGATAAATACTGAGACGATTGCATTAAAACCTGCAGTTGGATAGGGAGCCATTAGCAAGAAGCAGTCATAGACAGCACACTTGGTCAGTTAATTAACACATGTAGTGTGCTAAAGGGGTGTTAGGGGTGTTAGGGGAGGGGTAGTACCTCTGGTGGGGGACATGTTGTGATCCTTTTGGAGTCCACCTTTGGTCCCCACAGCTCTCCCCTGTGGCTCCTAGAAGCTGTTAGCATGCGATAGCGGCCACACCCCAGGAACTGCTTCAACTGTAACTGTAACCTTCAGTTACTTGGGGACACTTTAGAATCCTCCACGAGTTTTAAATTACTACTGTCCCTGAGAAGATTACACTCCTCTCTTCAGATCTCTAGATCTTCACCCTCAGTCTTGTGGAGGGTACAAAACTTCATGAAAGTGCCATGGTGGAAGGGTCAGGATTGGAAGCATGACCTCACTTTGATTGATTTAGAAACATTAGAAAAAGGAATACATGTGGAAAAGTCTACCATTGTAATTTCTGAAAGAGCACTTGTAAATATAACTCACAGGAGGGATGACTTTGTTTCACAGCACTCCGATCATTTATAACACTGATCATATCATTACTCACTTCTCTCTCTTCCATGATGAAATATGCACAACTTCTAAAATATGGATGTTGAGAACAGTGTTATTTCAGTCCCATTGCAAGGAAACATTCTGCTCTTGGGATGACAGGAACTCCCACCAAGGCACGTTTTTAATAGTCATAGCAAGATGCAGAAGTTTGCCTGTGAGGAAAGAAGATGCGGGTGGCGCTGTGGTCTAAACCACTGAGCCTAGGGCTTGCCGATCAGTAGGTTGGCGGTTCGAATCCGGGGTGAGCTCCCGTTGCTCGGTCCCAGTTCCTGCCAACCTAGCAGTTTGAAAGCACGCCAAAAAGTGCAGGTAGATAAATAGGTACCACTCTGGCAGGAAGGTAAACGGCGTTTCTGTACGCTGCCCTGGTTTCGCCAGAAGCGGCTTAGTCATGCTGGCCACATGACCCAGAGAAACTGTCTGCGGACAAAATTCCGGCTCCCTCAGGCAGTAAAGCAAGATGAGCGGCGCAACCCCAGAGTTGTTCGCGACTGGACTTAACTGTCAGGGGTCCTTTAACTTTACCTTTAAAGAAGATGCCTTTTTATGGTAGTACATCTTGATGCCAAAAAAGAGATGGTTTAATGGACTTCACTGGTAGTGGTGCTTCTTCTTAAGCATAAAAAGATAAAAAAGAATTTGGGTTTGCTACTAATTACTTGTCAGTGAGGCCAAGACAGTCTGGGCAGCGCAGGACCTCCATACAAACTACCTAGGCTTATGTCCCAAGAAGGTCACTTGGGTGCTGCTAATGTAGCATACTGGCTTCACCCCCGGAGGCACACTCCATTGCCTCTTGAGTGGATGCCAACAACTCAAGATTTAATTAAGTTTTTAAAAAGTGAAGGCCATCAGAAGGAAATGGAGGAATTAATGTTCTCCAAGAAAAGAAAAAAGCTGCAATGTGAAAGGGGAACTGGATAAATATCTGCCAGAGCAAGTGATCATCATAGGACCAGACCATTTTGGGTGTGCTTTGGTTGCCATAAACATGTCAGAATTTTAAAGGCATTTCTTAGTAAGTAATCTACCATCTGAGCAATATGAGCAATCATTTTGGACTCACTTCACTAACTGCTTTAATTCCTCAGTGAGTGGGGAATTCCCTTTGGAGAAATTCCCTCTGTGGCAGAAAATTTTGCCTGTTTGATGCTGTTTGATACACAGAGAACAACTCCTCAGTCTGTTCCCACCAGACCAGTGATTACAAAATCACAGCTTGTTTTGTAAGAGTTTGTGGTTTTGTGCTCTGTCAGAGAATACTGGTGTGACTTGAGACAAACCACTCTTCTCCCCCCATTTTAGGGATTGAGGTAGAGATGGAGCCTGAAACTACGAGAAATCTTTGGCTTGTGGAATTCTTCCCTCCCGCTACAGCCTCTGTCCTTGCCCTGCAATTGCTCCTGAAGCAATATGGTTGGCACTCCAGAATCTTACTTTTGCTCTTTTATTCAGAAGAAAGACTCTTGTCTCAATACTATTGTTGCATGCCACCCCAATCTCTAAGCAGTGCAAGATTCCAGGGGCTCCATGTTTCCTTTTGGGAATGAGGCGCAATGGCGACTTCTGGTGCCCTTATGTTATTTGGTTTGTATATGATATATACATATATACGCTTTGTCTTTCAAATAACTTGCATATTTACTCTAATCCGTCAAGAATTTCTGGTCCCGCTGGTTTCAAATTCTTTCTGTCATCTTGTCCAATTCTGCATAGTCCAGCCTTGATTAAGTTCTAACACTTATTGGATCCTGGAATTTAGATTGGTCTAGCATTCCTGCACTCATAGCAGTGTATAGTCTTGTATCATCTAGGCAGCATCGTGAAACAGTTTAGCCTGGCTTCTCCTGTAATAAGAACTGAAGCTTGTCTGCATAAGACACATTCATGCTGCTGTGTGTAGGCTCCAGATCTCATTAAACATTACACTGAGAGATGATATGCGACCTACATACTTGCTCCTGTCCTTGGGCCAGGTGTGAATTGCCTCTTAATAGATAAAAGATATGCATACTCTCTAAAAGACTGAAGCTAATGAACTGGAAGAATGCCTCAATACATGGGATATTCCTGATTAATAGCTCATAGGATTGTGATTAGAGGTTTAGTAAGACCTCTAGTGGGCAGTTTCCTGCTGAACCAGAACCTTTGTTATGTATTTAAGCATGTCATGATATAATAAGTGGGATCTGCAACCAAGTGCCACCTTTAACAGGAATACTCTAGTTCAGGGCTGCAATCAGCCATTACCTCCTCCAGAATATTTCATTCCATTCTATCCCTTTCCTGAATTATTCTATTTGTTTTCTTTTACAACTGATACTAAACATTCTATGGCAACTGACAATACTATTTTGGAGGTACAGTATTCTGTCCCCTGAGGGTCTTTTGAAAGTTACCCTCTTCTGAAAACATAAAAGGTCTTCTCAGAATGCTGTTTTCTCCATCCCCCCTTAGTGTAGTTTTCCTGCTTCTGTCTAGCGGTACTCTCTGTCGTAAGCGGGTACAGGATGCCAGCCTATGGGAGTTGGAACTTAAGAGGTTAAGTTGTTCCCATGATGCCTCAGCATTCTGACGTCAGTTTTAGAAGCTGGGAGGAGCTTTCCTGTCTGTTCCTCTCCGATCGTTGAGAGAGAGAGGGAGTTTGCCATGTCTGCGAGAAGTCCTGGAAATATCTGAGAAAATGATGCAATAAAAGAGCTGTAAATGGACATTACTGTGCTCTGTGTGTTTGTGGGAAACTAAGTGACAGGTTGCTGCTGTGTTTTACTCTGCTGGGCGTGACGGAGAAGAAGGAGCAGAATCGCGCAGAGGAAGTGTGCCGGACCTGCCGAAGCTGCCATAAAGAGCTAATTGCCGATAGTAAATCAATTAGCACGTCACGGACTAATCAAAACACCTACAGGTTATGGACCCATAAATTACCGCTTGTAAACCTGTCACTAGAGGCTGCTGGAATGCTTTGAAGTTGCGTTCGGATGGCAGTGGAGTTAGCGAAAGCGGAGGTCTGTATTTGAGGCAAGCAGCTAGCTGAAAGACGCAAAGGTTTGCCTGTGCTGTGGAGCCAAGAGCTGAGAACAGCGGAAATCGTTTCTCCATGCAGCAGGAGCCGGAAGAGCTGGTGTTTCTGTGAGTACAGCTTGGGGCCCCTGGGGAGAACAGGAGACCATGGCAGATGGCCAGGAGGTGTTTCAAGCTCCGTTTGAACAGCTTGAAGAACTCACCACCCAGTCGTGGGAAATCTGGGTCAGAAGGGTGAGAGCCTGGTTTTGGGCAACTGGCTTGTGGGACGTAAGCAAGAAAGAGCCGTCCACAAGGGAAGCGGCTGCTGCTGAAAGTGCAGGGCTGGTGAACAGAGATGCAGGGAAGCTGCAATCTGCTTCTCTGGAGGAGAAGATGCAGAGAGAGAAAGCTGAGAGAGCTGAGATCTGCATGTTGAGAGCAGGTGTGCATGCAAAACTGCAACAACACCTGGGAAGCGTTGAATCTGCGTGTGAGGCTTGGCGTGTGCTGAAACGTCTGTGTGAAGACTCAGCAGGAGGCCAAGGGCAGATCAAAGCTGAGAGCCTAGAGATGGCTGGAGCCCCTGTTCCTGATGATTTAGCCTCAAGGAGTGCTAGTGAGCAAGTCGGGGGGGCGGAAAGTTCCAAAGGCAAGTTTGAAAAGTTTTCCACTGTGCCTGCTGGAGTGGAGTTCAGAGGGGGCGGATCTGGCAAGGAGTGCTTTTCCGGAAGAAGGAGGGCCAGGCCAGCTGGGAAGAGCCCCAGGCAGTGTTTTTCCACTGAAGTTCGTCGTTGCTACATTTGCAAGTCAGCTGACCACGTGCGTCGAAATTGCCCCCACCGGAGCAGAGAGGCAAGGCAGGATGTTTTCAAGGACAACTCTCATGGGAATCAGTCGGGTTTCCATGGCAACAAGTCTGGGAAAACAGCCAGGCGTGGGACTGAGGCTGGTGGACGTGCCAGGTGCCAGGAAGAGACGTATGAGATCACGGCGAGTCTGGCGTTGTTTGAAAACAACTGTGAGAAAGGCTCAAAGTTTCGTTTCGTTATAGACTCTGCAGCTAATCGCAACTTGATTCCAGAGACCCCTGCTGTCGAGGGGTGGAATTGCAAGGCAATTCCTGCCGGGAAATCTGTGCTGTTTGCAAATGGACAGAAAGGAAATTTGACTAACGTTGTAAATCTGCATTTTCGTATTTTACAGGAAACGCTGGAGTGTTGTACCGTTCCTGGGATGAACCACTGTCTTTTATCTGTGCCTTATCTACTGAAAATGGGATTTACGGTTTGTTTTCAGGGTGATGTGTGCACAATCTCCAAAGGAGGGAGGATGCTTACCAAGGTTAAAAAGGGGCAGAATGATCTTTTCATTCTTGAAACGTCTCTGGAGGGTGAGGGGAAGGTTGAGAAAGCACAAGCACTGCGTGCTACAATTCCCAATCATGATGCATGTGTACACGCTTGGCATGCTAGGACAGCTCATGGCTCTGTAGAAGAACTACAGACGCTACCCGAGGTCGCTAACGGCTGCTACATTGTAGAATGTGGATGTGCGATGGATTGTGAAGCATGCAGACATGCAAAGGTAAAAGGGTGCAGTTACCCAAAAGTGGATAGGGTAACCGAAAAACCTTTTGAGCTAGTTCACATAGATCTGTTTGGTCCTGTAAAAGAACCAAGTCTGGGAGGGTCAAGGTTTCTGCTCTCGATGCAGGATAATTTTACGCAGAATTCCTGGACCCATGGTCTCAAATCCAGGGATGATGCAGCACAGCTGATCAAAAGGTGGATTGAGGAGGTGGAACAAAGGTTTGTCACCAAAGTGCAAGCTGTCACAAGTGACAGAGGTGCTCAGTTTACAGGTTCTGCTTTGCAGAAGTTCTTTCGCAAGAAAGGGATACGTCACACAGTGACTTCACCCAATCAGAGGGGGGAGGCAGAGCTACGATGTGAGGCTCTGGTCCAGACTGCAAAGGTGTTGCTGAAGGAGTCTGGGTTGCCACCAAAGTTTTGGCTGGAGGCAATCAGGTATGTGAGCTTCACCTGGAATCGGACCTACAATTCAGTGGTAGGTGACACACCGTTTGGGCTGTTGCATGGCAGGAAACCCCAGATTCATTTTTTGCGCAGGTTTGGGTCGGAAGCATCTGTGCCAGTGACTAAAGTTTTGCAGGGGCCAGATGGATCCAAGTTCCGGAAAATGATCTTCTGTGGGTATGAGCCAGCAGCGCATGCATGGAGGTTTGCGTTCCCATCAGGTGATCAGAGTAAACTGCTGATCAGCAAACACGCTGAGTTCTATGAGCAGGATGAAAAGTCAAAGGCTGCTGTCAAGCGTGATGTTCTCTCAGAGTGTCTCTCTGATTCAGAACAGGAAGGTTCTGAGGGGGAGGAAGAAGAGGCTGAGTCTGCTGATGACGATCAGGTCACTGACCAAGGTCTGGAGCAGGGTGGGGCATCTCCACAAGTTGTTAAAAGGGAGGCCAAGAGTGAGCCCAGTTCTCCTGTGAGTGTAATGGAGAGGATTCGAAAACGCTTTAAGTCAGAGGGGGAATCCCATGATGCTGAGGACACAGTTCCTGGTGGCAGTGAGTCAGAGGTAACACCTGAGTTTGTGCCCAGGCGATCCAGTCGCACAACGAAGGGTGTTCCACCGGAAAGATACCAAGCCACGGGTGCGTTGGTAAGTTTCGCACAGTGTGAACCTGATAGTTACGTGGATGTTCCACAGGTATTGTCAGAATGTGTGGCAGAGGGGGTATGGGAGTTGGAACTTAAGAGGTTAAGTTGTTCCCATGATGCCTCAGCATTCTGACGTCAGTTTTAGAAGCTGGGAGGAGCTTTCCTGTCTGTTCCTCTCCGATCGTTGAGAGAGAGAGGGAGTTTGCCATGTCTGCGAGAAGTCCTGGAAATATCTGAGAAAATGATGCAATAAAAGAGCTGTAAATGGACATTACTGTGCTCTGTGTGTTTGTGGGAAACTAAGTGACAGGTTGCTGCTGTGTTTTACTCTGCTGGGCGTGACGGAGAAGAAGGAGCAGAATCGCGCAGAGGAAGTGTGCCGGACCTGCCGAAGCTGCCATAAAGAGCTAATTGCCGATAGTAAATCAATTAGCACGTCACGGACTAATCAAAACACCTAGGTTTGGATTTAAGGTAAACATTGAGGAAAACAGGGTTCTTGTGCCTTTAAAGCTGACTCACTACAATCTGCTTGTTTTATTAAAAATAATATTTTAAGCTAAGCCTATGTGTTTAATTCCTCCTGGTTATCATATGTTATCCAGAGTCAGGGTCCTTTGACCTGAATCTCAGTACTTGTTTATTTTAAAAGACAAAGGAGAACATCAGCACAAATTAGTTTGACCTACTACTTAACTTTCAATGTAGAATTTTAAGCAGCAAATCATCTAGTGAGACCAAAGACTAGCTGATGATATACAACCTATACCATGGGTGGGCAAACTAAGGCCTGGGGGCCAGATGCAGCCCAATCACCTTCTAAATCTGGCCCGTGGATGGTCCGGGAATCAGTGTGTTTTTACATGAGTAGAATGTGTGCTTATAAAATGGGGCATAGGAATTCGTTAATTTTTTATTTATTTTTTTGAAAATATAGTCTGGCCCCCTACAAGGTCTGAGGGACAGTGGACCCTGCTGAAAAAGTTTGCTGACCCCTGACCTATACCATACCCAGCCTTTCCCAAAGACTTTGGGTTCTTGTTCAGGTTACAGGAGATGTTTAATTTTGTCCTGTCCTTTGGGAAGGCACTTCAGTATTCATCACAATTGATAAAAATAGGCATCTTAATTTTCTTCCCTGAACTTTGACTTTCAAGAATATGAGCTTTTCTGCTAGATTAAAGAGCTCTCAGATATAATTTGTATTCCTTGCGTGTAGGTTTTGATGGACACTGAGTCAAGTGTTTAGGCTTGTCTTCTCTAAAGTACAGATACCATCCTCTTTAGTGTGTCAAGACAAGACATGCAGCAACAACCCTTCTGCGTTTTAACTCATTCATCTTTCTTTTGTGATGCAAGCAGAAAGCAGGAAGCAAGACTCTTAGCACAAAAAGACAGATGAAGCAAAACAATGCTGAGACAGTAGCAATATGCCTGTTGTCAACATGGCTCTCTCTCTCTCTCTCTCTCTCTCTCTCTCTCTCTCTGTGTGTGTGTGTGGGGGGGAGGGCATGCATATTACAATTGCAATAATTATGATATGTATTGGACTTGATTTTCTTTCAAAAATGTTGCTATTATTATTATTATTATTATTATTTCATTTGGGGATGTTTTATGGGAAGTGGTTCAGAAATAAATAATTTTCTATCCTTCAGAGTTCAGACATGTAGTGCTATGGTGTCAAGTCTATATATCCAGAAAGCTTCCATTTGTTCCCAGCATTCCTGGATCAGATGACCTCAGATGGTATTCCTATTCTTCTTTGGCAATCACTCATAACTGAGTAAGACTGTCTTCCATAAACACGGTTTTTAAGAATGAGTCCATAAGTGACTGCGGAGGCTAGTTCTGGATCCACACATCCTTCCACAGTGGGGACATTGGTTTCCGGGCAGGAGTTGATCACAGTGTGGATTTGCCAAGCATGCCTTCCTCTTAGCACGTTTCTCCCTTGCATCCTGAGTTTGAGTGTCTTCAAAGCCTATGACACCTTTGATAAAGGCTGTTCTCCAATTGGAGCGCTCGCAGGCAAGTGTTTCCCAATTCTTGGTGTTTATACTACATTTTTTTAAAAAAAAATTGCCTTGAGACAGTCTATATACCTCTTTTGTTGACCACCAGCATTACGCTTTACATTTTAAAGTTCGGAATAGAGTAGTTGTTTGGGAAGAGGATAATCAGACATCTGCACAACATGACCAGTCCAATGAAGTTGATGTTGAAGAATCATTGCTTCAACAATGGTGATCTTTGCTTCCTCCAGCACACTGGTATTAGTTCACCTGTCTTCCCAAGTGATGTGTAAAAATTTTTGGAGGCACCATTGATGGAATCTTTTGAGGAGCTGGAGATGACATTTATATATGTCCATGTTTCACAAGCATACAGTAAGGTTGGTAGTACAATAGCTTTGTAAACAAGCATTTTGGTTTCCCTGCGAATGTCCCAGTCCTCAAACACTCTGCATTTCAATTGGGAGAAAGTCGCACTCGCAGAGCTCAGGTGATGCTGGATTTCGGCATCAGTGTCGGCCCTTGTAGAAAGATAACTGCCCAGGTAGGAGAAGTGATCAACATTTCCCAACATTTCACCATTGAGTTGGATTTGTGGTGCTGCAGAGGGGTTATTTTGTACTTGGTGGTGTAGCACTTTGGTTTTTTAGATGCTGAGCAATAGGCCAAGATTTTTGTAAGCTTCTACAAAGATATTTAGGATGGTTTGGAGGTCATCCTCTGAGCGTGCACACACTACATTATCATCAGCATACTGAAGCTCTATGACGGAAGTTAAGGTAACCTTACTCTTTGCTTTCAGCCCACTCAGATGAAAGAGCTTTCCATCTGTCCGATATATGATTTCTACTCTGGTGGGGAGTTTCCCTATTGCAAAACTGACAAATCAAAGAGGCTCTGATTTTCAGAGCTGAAGTGCTTTACAACTGATTGTTCAAATCTTTTCATCAGGATTGTGGATTTATGTTTCTTGAAACATATGCATGGGTCAGCTGCTGTTTTCCTCATGGAATTCAGCATCCTGGGCATTTACACTCAATATGCGACACTGCTGGCGATGTTCTGCCCTTCACAGTGTTGTTAAAGGTAATGGTCTCCCTGAGATAAACACAGGTGATGCAACATTTAGATTCACAAGGATGTAGATCTGACTTGCTGAGTGGTGGTTTAAGTACAGCTGATTTGGAGACTGGTGGGGTGTTAGAATGGTTGGCATTCAGATTGCTTTAGCATGATGTTCTAACAATGGATAGCTTTCTCTGATTGCCGATTGATAGTTAGGAGATGCTGCAAAGAAATCTGCCATGAATAGAATACATTGTTCTTTGTTGACTGACATTTCAGTCTCATGGAGAAGATGAGCTTCTCTAGATAATATGGCTGGCTGGTTTGGCAATCAGATGCATGTGTGGGGACAGCCTCACCTCAATGTGGAAAGTTCTTTTTCTTTTCTGGTTGCAATCCAGCTGCCCTTTCTTGGAGTGGGCAAAGGCTACAATTGAAGGTGATTTGTGTTCACAGATAGAAATGTAGGCCTTAGTTTATACCACAGAAGGCTCCCAAGGAGGTGGTCTTCAAAACTTGGGTGGCATTCAGAACTTTGGAGGGGCAAATGGGTGCATTTGGGATTTTAGTGAGTGGCTTCTATGCTTTTTCAGTAGCTGCTGTGACAGTCAGAGAAGGAGAATTGTATATTGTTCCCTTAACCGTGAAGTTGAAATCCAAAATTTCTTCCACAGGCCCCTAAAAAGTGGCATAAAGCAGAGAGAAATAAGTCAGGAAATTCTCATCTCTTCTTGGGGCAAAACCCCACAAAAATTAATACTCCTTCATCAGTTTAGATCAAGCCAAAGCCCACTGCAAAAATTCAAACAAATTCAAAGGTATACAAAAAACCCAAAAAAACTCATTCACAAATACCAATACTGAAACTACTGTCTGTATAAGATCAGTAAATAAAACTAGAATCAATAATATTTTTAAAAAAAATCTAAAGCAATAAAACAAAGGATAAACCAAGAAAAACAAGAATAAGGGAAAATAATAAAGCAAATAATAATCAAAGTAATACAATCAAAAATAAAATTCTAATCAGATCAGGCATCACCATGACATTGGCACCCTCTCTAAATGGCTCAGGGAGGTAGAGGTTGGAGGCATTGTAATTCAGGATTTCTGGTCCTACCTCTAAGATTGCTCTGAGGAAATAGTTATGAGGACCAGTTTCGCCCTTGTGCTGGCTTCTACTAGTGCACTGGGTTAGCTGAAACTAGGCCTCCATCTTTCCCAACTCTGCCCACTCTCCATTGTACCACATATGAGTGATCACATGCTCACTCATCACTTACTTGCACCTTGGGGGCATTTGGTGAAGATGTTACATGCTTGGCAGCGGTCATGGATTAGAGATTAAGAACCGCTGGTTATACTAAATGTCCTACTTGGGTGTTGGTGGAATGTACAAGACTGATTCTCACTTCTGTGATATGCCACATGTAGAATCTACATGCCAGGCACGGAGTAAAGTTAAAACGGGCCAAGCTGTGTATTTAAATGCCATGTTTCTGTATTGATCTGTCTGTTCTGTGAGGAATTGAATTAGCACACACACCTAGGAGTAAGCTCCATTGAACAAAATGGGACTTGCCTCTGGGAAAATCTGCATGAGATTGCAATGTAAAATAATCTCTACCATGAGCAGGTGGTGCTCATTTACTACATATTCGATTGATGAAGTGACAAGATTTCAGCAAAGTTTTGATAAGGGCATCTTCACTTCCATTGTCCCTTCCTTCAAAGGGTTGCTTCTGGGAAATTGTGCATGCTACAAAAATTTTGTATGCTCCAACACAGCAGCTTTCCCTCAGTATCTTCCTGTGTTCAGTATGTTTACAGAAGCACCCCCCTTTAAACTATTCAAGGAACAAAGAAAACTAGAGATAGGAAGTCTTAAAACGAGTAGCAGGTACCTCTAAATAGCTTTTATTTCTCTATTATAATGCCTCTTAGAAAAATATTGTGATGACTCTTGCACCAAAGGCTAGAGTCCCAACCACAATCTCAGTTCTCCTTCCCAAACAAAAATAGTTTTAACATATCTGCATACTCGTGAGCACATGAAAATCACACACCTTAAGCCCTAAGCCATTAAACTCTCTGAACGCTTCGTGTAACATAAACCTAGCAGGCGATTCCTCTAAAGAAAACAAGATTACACAAAATCTAGTGCCTCACTGAACAATGCACAACTTTATAATGCAAAGGAAAGATATAACAGAAGGGGCTCTGTTGATTTTGTGCATCTCAGGCTGGCATTGCTACCCAAGGTAAAGGAAAAGAAGAACACAATAGGAAAGTACTATTGTGCAGGCTATTTTTATCTGTTCATTCAGAAGCAGTGACAGGTATAATTACAGAGTAGAAATTATTACAGGGCTCATTTGGGGGCATTTCTCCTTCTGTTCCAGGGAAGATAAAAGGCTGGAAGTGTTCCTGACATGCCTCCACATTGAAAACATTTCAGCACACTGTTGCGTTGATTAAAAACTGCCTCCTCCAATCCTTGATGGATATAGTTTGGGCAAAGGTTCCCCACAGACCTTCCCTGGTGAGACGTGAACTTTCTTTTGGTTCCAATAGAAAGTGATTACATCACAATAATCAGTTATAAGTTTCCTCAAGAAATACTGTACTGATTTCTCCTAATGAAATGTCTAGGTGAATTTGGAGTTTCCAGCTTGGGCAAAACATCCAAAGGATTTTATGATATGTAAGGAAGAAACAAGCCTCATGTCATTTTCCATGTGGGTTTCAAATCTCCTCAACTGAGCTCTCAAATTAGTCCTTTTCCTCTCAGCAACACTAGATGTCCTGAGGGCAGGACCAGATTAAGACCTTTAGAAGCCTGAAGCACTGAAAAGATTATAGTGCCCCTCATACGTAATTCAAAACAAAAACAATACCAGATCATAATGTAAAAAATTCAAAATAAAAAACCCATAGATTTATTGCAACATGTGACAAGATCTGATCTCCTCACATTATTTTAATCTATGTTAGTAGGACACACTATGGTTTAGGTGGATATAAGTAATAAGAACAGAAAAATGGGGGGAGAATGTGGAGTAGAATATAAGGAAGACTAATTATGTTCTGATTTTCTCTGTGATGCTCCCCCCCCCGAATATCAAATGTCAAATTCTTTTTTAAAAATAAATTGTGTGCACTCCTGCTTTGCCAGTGCCCTCAGCATGTGCTCCATCCACCTATTGGGAAATACAGGTTGGGAGTCTGGGCTTTGTGCCTCAGGCAAAGATCAGCCTTCCATTTAGTGAGTAACAAATTTTACCTAAAGTGAAATTGCAATTTGAAGTGGGAGATTCCCCCCACAGGATAGGTATCCATGAATTCTGAAGAAAGGAACGGGATTTTGGAGGAAACAATGGATGAATTTCTTGGAGGAAGGGGAATCCCAAACATTCCTCAGCAGAACAGGAGGCTTTTCTTTGACAGAGATGGGGAGCTGTCCAACGCTCTCTTCAGATTAACTAGGGAAGTATCCATTCCCCCTATCCCTAAGCCAATCTTTGCGGGGCAGGAATCCCTCCACTCATCCCTGCCAGTCCCAAAAGACCTCTTGCTGGCCTCCAGTTCCCATAACATCCCCTTTTCATTGAGTTAGCTGTCAAGTGTCAGCAGCAGCGCACAGTGAGAGAAGAGCAGGAAGGTTTGTCTGTGACCATTCACAATGGCAATATTAGAAAATGATCCCCCATCACCCTAGAATTGCTTGGCCCATCACAGGCATTTTCTGAAGAGCACATTGCTCCAAAATTGTCATTCAAATGCATTTTGCTTCCAGAACAGAAAAAATTACAGAGCCCGATTTTTTATCAGCCTCAGTAGCCATCCAACTACTTTTGAAATTAAGATAAAAGAGCCTCACACACAGCTTTAGAAAATGGTTTATTATGTTGTTAACTCTGACAGCTGGTTCTATAGCCTCTTGTGTTCAGTGTTCTTCCATTCTGTGGGTCAACGAAATGGTGTGTGCCTGGTAGGGTTTGATGACACCAGAACAAACTGACCACATGCAGAGTTTCTGACTTCTGGTTCTCCCTGATGTTTAGGTACCAGTTTAACTACAACCTGGAAAAAACCCCACCTTTCCAGTAAATGCATTGGTAGCACTGAGTCCCAACAGGTTTTTTTTGACTGAAATTATGTATTTTAAAATCCTTGGTGTCCAATAGACATAAATTTTAAAAGGCTTTTACCATCAGTGACTAAAGGAAAGAAAATAGATAGCACAATAGCTTGCTATTTCACTTACCATTCATTGACTGGACAGTTTGATATAATGCTGGCTAGTTACCTAGCAACACAGAGTGTATTGCTGAGCTTGTTACTACCTAATTCTCATTTGTCATAATTTGTGTAATCAGAAGTGATCATAAATAAAACCTGAATACAATCAACTGACTTATGTTTGCAATTAAAATCAATCTGAATCAGAAGGAGCGAGCTAACAGCTCAGACCTTCATATTGACAGACCTATTGCTCTACCAATACTTTCCTCTCATTTATTTGCTCCATTTCTTCTAGTCGAGGCTATTTGCATTTCTTTTTTTTCAAGATCATTCAATTACCAGCCCCATTTTACCTCACTTCAAATTTCATTTCACCGCCACATCTACATTAGGACAATATCCATATGAGAAAGCTATCAGCGGCTCTACATTCTGGACACACATTCGTGACCTTCTAATAAATATCTGGCAAGCAATCAGGCTGATCTATAAGCCATTGCACCAGCAAAACAACAAGCGCACTGGAATGCAAAATGGATGAGCGATAGCAACATAATCACATGTAGCATTGCACTGGGATTGGATTGCAAACTGACCTCAGGATGTTGTGCCAGCATAGGAAGGCCAATTGATGCTACAGTGCCAACAATGACTATCTTTCGCTGGAGAGAAATGCACAAAGAGTCGTTCTTATGAAAGAATAGCAGAAAGGAAGCATGGCAGGGACAGATCTGGAAAGGACTCTTAGGTACCATCAACCACCATTGGGTTGGCCATTGAAATGTAGCACGATGCTGTCCTGATAGTGATGGGTAAGGGGAGGGAGATCTATCTAAATTGTGCACCTAAGGGAGGGGAAGTTGGGGAAAGGGAAAATGTGCTATTGTTAAGAAGAACTAGAGGTCTCTGGGTTTTCTTTTATTCCAGTTCTCTGTTTAGTCCTTTGCTCCTAAAGACTTTAAAATAGGTTTTCACTTATCATGAAAGCGGTCCTTTGAAATTCAATGATAGCTCAAAATAAAAATCTGTCATCTATGACTTTATTGGAAATCAAGACACTTGGCTGGATGAGAGACTTGGTTGGCAGACAAAACAGTTTGGGCACAGTTGCCCCCATTTGGGTTCTTTGCACAGGAGAAATAGTGGGTTGATTGAAGGGGAGGTGGGGTTGCTGCAATTCATAAGGGTTCCATCTCCCTTGAAATGGCCATTTCCAGGTCATTTCAAGTGTGATTATCTAGTATTTGCAACTGCATAAAATAAGGATTCCCTCTGGGTCCTAACCAGCTGCAGAGGTGGCTTTGGATGTTCTGCTGAAAACCCTAATATATTGCTTTCAGAGATTTTAATTTCAGCGCATACACTGACGCTGTACCCCACCTTAGCAGTTGCATTTCAGGACTTCATGGCAATGTTATGTCCAGAACCTCCGCCTGTCCCGTTTTACTTGATGTATCTCAGGATTACTAGCTGAAGTTGTGAGCTAAGTGCTTGGTGCTTTTTAATACTTAGGCACTGACCCTTGCCCATCCTATCTTTACCAGTGGAAGTCTTCTGAGAAAAGCTTACAAATTTAAATGTGGTGCCATCCTCGTTTCTCTGAATGACAAACATGTGCCACCAGTTCTCAAAGAGACGATGGCATGATCCATATTAATGATGCCTTCTCTCTTGATGCTTCCTTTTTCTTGCATTTTAAAGTCTTTATAATTGCACAATAACACAATACGGGATTAATTTATGGAATTCACTGCCAAAAGGTGTTGTGATGACTGCTAGCTTAGATGACTTTAAAAGGGGCTTGGGCAAATTAATGGAGGACAGATCTCTCAGTGGCCCAGCCTTTCTATCAGCAGTGCTATTTTATAGAAAAAGTGGTGCTAGAACTCACCATGAATGCCTCCCTTGTTCTCTTTGAACGGCAATGCTGCCAACCTGAGAGGTGCCGGAACCCACATTTGAGGTGTCAGAACTGAGTTCTGGTGAGTTCCAGCTGAAAAAAAGCCCTGCCCATCAGGTTTAGTTAATATATAGATTGATACATGTGAAGGACAGCAGAGTGATACTTACTCCATGCCTATCAACCAGGGGGAAAAATGTGGCTATTGTTATAGAAGCTATAAATATATTTCATTTTCTCCTTCTGATATGTGAAAATCACATATTTGCTGCTGCAGATTAATGTCCCAAACAGAGATAAGGGTTTGATATCATTGGATTTGTGGGAAAAGGGCCATGGGTATAACAACAACAACAACAACAACAACAACAACAACAACAACAACAACAACAACAACAACAACTTTATTATTTATACTCTGCTCATCTGGCTGGGTTTCCCCAGTCACTCTAGGTGGCTCCCAACAGAATACCAAAAAACAGAATAAAGCTTCAAACATTGAAAACTTCCCTAAACAGGGCTGCCTTCAGAAGTATGGCAAAAATTATGCACAATTTAACCATTGGTGCATGCAACAAGCAACACTGATTCAAATCTGTACTGATTATACTTGCTAGAGAAACATATGAGTTTTTGAATGCAAATTATGATGCACAATTACCTACTATCAATAATAATACGAATGCAATTTACAACAATGATTCAGATATTTCCGTTGCAAAAACAGAACACCCACTTCTGCAAGTATGTGTTCTAAACATATAGTGTCAGTGCACAGGAATGTGGGGGGGGGGGGAGAATTTAACACAAATAAGTAACAGGTTTTACATATACCTGGAGGCTCTGTTCTCTCAGCCTGGTGCTATACAACTCTCATTCCCTTGACTGGCCATGCTAGCTGGAGATGATGGGAGTTGTGGTCAAAACATCAGTCTAAGGCAGGCTGTTATTGCCCAGTTAGGTATGATTAAAAATAAATAAATAACATAGTGAGGGAGAAGGAGATGGGCAAAGGGATTACACAAGCCTGAGAGGGATAGGGTCATTAATATCTTGCCAGTGTGTTCTAGTGGTGAGGGTGTTGGACCTGGGAGAACAAGGTTCAAATCCCCATTCATTCCCAGTCATTGTTAAACATTTCCAGCACTTGTGTAGGGACCTGCAACCTCACATGTCAGCAGATAGGACAGAGGAGTTGACCATGAAGCAACAGGAAATGAAACTAAGGTGGAATTCTTAACCAAAACAGGGAGTTGCATTTGCCCGCTACTGGGTGGTGCACCACTCCCAAGCTCTTTTGCCTCCATCACCAATCTGCATGAAACCCACCAGGCATAAAGTGGGCTTTGTTGTGGAAATCACTCCAGGATATCTGTCTGTCTGCTCTTCCCTTCTTCCTGGATTTCTTCCATCCCTGTTCTTTTTAAATATTATTGTTTATCTGGAGCTATGCGCACTCCACGGTGAGATGTTTCAAGGGTCCTGAACCTGTCCCAGCTTGAACCATGTACTTGATTCGCTTAGAATGAAGGCCACTGGAGATGTAGGGCATTTCTGTGGTACAATATTTTATTTATACATCGAGAGGCTGTGCATAAGGAAGAAAACTGACAGCGTTAGCACTCCAATAGATCCAGCACCCCATTAGATTTCTAGGGAGGCCACCAAAGCCATAACTCTGGATCAGGGCAGTTCAACTTTTTATAGAAAGTAGGCCACAAGAGTACTTTGACACATAACCCATGGGCCACACACTAAATTGAATTTCCATATTGTATATTAAAGTGTTTGCAATTATATAATATATAAATTTAATATGCAAACAGATGTACATGCTTTCGCTAACAACGCATGACACAAAACATTTTTTTTTAAAAAAAAGGTTTTAAGATGTTTTTTCTTGAATGCTGCTGTGGACTGTGGGCCTCAAGCTGAATCACTTAGTTCTGGATTATTCTGGAGAGAAAGCCAGCCCCCCCATCTTTTTCAGACCCACCCAGTTTCTGGACTGCAAGTCCATTGTTCTCTTTCACACGGACACCTCATTGACATCATCTCTAGTCAGGGAAGGAGGAGGTGAGAAAGACGTACCCTGCCCACCTATTTAGTTTCTGTGGCAACTCATCACCTGCACAGGGTCTTATCTTTAGTTATGCAAAGGCTTGTTTTCCAGACAAAAGGGAATCTGCTCAAACACCAAGAGTGTGGTGCTGATAACACCAAGTTTGCAGGTTTGATCCCCATAAGGAACAGTTGCATATTCCTGCACTGCATATGATGATTCTCGGGGTACCTCCTAACTCTGATTCTATTCTATTACAATATGTGTTTTCACATATGATTATTACAGACCCTACATGTGTGCCTATTTTCCAGGGACATCCCTGATTTAACGAACCCGTCCTGGTTTCTGATTTGATCCTGGAATCTCCTGCTTTTCCTTAGGACGTCCCTATTTTCACTGGAGAAATGTTGGGGGGTAGGGTGTTATCTGACCCCCGAGCCCTCTGAAGGCAATCTTGTATAGGGAAGGGTTTTTTTATGTTTAATGTTTTATTATGTTTCTTTTTAATATGTTGGAAGCTGCCCAGAGTGGCTGGGGCAACCCAGTAAGATGTTTGGAGGTATAAATAGTAAAATTATCGTTGTGGAATGGGATATCCCTATTTTCATTGGAGAAATGTTGGAGGGTATGGTATTACAGCAGCTCTGTCTCTTCAGAGGGGTGTGCATGTGTACTATCAGTTTGAAGACAATGTAGATAATGCTTCTATAGTCAATGAAATATGCAACTATCAGCGCTGCAAGCAAAGCGAAGAAGCCAAATTTTATAGTACTCCCCCCCCCCCCGCCCAGAAGTGGAACAAGTAATGTTCCTTTAAAAATAAAATAAAAATAAATTCCATCTGCAAGAGCAACGCATGCTGTGGTCATGTAAGGTATAATTACAAAGAAAGCTATTTTTGAACCTTTTCCTCCTCCTCTCTCCTCTCCTCTTCCAGATTCCCTTCCCCCAGGTTTCTGGAAAGCTTGCAGCAAATGTAGTTCTCCTTTGCAGGTGACTACAAGCGCTGTCTTCTGCTGGGGGAAATATGGGATATTTGGGAATGGTAGCAAAATACATCATTCGCTAAAACACATTTCAGGAGCCTTCCTTTCTATGCAGTGCTAAGCTGTCTCCTGAGCCATCACATTCTCCTCTGATGCACAGTGTTGGCAGCAGCTATAACAGAACACGCTTGCAGAATTGAATGAATCCCTCTTGCCTCTAAATGTGGTAGCTTTAACGACAAGAATTGTGAATGGGATATCCATGGTAGGCACTTGCAGGTGGAGTATTCATGGGAGCCAAAAGCTAAATGTGGCATTGTTCTATAGATGGCATCAGAGGCGGATTGAGGGGACCATGACCAGTTCAGTTGCACTGGGCACGCAGCCTCAGGGGCACTGCAACTATGATGAAGAATGCGGGGACGACGACGACCAAACTTTGGCATCACACAGAGCACCACTGAAATTTGAGACCCCAAGGTCTGTCATGGCTTGCACCACTCTTTATTGAGTATGAAGCTCTTTATTTCAGGAAAGGGACTCAGAATAGCATTCTCTCTCACTCGTTTACTCATACACACACAGAGAGAGTGTTCAGAGAAAGAAGAAAATAATCATAGAAAGTGTGCATGGCAATACAAATTAGGCCTTAACAGGCATAGAAATAAATTTCTGGGGTTGCCTTTGAGAGGTATCCAACAAATAAGAGTTGCCCCCAAATTGCCCTTTGCTCCTGTGCTTTTAACTGAAGCTTGATCTGGAGATCAGGTGATCAAATCATGAGCTTGTTGTAATAAGCTGTTAATTCTTGTACAGATCACACAGTGGTTGAAGGCACAAGAGCTGAGCTGATAGTTTTGGTCCACTCGCAACTCTACTACCAGCCAGAAGGCCATAGCTATTTCTCCTTTTTCCCCCTAGCCGTTTGACCTTTTTAATGCCTTCATTGAAACCCCAGTGTAGTAAAATTAGCAGGGATATGTGTGTGTGTGACTGCATAATGAACCACCCTTTCCCTCACTCATTGATTCTATCATGTCAATTTAGAGTGGCTAGGAGTCCTATTTTACAGCAGATGGTTCCCTATTTGGATGGCTGCAAAGTCCAAGTGCAGCTTAAAAGATACAGAACAGTAAGAGGGGGGAGCAGGGCCCTTGGAGTTACCCATTTATAACTGGACAGCAGACTGAACAGGCACACAAGGTGCAGTCTAGCCACCCAGTGCAAATTCACCCTCCTATACCCTCCAACATTTATCCGATGAAAAGAGGGACGTCTTAAGGGAAAGTATGGCATTCCGGGATCAAATCAGAAACTGGGATGGCTTCTGTTAATCCAGGACTATCCCAGTAAAATAGAGACACTTGGACCTGTTGTCAATTTACATAGGATAATCAGTGCTTGGGGCTTCCACATGCAAGTAGCACATTCAGGGATTGTGCAGTTGTGGCTGACATCTATGCCCTGTATTTAAAGCACCCTCAAATCACTTTAAAAGTCATGGAGAACCCTGGGAACTGTCATTTGTTAAGGATGCTGAACTCACAGACCTACAGCCCCATGCAACCTTCACAAACTGCACTTCCCAAAATTCTCCATGACTGCTAAATGGTATAAGAGTGCTTTAAATGTATGACGGATGTGCTGTTGTCTGTGTTTCTTCCCCCTTCCTCCTCACTTTTAACTCTAGGAAATTCAACACAGTTCCTTATCACTCCACCCCACCCCACTTTCTCCTCAGACTTCAATGGCTCTCACTCTAGGACACTGGTAGTATTTTACCTGGAATCACCAGGGAATTTACAACTGGAACGCTACCCTGGAAACCCAGACATGTGAAGTTGGCCATAGTGTGCAATTAAGGTAGCTTTCCAGCGAAATTACAGGTTGTTTTGTTTTATATTTTTGGAGCACCTGTGATTATAATGAGTGTACGAACTTCTTTAAACTGTTTATCTAAAAATCTTTGGATAGCTTTTTCATGTGCCAAACATATCAGCAAGGGGAACTAATTATCCATAGCCTTCAACAAATCTTTATGAATTACAAGGCTGCTATATAAAATTGCTGACTAACATGGTGGTACGAGTTCCCACAGCAGTTGCCTAATACTTGCTAATATACGAGGGTCTATACCAGCGGTTCTCAACCTGTGGGTCACCAGATGTTGTTGGACTACAACTCCCATCATCCCTGAGCTCTGGCCTTGCTAGCTAGGGGTGATGGGAGTTGTAGTTCAACAACATCTGGGGACCCACAGGTTGAGAAAGGCTAGTCTATACAGTGGTGGCTGGTGCCCATCAGAACTGGTAGGCCAGAAGGCAGGGAGACCAACAGTAGGGGGAGCCAAAGCCAATGACAGGTAGAGCTGAACTAATTCTAGTTTTGTTCCCATTCTTGTCCTAGCACAGTTCTACAAGGATGAGAATTAAGCAAAGCAGGAGGGAGCTGGCCGGCAGTGACAACCCCTGGACTGGATGTTGTAAGTAAGAAGGCAAACAGGTGGCACTGGCTATCATAACTGGCAGGACAATGGGGAGGAGGCAGAGGATCACAGTGAGGGGTTTAGCTGGGACTGGGACAGGGACAAGCTGGGGATGGGGAAGGAGAGGTCAGTGTAGGAAGTACTCACAGGGTGACAGAGAATGATGAGGGGATGGGGGTAAGTGTACAGGAACCAGAGCAGCAGGGCTCACACCAGAGCCAAAGGGCCCTCTGTGTCTATGAACATGGTGGGCTCTGAAGTGTAGGGAGCAGTGGGAGGGGTGCTCTAGGAGGCTGAGGCACACAAAGGCCCACAGTTCAGCTCATTGGCCTGGTGGGGCTTGCTAGCTCAGGGAGAAGGTGTATGATTCCTCAGCTCTGAACAGGTGAGGGCCACATGCTTCATCAAGCCCAGATGCTGCAATCAGCATGCAACGTATAAAATAGAAGCAGAGCTGGGATGGTGCTTTGGTTTGGACATGTTTGATTGTCCCTGGATTGGGGACTTGATATACTGACTTGCTGCCAGGTAGGACAGGGGTTCAGGACGTCGGCAGAGGTTGGTGAGACAGTAGTCCATTCACTCTAATGGAAATATTGATAATTAGCTACTTGAAGGGAGTTTAATAAATTTGTGCTAGCATGCTGCACCTGTTGTTGTTGTTGTTGTTGTTGTTGTTGTTGTTGTTGTTGTTGTTGTTGTAATATAAATAATATAAACAAACAAACAACAATTTTATATAAAAATTAATAATAATAAAAAATATAACGCCCCACCCATCTGGCTGGGTTTCCCCATTTTCACAAAATGGGTTTCCTCATTTTCACAAAAACTCACTAATAATGTATATACCGCAATGGAGTTTAGGCCTGGATTTTATTGTACTTGTAGTTCGTAAATGATACTGGAATCAACCTAGTTATTGAACTTGAAGTAGTTATAGTTCAAAGTGTGATAGTAAATGCAGCAAGGATCAAACTTTGGGGAGAGTATAACACAAAACAGACAGGAACTATGTGAAACTTACTGGTAGAATAAGAAATCAAGATAACAAACTTTTTATAAATGAATGAAAAAGGTTTATTGAATATTTACAGATAAATTGCAAACAGAGGAAAACATTGGTAGAATTGTTGTAATAACCTGCAGTTTCATAAGAGTATGTATTTAAAGTAGATTAATAAATGAGCAAATTAAATGAATTTGGATATGCAGAAGATATTAAAAAATAACTTTAAGGAACCACAGAAAGAGGGGGAAGGAAGTCAAATTTTGAAATGTTAAAATGATCGTAAAATTAATGAAATGTATAAATCTGAAAAGTATAAATAAAAAATTATATTAAAAAAGGAAATATGTGATAGTGCCATCCTGGTGCCCACACTCATAGGGCACAGTATACCCCCTCAGTACACATGCGGTCTGCAGTCTGCCACATCCTCTTGGGTTTGTTGGATGAGGCAGGGAGGACATAGGCAGCAAAACAGTGCTGAAAAGGCAGGTGGGACTGTGCCTGGGAATTCAGGCCTAAACTGAGTGCCACAAGCTGGTTGCATATGTGCTAAGGGACATATAACTTTTATAGCAGCCATCTGTTTTTAGTACTTAAGATATGTGTTCTGCTCCATGCCAGAAAAACCACTGCTTTCTGACTGGAGATACGATGAACTATTTAGGATGTGTGAGAGGGTGGGGTGGGGGAAATAGCCAAACCCCGAGTACGCTATTCAACAGAAGCTGGTTTTACCTTAATATGTGACTTTCAGACTGGTTGTGCATAGTTTGGGCAACTGGGTCATGCCTGGAGGTTCATTTCCAGCACACATTTTCATTTGCAGGGCCTCCCCTCGCAAGTGTGATGTGTGGAGAGGCTGTATACGGGTATATGCTCTGAAACAGGACCCATGTGATACTAGGATCCTGTTGACAGCTCAGAATGTTCCTATTGTCTGTTTATCTGTTATTCGTCAGACATGTTATTCTAGTACAGTGGTACCTTGTGTTATGGATGGGATACATTCCAGAGGCCCGTCCGTAACATGAAATGCCCACAACTCAAAGCGTTGTGTCTGTGCAGGTGCGCGAAGCGCGATTTGGTACTTCTGCGCATGTGCGAGTGGCGAAACCCAGAAGTAACCCATTCCGGTACTTCCGGGTTGCCGCAGGACGTAACGCGAAAAGACGCAACATGAAGCGGACGCAATACGAGGTATGACTGTAACTATAATGAAGGGGTCAAGAACCTCAGGACTGGGGTTCAACTGTGACCCTCCAGGCCTCTCTGCCTGGTCCCCAGGTCACACACATATCACCCAAGCCACCCCAAACTCTCCCCTGGGCTACATTCCTCAATAGCCCTGGTCTGTGCCCTCAAGTGCTTTTGCCTGGTTCGAAAGCATCTTTAAGATGTGATAAAAACTCTTGCTTGCCTGAATGAAGAATGGAGAGATGTGTCTGCCTGCAGGCATGCAGAAGCCTTTGACCTTCTGCGGCTGGAACATAGCCTACTGTAAAAAATAAAAATAAAAATTAAGAGCCATATCCATTGCTCCCATCTATTTTTACCTCTGAATCCACCCACCTCTGGAAAGTTGCCCATGAGCAAATGTAGTCCTTGGGCTGAAAACAATTTTCCACTTCAGATATGTTTATTTGTTGCTTTTTAAAATCTGTCTTCTCCCTCTGTTGGTTTCTGATTTTACCATATCTGTTTTACTTTCTAATATGGGGTATTTCCTTCGCTCCTTTTACATGCCACTGTGGACACAAGATCACTTTGTTTCTAGCATAGTAGTCTGGAAAACATGGGCCAGAAGAGCATATCTGGACATCACCTTGTCAGTTGCCCCTCTGTGCACTAAACCTTTTGGTACATTTGAATTGCCTGCACCTGTGATGGTGGGGATGTGAAGATGGCAATCTGATTAATACCAAGTGGCAGGAGTTACAATTAAAAACACAAATACACACACAAAAATATCCTGATTTTATGGCTCAGATCAGTTAGTGATGCAGAAACAAAATATAAAGTAGAAAAATGGCTATGAAAATATTATAATCCAACCTCCTTCAGTGTTGGCTTAATAAACAGGCAGCACTTTCCAGATCTTATAAAAGATGCTCCAACTTACACTATGCAATTCTGTATCAAATCTCAGCTTCAGAAAAGAAAAAAAAAATAGCAAAACGCTGCAGCTGGAGACAAGAAAAGAACACTAACCTTTTAAAAGATTCATAATGAGCTAAAAGGCCAAGGCAAAGTCAATTTATTATTCACCAAAGTCTCAGGTTCCAGCATGTTTTGTTCTCCTGAATAAAACATACTCTGAGGACAGCTAAGCCAGTCAGAAGCACAGGGGAGAAGGGGAGCTAAGCCAAGTCAGATAGATTTGCATATTCGTTTTTAAAACCAAGAGCACAATGGATGCCATCATTAACCTTGATAGTGCACTGGTGTCCTTTGAGTTTTATCTGTATGTACATGGAAAGCAAAAAATAAAAAATAAATTACTCTGAGTTAGAATTGAGTAGCCAACGCTGACAAAACATGGAATGTGATGGCTGTCCTTTTCTTCCATGTTTGGTGGCAGCAATGCTCCTGAATACCAGTTGCTGGAAACCACAGGAGACTAGGGGGCTTTTGTGCTTGGGTCCTGTCTATGGGTTTACAGCAGGTTCTTTTTATGATCGAAAACAGGGGGTAGAAAATTATGCCAAAACTCCATGTCACAGATGAGTTTTTCCTTTGTGTCCAGTCTATACTAGAGACTAGCCTTTGCCATTTTGTTGCACTCCAGATGTTTGGACTACATCTCCCATCAGCTCCAGCAAGCATGGCCATTGTCAAAGACTGCTACAGATCTTGTTGTTGTTTAGTTGGGTCCGAATCTTCGTGACCCTATGGACCAGAACACGCCAGGCACTCCTGTCTTCTACTGCCTCCCGTCCTATCTACATGCAGCTGCTGGGTGATATCAGAAACAGTGGATTCCTCATACTCCTGTCTTGATACTATTGTTGCAAGCCTCCTTGTTCTCTGAGCAGTGTGAGATTCTAGGGCAGGGGTCTGCAACCTTTAAGACAAAAAGAGCCACTTGGACCCGTTTCCGAAGGAAAAAAAACCTGGGAGACGCAAAACTCGTCATTATAAACATAACTTTTTTGTCACTTTTTAAAAATTATTTCTTTGTTTGACCCCTCAGAATTACTCCTCCTCATAGAAATGAACGTTAAATTAAGAAGTTGCCTTTTTTTTGGTGTGTGTTCTTTACTCCCCTTCAAAACAGTGACCAGCGTACATGCCCCCTTTCAATGCAGTGACCAGCGTACATGCCCCTTACAATGTAGCGGGCGGGCGGGAAGGTGACGTCAGGACGGTGCATGACTAACGCACGCACCGCCCCCATGCGATGTCACAGCCAGTACAGCGCCTGCCACAGTGGGGAGTGTCGGGGCGCACAATGCTCCCCACAGTAGTATCCGCCCCGGAGCCGCGGCAAGGGTGTAAAAGAGCCACATGCGGCTCCAGAGCCGCGGGTTGCAGACCCCTGTTCTAGGGGTTCTGGGTTTACCCAGGGTTCATGCTTCCTTTTGGAATGGGGCACAGCGGAGACCGTGGTGTCTTTATGATATATGGTTTATTTACACATATATACAACCTGAGCCTGCGATGGAGGGGTCAACAGCATTAATATCCCAAAGGGGTCTTATTTCTGCCATAGCCTCAGCCTTGGATTCAAATTTCTTTTTTTAAAAAAATTATTTATACTTTTCAAATTTATACATTTCATGAATTTTACAATCATTTTAACATATCAAGGCCTGACTTCCTTCCCCCTCTTTCTACAGTTCCTTAATTTTTTTTAAATATCTTCTGCATATCCACATTCATTTAATTTGCTCATTTAATTATCTACTTTAAATATACACTCTTATGAAACTGCAGGGTATTACAGTAATCTTGCCAATGTTTTTGCAATTTATCTGTAAATATTCAATAAAACATTTTCATTCTTTTATAAAAAGTTTGTTATCTTGATATATTATTCTTCCAGTAAGTTTCACCATTTCTGCATATTCCATAAGTTTTTATATCCATTCTTCCTTTGCTGAGACTTCTGCTTCTTTCCATTTATGGGTGAGTAACATTCTTGCTGCTGTAGTTGCATACATAAATAAATTTCTATATACTTTAGGTAGTTCCGTCCCTATAACTCCCAAAAGAAAAGCTTCTGGGTTTGTTTGTTTTTAACAAAGGTTATTTTAAATATCCTTTTCAATTCATTATATATCATTTCCCAGTAAGCCTTAACCTTACTACAAGACCAGATAGAAATATTAAAAACTTGAATTCAAATTTCTATCTGTCTCTTTCCAGCTTGCTGCTGTTATTCTGGCTCACAGCATTCCCACAATCTCTGCTCTAACCTCTGGCTTTGTTTGTTGAGGAAGGGAGTCCCGCCCACTTGCCATCTTGCACAGAGCCTCTTCCTTTTTGTTCCCAATAATGGCTCATCACCCAGGCGATCGCCTCATCAGGAAGCTAGACTGGCTCATATTTTAACACTTGCTGAATCCAGGGCTTGGAACGGTCTCACATTAGCCTATTCTCTCCCCCCCCCCACTCCCCCCCCAAAAAAAACCTCATGATGCGATCATCGGCGGGATAAATAAGAAAAGGTTGATAGAAAATCCTGACGAGATAGAAGTGACACCAGTGGGATCTGCAGAAGTGAGTTCTCTCGTAATAAATGGGATCGCACACCTTGCTCTGTCAGGTTCATGGCCTGGGTATTCTTTTCAACCTGGTTGTGCTCATTATGTGACAGTACCTTCTTTCAAAGATACAAAATTGGCCACTGCCATCCATTTATGTGCAACCTCTACAGCGGATCAGTGCAGTGTATTCTGTATATTTTTTAAGGTGGTTCAAGACCTACAAAAGCTGCGATTGATACAGAATGTTATTTGGATGGGATCAAAATACAGGGAACATAACACAATCTACTTTAAGGGCCTCATGGCTTAGCTGAGCATACCTGAAGAAACACCTCCACCCTTTTCAGGGTCTGTTCAGGATCCTGAAACATATTGGAAGAGCCCACCTCATTGTACTTCTACACTATTTGCATGCACAAGCTGTATACTAGGGGTATACAGTCATACCTCGGGTTAAATATGCTTCGAGTTGAGCGCGTTCGAGTTGTGCTCCTCGGCAACCCAGAAGTAGCGGGGCGCGTTACTTCAGGGTTTCGCCGCTTGTGCATGCGCAGACGCTCAAAATGACGTCACGCACATGCTCAGAAGTGGCGAAAAGTGACGCGCGTGTGCGCAGACACACCGTCACTAGTTACGTTTACCTCTAGATGCGAACGGGGCTCTAGAACAGATCCCGTTCGTATCTAGAGGTACCACTGTACTAGGGGTATCCCGAGACTGAGATGAACTTACAGAATTAAAAACTGTGGGGTTCAGGTCAGAGCTTTTTTGAGGGAGGAGGTTTTTGGCTTCTGGGGGAGAGAAAGGAACAGCCACTCACCAAAAAATTGCTGGGGAAACAAACAACCTTGCTGACTAAACTCTGTCTTCCATTCTGCAGATTGTGTGGCAAGGGAGAGGGGCCGGATTCAGTTTAACCAATGCTACGGAAAGGGACCCAGTGATTGACCGTGATCTACCAAAACCTCCCAGGATCGCAATCTACCTGTTGGACATCCCTGCTGTATACAAAGGTGTTGTAGTCTGGACTGTGGCCTTGGGCATATCAAGCTATCTCAGCTTCAATTTTTTGCCTGCCAAATGGGACTATTAATGGCCTTTTAAGTTGCTGAGAAGGACCCACCCTATTCCTGTGACAGTAATTTGTGTTGACTGTTTTTAATTTTTAATTCTAAATTGTCATCACTTGCCCTGGGCCCTCCTGCTGTAGGATGGATAATAAATTTGATGATTGCTTGAGAAATGTTGAGATTATACTACTGCCTAAATATGATTTTTTATTTATTTAAAAAGTGTTATTATAGATGTATGTTTATCAAATACATAAATCCACATACACATAAAATAGTCTTTTGATGGGATTAAATTATGTACAACTCTGCCAGATAGATCACTAATAAAGAGAATAAGTAAACTCACATATTTCTGAAGAAACAGAGCCCCACTCTTGTAGATATTCCTGCCATGTCTGGAATAAAGTTAACTGCTGAAATGAATTTTAGCAGTTGCTTCTTCCTAGGCATAGTTTACATCAGTGCCTCCTTGCTAAATCCCCTGCATATAAAACAAATTCAATCCTTTGTCTGGTTTTGGGTTTTTTTTGTTTGTTTTTGTTTGCTGTTCTGCCACTGAAACTGATGGTGTCTCATTTCCTTAAACCAGGCACTTTTATTCATAAAGATGTGTTTTCATCCAATCAATGTATATTAACTAGATCTAATATAAATGTCACTTTTGGTGTGCTGAGCATATTTGTTTTTATTTACTAAAATGGGCTTCGTTTTTCACCCAGACTCATAAATATTTGATGGCAATATATTTTCCGTTCAGCTATCAAGAGTTCAGCAAAGGCGCGTAAGGTTGGCTTGATATGCAAAGCTATGCTTAGACAATGCAACTCCATAACTGCTCATTTCTATTTTGAACCTTCATTCAGAAATAAAGAAAGACGGACCCTTTATAAAGAAGCATTAACCCCATTCAGTTGTGGATTCTGATAGCGTGGCAAGATTCTGCCTCTACATCCTTTGACAACAGAAACATATCCATGCACCCACACCCATTGTAGCATGTTTAGATCACAAAGTCGTTGGGCGGGATTCACCCTAACAAACCACGTTGGTGGAAACCCTGTGCGAGTACTTTAATTTTGACTTGCCTGTTACCAGTTTGTTTATTCCAGAGGTCAGCAAGGGGTCCGGTCCACTGTCCCTCAGACTTTGTGGGGAACCTGACTATATTTTTTGGGGGGAAATATGAACGAATTCCTATGCCCCACAAATAACCCAGAGACTCATTTTAAATACAGTGGTACCTCAAGTTAAGTACTTAATTCGTTCCGGAGGTCCGTTCTTAACCTGAAACTGTTCTTAACCTGAAGCACCACTATAGCTAATGGGGCCTCCTGCTGCTGCCACACTGCCAGATCCCGATTTTTGTTCTTATCCTGAAGCAACGTTCTTAACCTGAAGCACTATTTCTGGGTTAGCGCAGTGTGTAACCTGAAGCGTATGTAACCTGAGGTACCACTGTAAAAGCACACATTCTAATGTAAAACCACCAGGCAAATCATGCTCAGGGCAGCTTACAACAGAAACAAATACATAATTACAAGCATAGCCAAAGTACTCAGAGATAACCCAGAGATGCATTTTAAATAAAAGGACACATTCTACTCATGTAAAAACAAGCTGATTCCCAGACCGTCCGTGGGCCGGATTTAGAAGGCAGTTGGGCCTGATCTGGCCCCCGGGCTTTAGTTTGCCTACCCATGGTTTATTCATTCAGAGCATTGGCTCCTCTCACTTCAGCCAAAAACATTCCCCAAGGTGCTACGTTGCATCAGTGTGTTGCAAAACCAACAGGCCTGATAATCAATAGGTCTTTGAGGCTGTTTGTGTGTTTTCTTCTGTTTTAAACCTGTAATAGTGATGCACTTAGTGCACTTTAGTTTTCATCTTTCATCCAAAATGAGAGGTGAGTCACAGCTTTGATGTATGCTTGATATCTTATAATGACATGCTTGAAAAGGCCATGGTTCACCTACTAGATCAATGGGGAAAGTTGCTTCTGAAGAACACTGCCCCTCCCTCTCGTTCCATCAGGCATCAGTGCTATCAGCCCTTAAAGCTGGGGAGGAGGAGAGGGAGACACGGATGTTGGATTCAGCTTCCCTTCCCTTTACAGCACTGATAGCGCTAATTGGTTGTTTAGCAGTGCGTATGCCAGATGCAATTAAGTTTTCCCAAAACATTTTTAGCCTCTTCCTGTCCACGAGTCTGAACCTGTGCATCAATAGCTTTTGCTAGAGTGGTGTGAGTATATGTGCTGGGCCTGGGGGTTAACCCGAGCAATGCGGTCCAGGTCCAGTCCCGAATCCAAGAATTCCACGAGGAGTCAGTCTGACAGGGCCAAGGCAGGAAACCAGGCTAGGTCAGGCACAGGGTCTCAGGCAGGTTCCAGCAAACAGCAATGTTGCTCCCGCAACCTGGGGTGGGGTCCGACAGCCTTTTATCGTTGGGGTAACGGCCAGTTCTGATCCCCCAGTGACTCACCTCCCTGTCTCGCCCGAAGGCGAGCACTCTCCTTGCGAGTACTCAGGTCTCTCCTTCTCTCAGACCTTAGTCTCTGCAGCTCGGGAGATGTTGGTGGGTTACTAGACCCAGAGGCCACCTCAACCTCTCCTGACGCAACTGGTAGTGGAGCAGCTGTAAGTGATTGCCCAGCTGAGGGCAACAAGGTCATCCCTGCATCTGGAGCCAGGGCAGGCTCAGGCCCCTGACTCGGCCCAGCTGGTGCTTGTAGCAGGGGAACCTGTGCAGACTGGGGCTCTTCAGAATCAGGCCCCAGACTTAGTTCAGATGCTGCCTGAGGCAGAGGATCCGGTGCGGACTGAGATTTCTCTGGTTCCAAGTCCGAGTCCCAGGCCATCACAGTATAGGGGCATTCAGGCAAGCACCGCTGTCCCACATTGGAAGTGGGGAGGGAACTACATGTATTAGCTCTACTCCAGTGGTCGCATGCCCCGTCATCCAAGTGTTCAGAGCATGTCAGAAGGGGCTTTAAGTACCTGCTGAGGTAAGCTCCATGTGTTTACATCAGAGCCCATTGTGGCATGCAGGGGGCAGGGCAAGGCAACACAGCCCTGTGATTCTCTACACACACACACACACACACACACACACTGAAAAGTTAGCTAAACCTCCCAGATCAATGAATAACACCAACAGTGGATCATTGACATTTATCCCGCTTTATTATAACTGCTTTGTATATTCCCCAAGAAGCTGCTTACAATTATTTGGATAAGCAGATGCCAATTGGACAACTTTTGTTCTCTGTTAACATTTGATTTTTTAAAAAACAAATGCATTTTGTCTGGCATATTGTTCCTCAAAGCATAATGAGTTTGAATAGCTGCCCTTCCACATCATAGAATTTTGACATACCTAGTTTAAAAATTAGTGCTTCACTGAAGCTTTGAGGTTCCATATTCAGCAAGAAAAGTAGACTCTAAAGGGTGCAAAAAAGCCACATGAAGACTATTCACCTTAGTAGTCTGTAGCGCTTTATCCAGTCCTGTTCACAGCCTTGATACACTGTTGTTTTTATTCCATTTTTGAGCTTCTTTAAGCTGCAGATTTAAAGGAAGCCTCACAAAAAATGTGTTAGAGTAATAGAGACTGGAGGTTACCAATGTATGAACCACCGTGGTCAGGCTATCCTAGTCCAGGAATGGTTGTAGCTGGTATACCAGTGAAAGCTGGCAGAAGGCATTCCTAGCCACAAAGGTCACTTGACCCTCTGGTCACAAAAACGGATCAAACTGCAAACTTTCAATGGGATTGTGCTAACCTGTTAATAATATGCACACTATGTGCTAACCTGTTAACTACATATGCGTGAAGCGGGCCTCGTTTGCTCTGTAATTGTGACACATTTCTCCCCAACACTCATCTTCTTGTGAGCACCTTTGCATCTTTTGACAAATGCCATTCCCCATCAGTGTGTGGGTGTCTCAAGTCTGCCACACCTCTCCCCCTCCCCGGAAGAAAAAGAGAGTGGTACAGCTGGGGGAGGAAACAGAGAGGCATGTGGGCAAACCAACCCAATGAAAGAAGAGGTACAGGCCAGGCTAGTTAAGTCAGCTGCACTTACGCTCCCACCCTTTACATCTTGGCTGTGAGTCCTGGAAGACCTGTTCCCCATCCTGCAGCTCTTTTTCCAATTGTCCAGTTTCCATTTTGATATTTTATTTATTGTTTATGACTACTTTGGCTATGCTTGTAATTATGTATTTGTTTCTGTTGTAAGCTGCCTTGTGCATGATTTGAACTATGGAAAGGTAGCATATGAATAAAAAGATGTATATATGCATGCATGTACATTATGGGCTCTGGTGGTCACTTTTTAAGGGTGGGAGCCCCTGTTCGGCCCTTGGGACTCCTGTCTTTTATCTACTTCACACTGCTGGGCATTTTCTGTGTGACTGGAGCTATATTTTGTTTCTTAATTTGGCCCAATTTAGTCTGGGCAGGTGAGAGTATTTAAGAAATGGTTGCTTCAACACCTAAGACATCATCGGTTTAAGGGCATCCTTAAGTCCCCTTCCATGGGCTCTGCCTGGTGAGGCAGAGTCCTGGAAGGTGCCTTTAGGTCTGGCACACACACCTGAGTGAACACTGGCCGACAGGGCCATAGTGAGCATGCCAGAGAGAGAGAATTCTTTCCAAACCTTGCTGCACAAGGTTTGGCCACAGTGTGCAGCTGTCAAAATACTCAGGGGAAAAGAGGGATAGAAGCACACACCCCGGCCGCCTTTATTGCATAATTCACCTGCCTGGATAAATTTGATTTGGTTAATTTGGTTAATTAGGTTTGCTCGCAGATCCTCTAATCTTATTACATTTAATAAATAAAAACCTATTTCCCCATAATCATTGTCTCTTGAGTCCCCTTTTGGGTGTGATGGCAAAGGGCACATTTGGGATGAAAATGTCTTCTTTTGACTCAGCATAATCAATGCATTCCGGTACTTTGATTTATGCAGGTCCTGCCTACCTATCATCAAACAAAGCATAAGCAATTACCTTTGTGAACTTTGCAGAATGGCTTTCCTGCAAGGAATATTTTTGTACCGGACAATTATTTCCTCTTGTCCTATTTGCTATATATCACTCTTTCCTGGGACGTGGATAAACTATCACTAGTCGAAAATTACTTTGCTATTTAGGGGCAATAAGTGGTAAGCTTTCTAAAAAAAAGAATAATAATGAAAGAACTACAGTCTTCCAACCCAAAGCTTCACAGCATTTGTCTGTAGCTGCATCCATTTATTTTTTATTTATTTTTAAATCTTTTTCTATAAATATTAAAAGTAGCAATATCAGGAGAGGTCAGTTTCTTCGGGCAAATAGGCCATTGCTCCATAACACTCAGTCTGACTTCATGAACCCCTTAACCTGCCTGCGTACAGTGGTACCTTGGTTCTCAAACTTAATCTGTTCTGAAAGTCCGTTCCAAAACCAAAGCGTTCCAAAATCAAGGTGAGCTTTCCCATAGAAAGTAATGCAAAATGGATTAATCCGTTCAACACTTTTAAAAACAACCCCCAAAATAGCAGTTTAACATGGATTTTACGATCTAACAAGACCACTGAACCATAAAATGAAAGCAATAAACAATGCACTACAGTCACACAATGAATCAATCAGTAGCTGAACTGGGTTACACACAGTCACAAAAACAAAAAGCAAAATAAATAGCAAAAACAGACAGACAGACCTCAGTGTAACACTCAAAACAGAAGTGTGGCACTCAAAACGGAGTATGTTCATCTTCCAAAAAAAGCTTGCAAACCGGAACACTTACTTCCAGGTTGCCATGTTTGAGTTCCAAGTTGTTTAAGTACAAAGGCATTTGAGAACAAAGGTACCACTGTACTTACTTACACCCATTCCAGGAGGTGATGCTACCTGTCAGCTTCATCCTACTTAATATCAGTGGTGCCTTTGCAAAACTTATCAGGAAGGAGGATGGGGATTCAATTAGAATTAGCTGGCCTTGCCTTGCCTGTCATTGGCTCTGGCTCCACCAACTGTTGGCCTCCCTGACTTCCAGCCTACTGTTTCCAATGGAAACAGCCACCACTGAGCCATCTACAAAGCAATGAATTTAAACATATTTCCATCCTTCCCTGGAGAAGAACTTCCATTATAACATCAGTACCACATCCATCTCACTCTCACCTTAAAAGGGGTTTTTACTATAGGGGTTAATTGTATACTGCTTAACGGCATAGGTGGCTAGAGAAGGCCAGTGCTTATGTTGATGTGGACGTGTTGGTACTTTCATGACAATTTTTTACTCCGTATTATGACATGACGCTTCCATGGTTTAACATCACTAAAGGTTATTCGACAGGTGCAATTTCTTTAGCAAATATGATTAATCCAGTTCATAATAGCTGAATGTAGTATGATTTACCAGTTAACTTGTTTTTCTCTCCAGCTCCTATCAGATTTGTGTCTGAGTAATTTGTGAATTAGTGATCAAGTCTTCCAGGAAATCAAGCTAGAGAACATTTTCCTACATTGATACTGATGTTTTGAGTTACTGTTGCTTTTAATGCATGCTGTTTTGATATAAACCACCCTGGAATTTGCTAATGAGGGGCAGTATCTAAATATTCTAAATAAATAAGTAAACTCTCCTTCAAATCTTCTTTCAAATTAGGCCCATTGGCTCCAAACTAAGAGAAAGATCTAAGGACGAAGAGGCAGTTGCTAAGGGCAATCTGAGCTCCTTTCAGACACCTTGCTGCTTCCGGTGACTTGCTTATTGAGTATTCATCTTGATTTGTTTTCACAAAGCTTACATGAAGGTTATACAATGCCCTCTTTACTGAGCATTCATTATGATTTGTTTGCATGGGGTTCATATGACTTGCTGTCAATCAACTGTAATCCCAAACTTACTAATGCATTTTTCCAGGAATTTATAGAGTGGGTCTGTTGTGCTGGTATGTGGCTGAATCCTTCCCACAACTTAATTCTGTGGGCAACTCTTGCTTTCATAGTCCCACCCACTACACTCTTTGCTTTGCCATTTCATACCATTACTTTAGACTCTCATACTTTTTTTAAAAAAATCTGGTATCTTCCATGATGGTTTCAAATATGCTCTGTTTTTCTTCTAATGCTGTCCTTTGCTAATGCTACCACATCTGCAGCTAGCCTACAAGGTACATATTGTACATTCTACCTTCTTGTCATTCTATTCCATTCTAGTATAGAAAACCTAAGGACTTCTTGCCATACATCAAGACCATTAGGGGCTACCTTTTATTTCCTTTATTTTGAGTATGCAAACAATAATGATAAAACTATAATACAATAATTACAATACATTAATAAGTAATACATAAAGATAATAGATTAAAAGATTAAAATAGATAAAAATATAACTAAACCTAACCAAAGTCATGTTATGACAATGCAAAGAAATTATCTGAATATACATTGTCCTGAACCTTATTACTCAAAACATGTATATCCAACGTATATGCAGTATGTTCAAAATCATACTACAAAGCGGGTGGCACTGTGGTCTAAACCACTGAGCTTCTTGGGCTTGCTGGTCAGAAGACCAGTGGTTTGAATCCCCGCGACAGGGTGAGCTCCTGTTGCTTTGTCCCAGCTCCTGCCAACCTAGCAGTTCAAAAGCACACCAGTGCAAGTAGATAAATAGGTACCGCTGTGGCAGGAAGGTGTTCTGTTGTGCAAGAAGTGGTTTAGTCATGCTGGCCACACAACCCAAAAACTTGTCTGTGGACAAACGCCGGCTCCCTCGGCCTGAAAGTGAGATGAGTGCTACATCCCATAGTTGCCTTTGAATGGACTTGACTGTCCAGGGGTCCTTTACCTTTTACCTTTTTCAGTATGTTCAAATTCATTGAATAATGAACCACATTCCAGATCCTTTCAAACCAATCTAGAGTTAGTGGAGCCAAGCTCCACGCAGTGGAGGAGAGGAAAAAAGAAAAGGTAACGATAATTTCTAATCAATCCTTAGTTTAATTAATCACAGGGAGCAATTTATACTTTATATTGTGATTGATTTAAGATAACCATCCACAATATAATTTTCTAGTTTGATTCATTAAAAGATCAGTTAGACCATTGTCCATTTAGTAATAGTTCCTTCCCCATGTAATAGGCAACTGAACGGGCACATAAAGCTTTCTAATACATCAGTTTCACACATTTATCTCTTCCCCATAACCATTTTGCAACCTGAACAGTCCCTAAGAAAAACCCCTTTCCAAACTGTCAGTTTCACTGCTCCTAATCTTTCTCTTACCTGTGACCTTTATGTGAACTGTGCAAGACTATGCCTCTCAAATGAAATAGTGCCTCCAATGCAAAGCAATTGAAAATGAATGGGAAAATGAAACAAATATGATTTCATTCATCATTTCAATCATTTCTCTTTCCATTCACTTTCATTGCAAAAATGAATGAAGCAAATGGGTCTCATTTTTTTTTAGAACAAACAAACTTATCCCTAGTGTAATTTGCAAAACATCTCCATCCATTCACACTCTCAATTTCCTTGCAGCTGCACATATTTTTCTTTTCTTTCCAGCTTCAAGGTGGAATCGGATGTCGTACATAGTTTTGCTTAAAAGTTTTTGCTGTGGCAGCAATCCACACTAAGCCTTCAGATGGCCTTTATACTGCATGGTTTAAAGATAAGTTAAGGGTGTGATGTAAGAGTTATTGGAAGTGACATTAACTAGGCGGGGGGGAGGGGGCAGGAATGCAAATGCCATTAAGGCAGCTTTTCTTTAAGCAACTCTTGTGTCAAGCCTTAAATATGGTGTGTCCAGGAAAGAAAAACATAAATAATATAATGAAATAGATTCAAACAATGAAAACACATTACTACTGTGAGAATATGTTTTGCGTGTTGAGACCCCGAAGCCACCCCCTCATTGATGAAGAAGACACAATATTAGGATATTAGGTTAATGGTTACTGGGCAAATTTAGGCCACAAGTTTATTGGTTATGGAGTATGAGCTGTATTGGCTTAGGCATTGGAATTGACCCGACTATATCTGACTCCTGTCCATCATGCAGGGAATCCTGTAAGGGTCAACCACTGGTAGGCGGAGCCCCCTTGATGCAAACCAACTTGCTCTCCCCCTGGGTTCCCAACAGGGTCATGGCGTGGCCCTAGCCCCTCCACAGGCTTCGGACAAGATCTACACCTCCGGATTCCTTTAACAGAATACCCTTAAGCTTGGAGGGGCAGTTGATGGCCACACCACACCTCCCCCACCATAAGATCAACCAATGCCTAACCGCCAAACCTTACAAAGTTGTGACAATTGCTACGAGGTAGGCAAGAACCAAATGGTCCATGCCAATTTGCCAAGTGGAAAAATTCCTACCAGGCCCCTCAAAGGTGACCAACAGAGGTCCATAGCAAGGCCAATGTCATAAACATTGAAAATAGGGAGGGTGGGCAGGAGATTGAGGAAGCTCTCCAGCTCGCACCTCAGTTTAAATGGGTCCCGGCCATGCCCCCTGCCAGCAGACTGGCTGGCCGGACAATGACATGGCCGGGAACCTCTGGGTGACACAGGACTTCATCCCCTTCCCCCGGAGGAGAGTGGGTGGCCACGGGGTCCACCGCAACTCCTCCCCACTGGGAAGTGGAGCGGATTTGTGCCACTATATAACAATAAAAGACCATCTTGTCACAAAAAATGCCATCCACCCTTCTGCCTCCCCTGGTCCTAGGAAAATTAATCAAGGGGACTGATATTATATTCCAATATCTGTATGTGTTCATTCAATAAGTCACAAAAAGTTAACTTTTCCAGCTATTAAGACATGAATTAATTCCAAGGTATCCCTTCCAAGTAAACCTTCTACACATCTGAGCTGAGAACATTTAGGATTTTTAAAAAGGACCAAATGGTTGATGATTGTGTGTATATATTCTCTATAGCAGTGTTCCCCAACCTTGGGTCTCCAGCTGTTTTTGGACTACAATTCCCATCATCCCTCGCTAGCAAGACCAGTGGTCAAGGATGATGGGAATTGTAGTCCGAAAACAGCTGGAGACCCAAGGTTGGGGAACACTGCTCTATAGGCACCAAGCAGAAACATTCCTCTTCTCCCAGGCCTTCAGCTAATTAAGCAATTTATCACATTTTAAATGGGGGGGGTGTATTGTTTTTCTTTGTTATTATGGCATGTGTTTTTGTGTTTTTATATTGTAAACTGCCCTGTGATCATAGAATTGTGGAGTTGAAAGGGACCCTGAGGATCATCTAATTCAACCCCTGCAATGCAGGAATCTCAACTAAAGAATCCGTGACAGATAACCACCCAACCTCTGCTTCAAAACCTCCAATGAAGGAGAGTCCACCACCTTCTGAAGGAGCCCATTCCACTGTTGAACAGTTCTTACCATCAGAAAATTCCTCCTGAAACAAACAAGCTTGCTCCAACGATAAACAACTACCTGACATTCAGAAGACATCTTAAGGCAGCCCTGTTCAGGGAAGTTTTTAATGTATGATATTTTAGTGCTTTTTGGTTTCTATGGAAGCTGCCCAGAGTGGCTGGGGAAACCCAGCCAGATGGGTGGGGTAAAAATAATAAATTATTATTATTATTATTATTATTATTATTATTATTATTATTATCCATGTGACAGCCCTTAAGATATTTGAAGATGGCTATCATATCTCCTCTCAGTCTCCTCTTTTTAATGCAAAACGTACCCAGTTCCATCAACTGTTCCTCATAAGGCTTGGTTTCCAGACCCTTAATCATCTTGGTCTCCCTCCTCTGCACATGTACCAGCTTGTTAACACCCTTCTAAAATTGTGGTGCCCAGAACTGGACGCAGTACTCCAAGCGTGGTCTGACCAAGGCAGAATGGAGCAGTACTTCGACTTCTCTTGATCTGGACACTATATCCTGTTGATGTAGCCCAGAACAGCATTAGCTTTTTTTGCTGCTGCATCACACTGTTGACTCATGTTAAACTTGTTAAACTTGAAGGGTGGTATAGAAATTTAATAAGTACTGATGATAATAGTTTTCAGAAAGGCTTATTTGTTGAGCATGAGATACAGGTTTCTTTTTAAGCAGCTACATAACCTCCCATCTTTTAAAAGTCAGGGTTTAAAATTGTCTCTGGATGCAGTGCCAATTATGGCTGATACATAAAAAATAAGTTTTTCTGTAATACAAAATACTATTTTTGAAAGCTGCACTAGCTATATTAAAACATCCCTTAACTATAGCATAGCATAGTGAATTTGAATCTCTTTCCCTTCCACCTTGCAAGATGTTTCAATTTGCAAAAAAAGGAAGAGGCTTATTCTTACAATAGTACATTTGCTTCAGTGGCCTCATAACTGTTGTCATTTTATGACCATGGGATCTTTTCAAATGTTTCCATTAAAAAAACTGAATTTCCAAAATTAGAATTTTCCTTCACAAATTACTATCCATGTAGTAAATGGGTTAACAAAGAGAACTTGATTCAGCTACGTTTTAAGTTCTAATCTATGTATTCCCCATGGCTCATGCAATTCTGCCAGACTGACATCTTTGCTATTCAGACAGCAATCATCAACAGTATTGCATATTGTCTGAATGGAATGCAAATGGAATGCATTGCAGAGAATAACTGTAATGCTAAGCATTCAGTTTCATCCTGTTTTGAGAGAGGGGGGAAAGCTGAGGGGAAATATGCCTAATGGTGGATCACCTGGGACAGATCTTTTACCTAACAACATATGCGCATCACCTACTGTGCTGTAAAGGACTGAGGAAACAGAGAACAGGCAAAGGTAGTGCCATTAAGTAAACTGCTAAAACTTCTGGGACTGACATCCATCCCCGAATATATATTTTATTTTTATGAATATAGTCTTCTCCCACAGTTGTTTCATTTATCAGTTGTAATTTGACTGTGAATGCTTTCCCTCCCCTCTAGATAGTTTATGGAACTTGCCTGGGTTTAGGGTGGAATGCTAATCAAATTTTATTTAAAAATGCTTGTGTAATTCAGAAGAGAACCAAAACAAGCAGGACTATTTTCCTCTTGATATTTATATAATGTATCAGGAGCTCAGAAGTGCTCCTACAGCTAAGGTGAAATAAAAAAAAAATAAAAAAAATTGTCCAGTAGCACCTTAGAGACCACATAAGTTTGTTCTGGGTATAAGCTTTCGTGTGCACACATGCACACAAAACAAACTTAGTTGGTCTCTAAGGTGCTACTGGACAATTTTTTATTTTTATTTATTTATTTTGTCTGCATCAGACCAACATTGCTATCTACCTGAATCTAGAGTTAAGGTGAGTAGCAGAAGCAATATTCCATAATTCTAACCCTCTTAATTCTAACCCTCTTAATTCTATAGCTTATAACAATGGCATCTGATGGGCTAATGGCTTGAGACATGGTATACACGATATCTCTCATGAGGTCTGTGAAAGGGCCAGATTTGTGGAGCAGACCATTTCAGTGGTTTAGTGAAGTTCTGATCAGCAGCTCAAATTTTTAGGGTTCTCCTGCCCCTTGTAAAGCCTACGGCAAACAAATGCTGGTAAAATATTGCTATGCATGCCTGAAAGCAAAAGTTAAGCTACTGTAATTTTTTCCCCCTGGAGTACAATGTTTGCAGAGACAGCTACCTGGTGAATGCTATGCACAATGCCTATTCATTATGGGATGTCACAGTGTGGTGCAGTGGTTAGATTTTGGGACTCATGGGAACATTTGCTGAGAAACTGTCATGAGACAACTCACAGAAAGGTCTTTGTGGCAATACAGTCAGACCTAGATGCTTTGTAATGCAAAACAGGACCAGGACAATGTGGAACCTCTTTGCTGGTCCCAGGCACTCTTACCCTCTCTATCTGTATTTTGCCTGAAAGTCAAACAAAATGTGCATGGAGGGAAAGTTGTAGGGAAGCATAATTTGTGGTGTTGCTCTACATCGGCCTTAGCTTCCAGCTTCTTGGCTTTGTGGAAGCTGAGCCAACATAAGGTCACTTTAAACTGGCAGATTTATTTCACCATTCATTTATTTTCATTCTGTTATTATTAAGCTTGGAGGAGCAGGGGATGGCCACACCTCCCCTCCCCCATCACAAGGTCAAACAAGGCCTAACCACAACCCTAACAAAGCTGTGATGATTGCTACAAGGTAGGCGAAAACCAAATGGCCTGTGACAATTTGCCAAGTGGAAAAATTCCTACCAGGCCTCTCAATGGTGACCAACCGAGGTCTATAGCAAGGCCAGTGACTAAAACCTGCAAAAAAGCGAGGGAGGGTGATTGAGGAAGCGAGCCAAAGAGGAAGCCCTCTGGCTCACGCCCCCGTTTAAATGGTCCCGGCCATGCCCCCCAGCCAGTGGATTGGCTGGCCAGTCACTGACACGGCCGGGATCCCCTGGGCAATGGGGGACTAAGTCCCCCACCTCCAGAGGAGAGTGAGTGGCCATGCGGTCCACAGCAACTCCTCCCCACTGGGAAGTGGAGCAGATTTTTTGTTTTTGTTTTGGTAAACTGCTTTTTTGGTAAACTTTTTGTTTTTGTTTTTGTTTTGGTAAACTGCATATATATATATATATATATATATATATATATATATATATATATATATATATTGCTAAATAAAAAATTAAATATGGAAACCAGATTCAGATCTCCACTGGGTAATGAAGCTTACTGTTTGGCTTTGGTCAAACCCACTCATTGTTATTTTCCAGTCCAGAGTTGCTATTAGGCCAGGGCACTGGGTATGGTGGGGAAATAGCCATATATACATAAGAATAAATAATTGTGGGAAGCTTAATCAGTTGCAGGGGGTGTTCAAACTTCCCAGGAATCATTTACAGGAGTATCTTGATTGGAAGAGGATTCCTACTGCTACAACATCTACTAGCCAGGATGCACATGCCAAGTTGGGTATCTGTGAGTTTTAAGCAAGTTTTATTTTCTTTTTCAAACTATGGCACTTTTCAACTTCCATTCACCAAGTTTCATTCAAACAGTAAGGATTTCATAATCTCTAATGAGTTCGACAGAATTATGATGAGCACTATCCTTTAGGAACGCTTTCCATCTCTAAAGACTATAGCTTCTGCTCCATTTAATCTGGCACCCTTAATAGTTGGGAATTATTTGAGAGAGAAGAAAGGCAAACTGTCATTTAATAATTGTCAATGGAGGGGGGGGCAAGTCCATGAAATGCTGCTAGAAAGGTGTCAAGGGGAAAATACAGTGGTTTTGTTTTTTGGAGGGGGTGTTGTGGGGGAGCAGAAAATCTTCTCTTTTAATTCCTCTTCATACAATCAGATTTTTCATTTTCCAGCTGCTGCTACTGGTAAAGTGTTGCTTGGCAACATGGTAATGAAGAGGGGAGGAAAGATGCTCAAAAAGTATAACATTAGGGGCTTTTGTCTTTAGAAATGTACTAGTTCAGCACATTCAGCTCAATTTAAGAGGGAAAGAGACACAATGAATAATTTTCCACAGAGCTGCTAGTAGTGGCCTTTAATGAGAGGGTTTTAAATGGGGGAGGGGCAGGAGGAGGCCACAAGAAGATATTCTGGGGAGTTGCAGCGGTCGAAGCACTTTTGCACCAGTAATTGGCCAAAGCAGAAAGCCAAAGGTAGGAATCATTAGTTTCTTTTCTTTTCGCAAGAGATGCACAGGAGTCATCAAGGATCTGAAACAGAAAGAGTTTAGTCATGTAGTTAGGGGCCAGCAGTGAGATGCAGTGACGGACCTCAAACGAAGCTCAAGCGGTCATGGGTTCCCCTTTGCAACCAGCGATGAGATCTGGGTGACTGCTCTTACCCTCTTCAGTGGGGTTGTTCTGCGATAGATCACCACACCTTTTCAACATCTGTGCTACTGACTCTAAATACTTTAGTATGACTTTAAATGCATACAACAAAAATTAATCAATTTGAGTTTTGTGACTCAAATTGGGCCTATTGGGCTCATTTTTCAAAGCAATGTGGAACCAAGTTGGTTCTGGGGCCCTCCAGGATTAGTTTCATAGTAGATCCAGTCCAGGTGAGATGGGCAAGTTTTCAGATGACAGCAAATGATTCGCTCCCACAAGAGGCAGGGATGGCCACCCACTTGGATGACTTTAAGAGGATTAGACCCTGAGGGCTAGGAGGGTTGTGTTTAGCTCCTATTATGTGCCCTGTGGTTCTAACCTGCCCCCCATCCCAAGCAGGCCAACATGCCCTGGGCCAACTCGGGGACCACCCAAACCACTTTGTATACAGTCCCCTAATTAGTTTGGGGGTGGGGCTAATATTTTATTAGGGTAAAAAAGCAGAGCCAGCATCCCACCGGATTGATGCCTCCACTGTTGAATGGAGCCATCATTCCTCTTGGTTTCTGCATCAAATAGGAAGGACAGTCTTCCTGGGCTCCTACATTCTCCTGGGAAGACACAGCTGACAGGTTTTTTTGGGGGGGTATTAATTCCCATGTTGGAGGGCATGTGTTTAATTCCTACCCCCATTATAATAACGGAGACCTAAAAATGTTTAACAACAAAAACACTTTAATAAAAACTAATTAATAAAAAAATTAAGTGTATGCCAGTTTTCATGAAGCAGTGTCCAATCCTCCTCTATAGAAGTGTGTTGTTCTTTTTAAAGGAAAAATAAAGAGCAGCCCTGCTCCGAGTGCACTGTGTGTATGTGTGTGTGTGTGTGTGTGAGAGAGAGAGAGAGAGAGAGAGAGAGAGAGAGAGACTCTGAGCAAGGGCTCAGAGAGGGATGAGGAGGCAGGATCTAGTCAACCTGTGGCACTCTCACAAGATAATGTGGCATCAGGATTGTCCTGTGGAATCTTGTAAGAGGGAGGAAGGGGCAAGGCCTTTATAATGCATTGCCAACAAGGGTTCAAATAGGTCTAAAGTACAGTCATACCTTTGAAGTCGAACGAAATCCATTCCAGAAGTCCGTTCGACTTCCAAATCATTTGGAAACCAAAGTGTGGCTTCTGATTGGCTGCAGGAAGCTCCTGCAGCCAATCAGAATCTGCGGAAGCCCCATTGGATGGCCGGCTTCCAAAAATAGTTTGCAAACTGGAATAGCCACTTCCGGCTTTGTGGCATTCGGGAGCCAAAACGTTCGAGAACTAAGCTTTTCGAAAACCAAGGTATGAGTGTAATGTGAACTGGAGACTTGTGCTCTTTCCGCACCAACCTACGACCGAGAGGCAATTGTAGATTGCCTGCACTGCCACAGGTATGTACAGTTCTGACAAAGCTTGAGTTTTCTGTAGAAAAGTATACGGGAGAGATTGCAGGCCTTTTTCTTTGAGGAAAAAACAAAACAAGAACAAATGACTGCCCATAAGTTACTGTATGTAAGTAGCTTTTGTTAAGATTTCCAGAAAACAGCCATTTCTTTGTCCCAATCTATGCACCTGAAACATGTTTTGCCATACAGTCTGAAGGAGCCGCTCCCCACTGACAGGTCTTTATGCCTCCACATTAAGTGGAGTTAAATCAGTGTGAAAAGCATTGTGAATGAAAGGAGACACATATTATTTTTCCGATCCCGGGAATAATTATAGGCCTTTTTGTAATAAAAAAAATGAGTGGGTGGACGTAGGGGGAATATGGGAGAATTCTTTTGAAGAGAAGTTCCTGGAGGTGTGATTGCTCCATGCTAACTCTCCTTGCCGCAGTACATTGGTGCACAGATTTAATTAATGTGTATAATTGTTAAGAGATATGTAAGGAGATTACTCAATGGATTGGCTGTGGTTTCCTTTCTTATTGCTAATTGCATTACTTTGTAGTGATGCTCCAGGAGCAGGATGAATGAGGGAAATGGCTCCATTTCTTCAAAGGTAGAGGAAGGAAATCACACTAAGTAATTTATCTTTGATATAGTGCCTTGTTGTTACAGGTTGAGTATATAAAACTAGCCCGGCGTGTGCTCAGAAACGCTAATGAATCGAATTGCACTTGGAAATTGCCTCGCATCTCTTAGACTCCTAAGGATGCTCTCAGCCCTTGGGAATCTGACAGCTATGCCCGGGAGGGAGCCCTCAAGCCCCTTCATCCTCAGGGCTGAACTGGCTCCCTCTCCTGCTGGCCACAAGTACCATCTTTTGTATAAAGGCTTTGATTTGACAATGAGCTCCCCCCCAAAAGTTTAAACAGTTTACATCAAAGCAGCTCAATTGCGTGCTGCTTCTCTAAATAACACAGGAAGCATTCAACTAAATGCTTGCAATTATACAGCTAATTATGAAGCCAGAGCCTCTGAGGAAAAACCTGTTCACTAACCACTGGTTTGCACTTGCATATACTAAGCATGGCATTGACAAAGGGTCTTTGCACTCACGGTGGCATTTATATGCATTTGTGGAAATATTCACTATTTTGGGTAGGAGGACTAAATGGGAAAGAAGGTGCAATGGCAAATTTAGGAGTATTGTTGTCCCTTTTTCAACGTGGAGGTTTATTTTGATCTAAAGTTAAAAATACAGACAACAGAAAAGAAGAACGCCACATAACAATGCAACAAGATCACTAATTAAGAGAAAAAGGAAATCACTGATTACTATTCTTAATATATCATGGGTAAGCTTATGAGACAATTAGAAGAAAAGAGCCTAAGGAGAAGCTACTGAGATAACTTGGGTATGTAAAAATTCAATCCTACATTAGAAGCTAATTATATTGTGTTCAATGTGCTTACTTACAAGTAAGTGTGCATAGAATTGCTGGCCAACTTATGTAGCTAAATTATAATTACACACAGACCTCTGAATTTAGTTAGAATGCGATCAGAAGTCGGAAGGGCTTCCACTTAGAAGGAACCTTTGTTTCATAACAAGATATTTTTGAATTCAATTCCTTGCTCGTTGCACCATAATCGTGGGCTTCCAAACCTTATTAGTCTTATCAATCTTAACTGATGTTTAGAAAATTCCAGTTATGTGCTATATATGACTCAGTTGCTGGATAACAGCAGCTTAAGAAGGCTAAGATCATCTCCTGCAGCAAATCCAAACATCTAATGCTGCTAATTCTGTTTTCTTTTAACCTTCAACTAGTATTTCCAACATATCCATACAGGAAACTGCTTAGCGGATGAGCACTCTGGTGTACATTCAAATAATAAAATCTGACATGCATGTTCTCATGCAGTAAGTCACATGTCAACATCTTATTGGCACATGATTAGAGCTGCTGGATTGGGACCATTGAATTTAGGATTGCAGAGATGGCTTCAGGTGTGCTGCTCAGACATCACCAGATGAACACAGAAATGACTGTATGTGCTTTTTTCCAGTGGGATTTGTATGGCCAACTCCCCTCTGATTAGTGCTGTTTTGGAAAATAGACCGGTTTTTAAATTGAAAAAGAAGCCAGTTGTTATGACCACAACTAAAAATCTGAGAGCAGTACAATTCCTCTCCCCATGAATACAAAATTTAAATACCTTGAAAATTAGGATGGACATTTAGTTCTGAAATTCCCATCTTTGACTTTTAGAAACTGGAAAAATGTATATCAAAATGTCTGCTGTAGTTTTATTTTAATATGTTGATTCCAGTAATGACATTGAAACAGATAATATTCCTGTGGTTAAATATTCAACATTTTGCCTATAATCTTCAAAATATCCATTGCATTCCATGCTTCAATATTAATTTCATTTTAATTCAAACTATTATTGAAAAAACAGGGTAGGATTTAAAAAATATTTTGCTGGTAGCAAATCTAAAAAAAATCCATTAGGATCGACATTTTCTGACTGGAAATGCCAATTTCAATGAAGGCTCATTTTCAACTGAGAACTTTCCTGCAGTCCTTAGCTGTTTCTGTGCTGTCTAGTCATACATATTTTTTACCATTGTCAAATCAATCTCTGCTCACACTATGAATCATTTTTTTCTGTGGGTGTTCTTTTCTCCACAGGAGAAGGGTAGGACTACTTTGAAAATGCAACTGTTGAATTTTAAGTGTGGCAAGCGAGTAAGTAGAAGTGTGTGTCTGTGTGTGAATTTTTTTTAGTGATTTTAAAGCACTGTAAACTTCAGTTTCTGACATCCTTTCATACTCTCTTTTCTCTTCTCTTCTTTTCCTTAAAGAAACAACACCCTAATTCATAATTCAACTCAAAGGATCATGGGGGTATTTTATTTTTTACTTATTTGGGTGCGTACTTTTTAATTGCTAATATTTATTGACCACTCTTTGGTGTCTTAAAATTATTTGGCATGTTTAAAGCTGCTTCTCACAAACATACAACATTGGAAATGTGGTCCTCAGAATAGCAATTCTCATTAAAATATCTGTAGAGAAATGTCTAAAAAAGCCCTGTTCGTGAGAAGAATGCCTTATGCACTTCGGGGGGAATTCAACATTGTGCTAAGTGGGGTATGTGTCAGGGAATGGGGTCCACTCATGCAACAGGATCTTCCCCCCTTCATCCCTCAGGCCTCCTAAACCTGATCTGGGGTTTTTCCTGATCTTCCAGAGCAGATTTAGGGGGAAGCAGGGTGGAGCATGTGTGGGGAGAGAAGAGAAGGGACAAATCCCGTTGCGTGAGTGGAGCATGTTCCATGCATGCAACAACTTGGATGAATCCCACCCTTGGTTTCATAGAAACATTTTGTTCGGAGGGGTCTCAAATTTCATCTAGTTCAATGCCTTCCTGACGCAGCACTCCATATATCTTCTGGTTAAAAAATGTTGAATGAGGGAAAGACCAACATCTTTGCAGGCCAATTTGTTCCACTGTCTAACAATCTGTACTACTGGGACAATCTTCTGAATGTTTGGCCAATGTTATCCTTTTAATGTGAACCTTCCTTCTAGCTTGAGCCAGAACTTACAAGGGTTAATCCCCAGACCCTAAAGGTTTAACCTTTCATTATGTGAGCCAACAGCAAAGGTGAAAGTGCACCTAAGCATCTGGAGGGTGCTATCTGCTATCAGTAGGAAGAGATAGCAGGGTAAAATTTCCATTAACTCATTTCCCACCTAAGCATTATGGTTCATCCCCCTCACCCCACTGCCCCTGTCCTTTGCAATGAAAGAATGACAAACAATTTCAAGATGACCTACTTCTCAAAATTTGCCTCACCAGTTAGAAGACATCTGTATTTGCTATTTCCAAATCAAAATGCAAAGATAAGAGCAGTTTTGTATAATCTATGGATGCAGGATTTAAATACCATCTGTTATGTTGTGCTGCTGTGATGCTCTGGATTAAGTGTCAACTTTTTGAAATAAAATTCATCCCTTAAAATAAAGGACACCAGACGCTACCTTCCACAATTAATAGTTACAAAATGGTGACTAACAAATACTTGAAATAACACATCCCAGATCATCATCAGACGGTTTGCTCAGGATGCTTCTGAATAGATGAAGGTTATTTTTTGCAGAGCCATCTGCTCTTTGGGTTATTTCTAACCCATTCCTGAGCATTAATATAGAAGATGTACTTTAAATAAAATGCTGTTTTGGTCTTAATTATAAACTAATACGTAAGTTCTAGGTTGTCTCTTCCCCCCAGTTGTTATGAAGAAAATGGGTGGAATAAGGTCTGCTTGTGCAACTGGACTTTCCCCCCTCTCCTCCCCTGTGCTCCCACTTTGTGACCCCAAACCTGTTCTGGGGGTTCCCCAAGCCCTCCAGAACAGACTTAGAGGGTGTAAGGGAATGAGAGGTGGGGGAGTCGCATTATGTGAGTGGACCCTTGTATGCAACAACTCAGTTGAATCCCACCCCATATCTAATGACAGTGTACTGAAAGAAGCAAAGATCACCAGTGTTGAAGCAATGATTCTTCAACATCAACTTCGTTGGACTGGTCATGTTGTTCAGATGCCTGATTATCATCTTCCAAAGCAACTACACTGGTACCTTGGCTTAAGAACAGCTTAGTTTATGAACAACTTGGATTAAGAACGCTGCAAATCTGGAAGTAGGTGTTTTGGTTTGTGAACTTTGCCTTGGAATAAGAACATGTTTTGCTTCCTGTTGAGTGTGTTCCATTTGTAAATTGAGTCCCCCGCAGCTCTGGGAAAGCATGCCTTGCTTTATGAACAGGCTTCCGGAACGGATTAAGTTCATAAACCAAGTTACCACTGTACTCTATTCCAAACTTAAAAATGGAAAGCGTAATGCTGGTGGTCAACAAAAGAGGTTTAAAGACTGTCTTAAGGCAAATGTTAAAAAAATGTGGTATAAACACTAATAAGAAGCCAGGGTGGCTATCTAAAGAACTTTTAACTGAGTTAAGATTAAAAAAGGATGTGTACAAAAAATGGAAAAGGGGGGAAACCACCAAAGAGGAATTCAAACAAATAGCCAGCACGTGTAGACACAAAGTCAGAAAAGCTAAAGCACAGAATGAACTCAGGCTTGCTAGAGAGGTTAAAAGCAACAAAAAAGGCTTTTATGGGTATGTTCGTAGCAAAAGGAAGAACAAAGAAACAGTGGGGTCACTCAGAGGAGAAGATGGTCAAATGCAAACAGGGGACACAGAAAGGGCTGAACTCCTCAATGCCTTCTTTACCTCAGTCTTCTCCGATAAAGAAAACAATGCCCGACCTGAAGAATTTGGAGCAAATGATTCAGCAAAGGAAACACAGCCCAGAATAACTAAGGAGATAGTACAAGAATACTTGGCTAGTTTAGATGTATTCAAGTCTCCAGGGCCAGATGAACTGCATCCAAGAGTATTAAAAGAACTGGCAGATGTGATCTCAGAACCACTGGCAGTCATCTTTGAGAATTCCTGGAGAACAGGCGAAGTCCCGGCAGACTGGAGGAGGGCAAATGTTGTCCCTATTTTCAAAAAGGGGAAAAGAGAGGACCCAAAAAATTACCGTCCAGTCAGTCTGACATCAATACCAGGGAAGATTCTGGAGCAGATCATTAAGAAAACAGTCTGTGAGCACCTAGAAAGGAATGCTGTGATCACCAATAGTCAGCATGGATTTCTGAAAAATAAGTCATGTCAGACTAACCTGATCTCGTTTTTTGACAGAATTACAAGCCTGGTAGATGAAGGGAACTCAGTGGATATAGCCTACCTTGATTTCAGTAAGGCATTTGACAAGGTGCCCCATGATATTCTTGTAAAGAAGCTGGTAAAATGCGGTCTTGACTATGCTACCACTCAGTGGATTTGTAACTGGCTGACTGACCGAACCCAAAGGGTGTGCATCAATGGTTCCTCTTCATCCTGGAGAAGAGTGACTAGTGGGGTGCCACAGGGTTCTGTCTTGGGCCCGGTCTTATTCAACATCTTTATCAACGACTTGGATGATGGACTCAAGGGCATCCTGATCAAATTTGCAGATGACACCAAACTGGGAGGGGTGGCTAACACCCCAGAGGACAGGATCACACTTCAAAACGACCTTGACAGATTAGAAAACTGGGCCAAAACAAACAAGATGAATTTTAACAGGGAGAAATGTAAAGTATTGCCCTTGGGCAAAAAAAATGAGAGGCACAAATACAAGATGGGTGACACCTGGCTTGAGAGCTGTATATGTGAAAAGGATCTAGGAGTCTTGGTTGACCACAAACTTGACATGAGCCAACAGTGTGACGCGGCAGCTAAAAAAGCCAATGCAATTCTGGGCCTCATCAATAGGAGTATAGCATCTAGATCAAGGGAAGTAATAGTGCCACTGTATTCTGCTCTGGTCAGACCTCACCTGGAGTACAGTGTCCAGTTCTGGGCACCACAATTCAAGAAGGACACTGACAAACTGGAACGTGTCCAGAGGAGGGCAACCAAAATGGTCAAAGGCCTGGAAACGATGCCTTATGAGGAACGGCTAAGGGAGCTGGGCATGTTTAGCCTAGAGAAGAGGAGGTTAAGGGGTGATATGATAGCCATGTTCAAATATATAAAAGGATGTCACATAGAGGAGGGAGAAAGGTTGTTTTCTGCTGCTCCAGAGAAGCGGACACGGAGCAATGGAGCCAAACTACAAGAAAGAAGATTCCACCTAAACATTAGGAAGAACTTCCTGACAGTAAGAGCTGTTCGACAGTGGAATTTGCTGCCAAGGAGTGTGGTGGAGTCTCCTACTTTGGAGATCTTTAAGCAGAGGCTTGACAACCATATGTCAGGAGTGTTCTGATGGTGTTTCCTGCTTGGCAGGGGGTTGGACTCGATGGCCCTTGTGGTCTCTTCCAACTCTATGATTCTATGATTCTATGATTCTATGATTCTATGATTCTATGATTCTATGATTCTATGATTCTATGATTCTATGATTCTATGATTCTATGATTCTAATCGGGAAACACTTGCCTGAGAGCACTCCAATTGGAGAACAGCCTTTACCAAAGGTGTCATGGGCTTTGAAGACACTCAAACTCAGGACACAAGAGAGAAATGTGCTAAGAAGAAGGCACGCTTGGCAAATCACACCATGATCAACTCCCGCCTAGAAACCAATGTCCCCACTGTGGAAGTATGTGTGGATCCAGAATTGGCCTCCACAGTCACTTATGGACACACCGTTATGACCGTGTTTATGGAAGAACTTCCTGACAGTAAGAGCTGTTCGACAGTGGAATTTGCTGCCAAGGAGTGTGGTGGAGTCTCCTTCTTTGGAGGTCTTTAAGCAGAGGCTTGACAACCATATGTCAGGAGTGCTCTGATGGTGTTTTCTGCTTGGCAGGGGGTTGGACTCGATGGCCCTTGTGGTCTATTCCAACTCTATGATTCTATGATTTTATGGAAGACAATCTTACTCGGCTACGAGGGATTGCCAAAGAAGAAGAAGACGAAGAAGAAGTGCAGCGGCTGCAGATGAAATGATTGGCTGAGTTGAATCTCTCAGAGGATGGAGCAGCTGAATCACATAATAGAATGGTGTAGGTCAGAATGAAGGGCATAGGGAGAAGAAAAAAATGAATAATGAAGAGCCAGAGATCTGAGACATAGGCAGAGATTGACTGAAAAAGAAATTCGTTTAGAGGAGGGAGCCTGTAGAGAAAGTTGAAAAATGTAACTTTGACTATTCCTTGTTTGTATTTGTTTTATTAAAATGTATCTATCACCCTTCATTCAGTTAGACTTTGGGAGCAATTGACATCAATACACTATAATAAAACAATTGCATGACGACAAAGTCACTCCCTCTCCCATGGGTGGCCTTGGGACAACACTTCACAGGGACCGTTAAATGTTACTGAGATAATTTATGTGAAGCGTTTTAATGCTTGAACTGTATGTGAGATGTTATGAACAGTTGTAGATAATGGCTTCAAGTCTACTATGCAAAGAAAGCTTTTTTGGATACAAGTCCCACTAAAAATCAATGAGACTTTCAGTAAATTCTTTTAAGATTGGGGAGTAAAAATGTAAGATGAGATATGGAACTGATTCACCTTACTTTTTGCAGAGTTATTCACCTAATGGTGTCAGAGTAAACCTTGCTGCAATCACGACAAGGGGAAAGGGGAACTTCTTGTTAAGTCATATGCCAATGTTCTTATTATAGAGATATAATAATGATCTAAAACAACACACTTCAAAATATCACTCTCTCAAGTCCTCTTCTCTCCATACTGCAATCTTCATACAGGTATTATAATAGCTATTAACTGACTAGTAGCATTATAGTGATAAAGACTCATTAAAGTACTCTACAGTTATTGCCCTGTCTTACTAATTTACAACCTTCTAAGAAATGATAGGAAGGATAAAATGTCCCGGAGACAAAGTGCTGTAAAAACTACTACTGAATATTCCCTTTAGAAAATACAAAGGTTAAGTGGTCACATACTTTAGCTATCATCTGGGGACTCATCATCTGGAAATTGTAGAGAAGAAAAGAGACCTGGAGGCTCTGTGCTTGATCACAAGCTGACTATGATCCTTTGCAGCTGCAAAGGAAGCAAATTCCCTAATATATTAGGCAAGATACTGTACCTCCAGATAGGAAGGACAGGGGAAAGAATTAATTCAGCTTCAACAGGAACCCATAAGGCCACATTTGTAAAGCAATGATCATGCATGTTCAAGACAGATTACAGTAGCAAGGATATTTCCAAAGAATAGAGAATGTGCATTTCAACAGCTGTGCCTTCTTAGTCTAGCAAAAGACCATGACTTTAAGCTGACTGCATTTATATCACAACTTGCACCATCAAACCAATATGGTGTGCACACCCCAGGATTTGAAGGTTATGTATTTCTCTTCCTTTGGGAATTCAGTGTCTAATATATTGCATCTCCTCCATGTATTTTTTTAAAATGCATTCTTTATTAAATTTATATCCTTCCCTTTCTCCTGAAGGAACCTTGCTTGTATTATCTGGGCCTAATAGATCATTCTATTTTGTAACAGAGTATATAATCTGTCAACAGTGGACAACATGTTTAAAGCTCAGACTAAGTCAAAAATGTATTATGTGAGCCAGATACCATAGTTCAGTTTCATGGTATACTGCATACAGTTGGTTAGAACAGTTGTCTTTGTATCGTTATCATGAAGATTCCAAGAATAACAGTATTCATTACATATGGTTGCCAAGTATCTACTGCGCTATGTTTCAGATGCTGGGTTTTTTGTATACAAAGTCCTTTGCAGCTTGGGATCAGGATACCTGAAAAATAGTCTCACCCCTTATACACAAAGTTGATTACTGCACTCTGTAGGTGCAGACCTCCTGCAAAGACCATCTTACCAGGAGATCAGTTCTGCAAAATGTAGGAATCGGGCCTTTACTGTTGTGGCACCTGCCCTTTGGGATTCCCTCTCCTTGACTATTAGTCAGGCGCCGTCTCTGTTGTCTTTTTAGCATCTGCTTCCTCTTCCAACAAGCCTTTTAAATTAATATTTTTCCCAGTCTGCCTCTGTATTGGAATTGTTAGAAATATGTTTTGATATTTTAAATTGTCTTATTATTTGTTGTTTGTTGCCCTGGTGCCTTTGGGAGGAAGAACAGGATATAAATTTAATAATAATAAACAAATCAAAGTAAAATATGGTCTCTGGATTCTCAGCCTTCCAATTATGAGATTAAGCTGGCATTGTGATGGATATAATTCTGATACTGTAATGTGATTTCATGCAGATTACATTTACTGCTTTAATTGAACCTGGGGGTTAGTGTTATCAACTCCAAACCTGTGGAATAGGGCAAGCTAGATTTCTCAAGGCATGATCCACTTCTACCATATGTCATGGATTTGCAAAGATTTCAAGAGATTCCTACTTGCCCCTTCCATCTTGGCATGTGAATGCATTTGGTATCCTCATCCAGCGGCCCTTTCCCGTGCAATGCAAGTTAATCATCCTCTGAGAATTATGTAGTGAAGAAAAGACAGGTAAAGGGAATTCATGTGTGTGGGTGGATTGCGCCCTTACTAACTAATAAATGCTTGAAGCTAGATATCAGATAAAAATATCAGAGATACAATTTCAAATATTCTGCTGCAATCTGTGGAGTCAGTGTGGGAAGAGGGATTAGTTTTCTCCCTCTAAAAATAATGACTTTAGTATTTCTCTGCAAACTTTGGAAGATTGCCTTTGCACAAGAGGGAGAGGAGCTAAAATCCAATCAACTCTTTCCCCCCTCAAAGAAGAGTACTTAAATGTATTTACTTTGCCTGCAGTTTTGCTTGCACTTCTTTGCTGCCTTTCTCCCTATTCTCCACACACTTTGAAGGCATCATCAGCTGCTGAAAGCAATGTCTAGAGACTCAAATAGAAATGGAGAGGCATTCGGAAAATTCCCTTCAATAGTCATGGAATATTAACTGTTGAATAAAAAATGTTGATTATGATTTTTTTTCTTGGAAGCAATACACCACAGACAGCTAGACCTGTGCCATGCAGCAAAACAATACAAACTACGGTACACAATCTGCACTCGGACAAAGAGATAATATGGCTGTGTTCATATTACTGGCTGAAAACAAAGCTAGGTCATTCTTTTTCTCAGTTTGGATTGAAAATACATGAAAATGCAGTACAGTGGTACCTCGGGTTACAGATGCTTCGGGTTACAGATGCTTCAAGTTACAAACTCCACTAACCAGGTTAAGAACTTTGACCCAGGATAAGAACGGAAATCGTGTGCCAGCGGAGCAGTGGCAGTGGAAGGCCCCATTAGCGAAAGCATGCCTCAGGTTAAGAACTGTTTCAGGTTAAGAACGGACCTCTGGAATGAATTAAGTCGTTAACACAAGGTACCACTGTATCTCTCAAGAAACACAAGGCTATATGTGAATTGTGGCTAATGTGTTTACACTACTTCCTAAGCCAGTGCTTGGGAGCACACTGGATTCAAAATAAACAGGAGTGTGTATCCAGCCTACATGGTGGAAGTTCAACTTTTGGACATAACCTCAGTGCCTTTCCTTTGGTGGCTGCAGAGAACCAGTTGGATAAATTGAATCCTGTAGTTTTCATGCTTCACAACTGGAAATCAATGAAACTGGAACTCCTCTTTCTTTCAGCTTCTACATATGGTATACTTCAGACCATCAAGACCTTCAACCATATTGAATCCCGGACTGGGAACAAGGCAGGATATAAATATAATAATAGCAATAATATAATTCTCCAAAGCAATTTTGTAGTGTCAAATCTACATTCCATTTATTGCAGCTTACATTCTTGCTAGTATTCTCTGCACTCCAATATCGGGAGATTTCCTATGCTGTAGGGCTACTTGAGTCTTTTTAAAGGTGTTTTTTTTTTAACCTGTTTCTAAGAAATGCACTGTGGTTTTGACCCCCAAAACCACAGAAAGAAGCCAGGAAGTCTTGACACAAACTCCTTACCCACATAAACTTGCTCTTCCAGTTACATTGCTTAACCAGTTTGGATGAAATTCTGAAGAAAGGTGAGTATTAGGTACTGTGTTTACCCTAAAGGTTTTTAGAAATTAAAATTGCAAAATGATGGCTCATCAAAAATTGCTGTGGGAAACGCACAAAACCAGTACACAATATGCGAGGAAACCAACTGTGTTTATCATAGAGCATGAAATCATGCATGAACCAGATTTCTATGGCATCTAAGAAGATAAAAATGTAAAAATCCAAAATGGCTGCCACACTACTAAGTGTCAATTAAAACTGAAATATGTGCATCATTTTGAACTCCAAACAATTTAGATTTAGAACTATTGAAACAGCATGTGATATTATCTTAGAACATCTGTTTACAACTTCTACTTGTTTTTCTGTCTGCTTTATATCAGCATCATAAATGTTTCTCCTGATGTTACAGGGGAGATGAAAGAATGTCATGGCTATTTATTTTTCTTAAGTTTTGAAAGCTTCTAAAGAAAAAGAAAAAAACTAGATTTATGTTATGAGTGTGCAGGGTCCAAGTGTTGCAGGGGTGGATATAGGAAACACTTGCCTGGGGATCCAAACAGGACTTGCCCAAACTGCAACCATAGAGAGTGTAGGAATGATGCTAAATTCTAGATTACACTTGATAATTCACTTATGGAAACTCAATTCCCTGTTAATTATGCACCTATCCAGATGTTGGAAGAGTTGTTGGGGCCAATCAGAAGTAGTGTTAGAGCAGAAGAACAACTTTATGAATAGTAAATAGCTAGCCCTGACCTCTTTATTGAAAGGTACGACAGAAGGGTTTGTGTTTTCCTATGTGACATGCTTTTGAATTGATGCTTTTGAATTATGGTGCTGGAGGAGATTCTTGGGAGTCCCATGGACTGCAAGAAGATAAAGCCTATCCATTCTTAAGGAAATCAGCCCTGAGTGCTCACTGGAAGGACAGATCCTGAAGCTGAGGCTCCAATACTATGGCTACCTCATGAGAAGAGAAGACTCCCTGGAAAAGACCCTCATGCTGGGAAGGATTGAGGGCACAAGGAGAAGGGGACGACAAAGGATGAGATGGCTGGACAGTGTTCTCGAAGCTACCAGCATGAGTTTGACCAAACTGCAGGAGGCAGTGGAAGACAGGAGTGCCTGGTGTGCTCTGGTCCATGGGGTCACGAAGAGTCAGACACGACTAAATGACTAAACAACATGTGACATGCTCTTCTTCAAGATCCACTACTCTCAAGTCCCACTGCAGCGGTGCTGCTATCTTAGGGTGCCATACCATCTTTTCCTGTATCCAGGACTGGCCCATCTCATTTTGCCACCTTAGGAATGTGCCACCTCCTGCCTCCTGCTCCCCAGCCCCGCCTGTCCCACCACTTCCATCACTACCAGAACAACACACTGAAAGTCAGTGAGAGCGGAGCATTCCATAAGACTTGGTGCTTGTCTTTGCTGCCCCAAGGGTGAGGAAGACAAGTGGCAACACCACACATTTGAACACCTGACTCTCATCAAAATTTGTTGAGGGGGGAGGGAGTTTTGGCGGAGGCAGAAGTGGTCAGGTTGGCAGGGTGCTGCCTCTTGCACTTCTTCCGCCTGAGGTGGCTGCTTCACCCTGCCTAATGGATGGGCCGACTCTGCCTGTATCAATGGATACAAAGAGGCAAAAACTGCACATGAGAGGGAAACCTTAAAACTGCTCAGCTTGTTTCCTATTTGCTCTCAAACAACTTATAGCTTTTAGTGCATAACGTAATGAAATTGGGATAAACGGCAGTATAATCTTGCTTCTTTATAAAGTGAATTTGCTGCTGAGCAATTAAATCCTCCTTATATATTTCCACGGAGCCCTGAAATATGAGGGTTTAAAACAATTTTTCATTTTTATGGATGCCTACATATTTGCAGACAAGAGTGATGAGTTTTCTTTCTAGCTCCTATTTTTTGATTGTCTATAACTTTGGTTGTCTATAATTTGAAGTAGTGCTTCCCTATGTGTAGAAATCAAATCCCTTAACCTCACCAGGTCGAGTCTTTTTGTCCAATAAGGTTCTGTTAAATCACTTAAAGTATAGCCTGTCCTTCATATTTCCTCTCTAACCTCTTAAATGATTGGCTTTCCTACCGGTATAGAAATTGTTCCATCTGAATCTTATCAGGCATTAGCAGCTGGCATTGTTTAAGTATGAATTTCTAATCATATTGTGGAGAGATAGGAATATGCACTAGGTATTTGTATTGTGCTCGTCTAAGTGGTGCTGTAGTCATTATTGCATTTATCTGATTTGTTGTAATTAGAAGGGAGTATAGTTGACATTATCAATATTGTGTTTAAAACTGTCTAACATCTGATAAATAACTTTTTCAGCTCAGTCTACACTCCATTGTATGGTAATGAAGATCAGATCTATTGTGCTGAGTACTAGAACTTGATAAAGGCAACTGTTACCTTGGGGGCAAAGGGCCTTAGCTCAATGGTAGAACATCTGTTTTGCATGCAGAAGGTGTCAGGTTCAACCCCGGCATCTCTAAGTAGAGCTAGTATAGATCCCTGATCAATGAACCATTGGTCTAAGTGTAATTTTCCTATCTGAAAATTTTGCAGACAGACACTCATCTGAAGTGCTCATTTCTGGTAACATATCTAAAGGTAACACCACCATTATTTTTAAACCCAGATTTTTTTCAACACAGCAATGTTGAACTGTTGAGGGAGTGGCAGCCACAAAACTAAATCCAAATTCAAAGCAGAGTGGAGTTGCTCTTTCACAGTGGAAACTTCTGAACAATTTCACAGAAAGCCCAAAGTCCTTTGATAAGACTGGTGAAATTTCCCAGGTGGGTTTTTTTGCAGCCCAAAACTAACAAGAATTCCACAGCTTGAGCAGGAGTTGCCTTCACAAATTGGCAAGCTGTTTCAGTCACAATATCATCTACTTGTGTTCTCACAACATTGACCACTAATGAAAGGCTATGCTAGAAAAGCCTACTTTCATCTGCCTTGATGCTCTTTAAAATAAGCGTATGGTAGGATTAGGGATATAGTGGGATGGTGCAAACTTCTATCCTGCTTGTATAGCTATGTAGGTACTGGTGCTGGTTATCTTAGCAAGCAAAGAGCCTGGCATTTTGGCATAACCAAAATGTTTGTTTATTTGCTATATCACTCATCAGTTAAAAGTGTTTGGCTATTGCATGATCAAAGGTTAGCATCACCATATGTTCTTCTTCTTTCTGTCTGTCACATTCTGTGTAGATGCAATGCCACAACTCAGGAAGTTCCAGTTCTTTCTTTTAATAGTAAAAAGGTAGACTGCCTTGAGGGGGAAGAGAATACAGAGAGAGCTATACACCATTCTTTCAGTGTTATCTCTGAGATCTGCACTTGCTCTTAGATTGATCCCTGGTCATATTCCCTCCTCCCTGCTTATCTTGTACATGTGATTGTTTTCATTTCTTCCCTCACTCTTCCCTTTGCTTAATTGTGTTTGTTCTGGCCACCTTTTACTCCTATATTATTACTGACTTGGGCCACTTATACATGGGTCGTCTGTCTGCTTGCTAATCCCAAGACTGCAGTGAGGTGCTGCTACTCAACAGCATCTCAGAGCAGAGCTGGTCCACCAATGAGGCAGTGTGAAGCACTTGCCTCGGACAGCAGAAATGGAAGAGGCGGCACCCTGCCTGCCACACCGCTTCTTTTGCTGTCACCATGCATCCCTCTCAGGAGGTGTTCTGACAAGCGGCAATGCCTTGCGGAGCGGCTCGGCTCCCTCTGAGTTTGGCAAGGGGGGCATTCTGGTGACGACATTCCAGTGATGGTGGAAGTGAGAGGGTCCACAATGGGGGGCGGGGCAGCGACACATTCCTGTTTCATCTGTTGAAATGGGATGGGCTGCCCCTGCCCCCAGAATGCCAGCTCCACCCACACATGTGCCTCTGATGATTTCTAGCTTAGTGAGGTGCCTCCCACAAGGGAAGAATGTGGTGGCAGGACTGGCAGGGAGTGCTCTGTCCTTTAAGGAACCAAACCATTGGTTTCTCTCCATCAGTCAAAAGACTCCCTCCCTCACCCATACAAACAATGCAGATAATAACAGGGCACATTATATTTTGGTAAGCCAGGAAGGTAGTAGATTATTTCCTCTTATCAGAGTTTAGCAGGCCATCCCTGTCAAAAGCTTGACCCCCCCCCCACCACCAGCAGCCTTGAAATTTCTTGATGGATACGAATGTGAAGAAGAGAAAAAAGTGTGGAAATGAGTTCAGATTTATTCTGTGTGGCTTTGTTGTGCCCTCTGTTGCTCCTTTGTTCTTTTGTCTTCCATTCTCTATTATTAATCTATTGTCTTTCTGCGGGTTAAGTCTTGCAATGCAATTAAGGCAGAGAACTCATCACCCCAACCTGCCAAAGCTTGCCTCTTCTTGTTAAAGCTTGTTGCACTTCTATCTTTTTGTTGTTGTTTTAAGTTTTGCAGTTAATTAATATGGAACGTTAAGAACAGGCGTCGCTGCAGAGAGCTAACATGATGTTCTCTTGGAGTGGCTTCAGATGTTATGCCAAAGCAGGGCACAACAGTATTTGTGCATTTGATTTTTATGTTTGTGGTGCAACATCCAAAGGGGGATGTATATCCCACCTTGCAGTGAAATGCAAAAGTTCCCCCCAGATCTGGAAATCATGCATTTCATTGTACGAGGAATGCACAAGTTTCATTTTTGAACACTGCAATAAAAGCAGAAAAACCAGAGTCATTAATCACTTATGCACTTGCTTTACCTGTTCACTGTAGCTTCCCAAACCACTCTCAGTTCTCCTGAAGTGTTTATTGATCTTACAGTGATTCCTGCCTCTTGAGTTATTTCTGATGTAATTCCTATTGTAGATAGAATGAAAGTGTAACATGATATTGCCCCCCCTTTTTAATTGGGTTTATATGTTAGGAGTGAAGGGTGTCATCCAACAGTTCCATAGTCATTTCTACTCTTTAGGCTGCAATAATTACACTTAGGTTGCAGTTCTGACTCACACTGATGGAGGGAGTTAGGATTCAGCCCTGGTCCCTGGTCTCTCCCAGCATGGAGATTTTCTTGCTTCAGATGACCTCCCAGCAGCTGCAGAGGAAAAGGCCCCCTGGAATAGGATGTGGGCAACAGTAGGCTGGCCACAGATCAGCTGGATCCTAAATCCAAGCCAGGGGCACAATCCAGATCTCTTTGGTGCTCCAGCCTGGAGCTGGTATTGCAAATAATAATGGGGGAGTTGCAGGCCCAGTGAGCCTCCTGCTGGGGTGCTATGCAAGCAGAAGGAAAGGAATCTCAGGACAACTTTTTGGATTGAAATCGCTCACAACTTTATTGATTACAGGTATAAGTGAGTCATTGGTTGTTTCCCAAATCAGTCAACCTCCCTGTTAATTGTTAACCTTTTTTGGGGGGAGGGTCAATCCTAGGATGGGACTGCCCCATGACATACATCAAACAGGAGCAGCCCATTAGAATCACCACCTATGGTGGAAGAAACATCTTCCCTAGAATCCCTTTAATGGGATATCCCCTTTTTGTGGGGAGGGGAGAGAAGCAAAGACTCCCCAAGACTTTGGACCACCCCTAGACTAAGGACCCTACCCAGTACCTTATATGCCTCATGAGCTGGACTCCTTCCGGCCGATTTGCTGCTCACATCTGCAACTGACTCCTTAAGCCCTTGTAAACGTATGTTAGCCACACTTGGATTCCTGTAGGGCACCGATGAACTCAATCGTTGATGTCAAAGGAGATGTTCGGGTGCTGTATCTCCCATCCACCTAACTGTACCACCTCACGCCACAGTGCCCTGTTCACCTTCATCCTGGCTAATGCATACTGGCTTGTGCTGCTCCAACAGCTCAGACCAAGGGGGAAGTCAGGTAAAGTTGCAGATGCAGCAGAAGACCCACTACACTTATAGGACTGCTGTGTTACTTGGGCATCAATCCCATTCATCTCAGTAGCCCAAACATCTGCCTAGTCTCACTTTGCATGTTACCCAACATTTCCTTGGGCCCATGGGGTGCTTTTGAATAAACAGGAAGGGAAAGGAGATGCAGTATAAAAATTCTGAAGCTGGTACTCATGCAACTATTCCTTATTGAACTTATTTCTTCACTGAGCTTATTGCAGCTGCTGTGGACCAGAGCTGTCTGTGGTCTCCTCTGTAAGCCAACAACAAAAGAGAATGAAGAGACTCCACTGTGGGCAGTTTTCAGAACCATCAATGACATTCTCTGTCTTGGAGAATGGGAGTTTTCATGATGTGATTCTCCTAGCATACATTTGGCTCTATGATAGGGTTGCCATATTTCAAAAAGTAAAATTCCTGACACCCACAAAGTTGTTGTTGTTGTTGTTGTTGTTGTTTGGAAGACCCACAAATTTTTTGGAGCTTTTTCCATTGTGTTGACATACCATACATTTTTTTCTGACATTTTGCCGATTCGGCAAAATTCCCCTGACACCATTTTTGCAACCGAAAACCAGGACATGTCAGGAATTTTCCTGACGTATGGCAAGCCTACTCTATGACAACAGCACACATGACATTTTAGGCTATCCACATTCAGTGCGTAAGTATTAGATTTGTCTGAGAATGGGAGGCAGTTCTGTCTGCTTGTTAAATTTTCAATTAATGGTACTCGAAAGTGCAGTGATCTATACAAAGAAGTAGAAATGGGGCTATTGTCTTGTGGCACCTTAAAGACTAACAAATGTATGCATATGTTTTGTGGACTAGAGGCCATGGGTTTGTCAAGCAGTGGTTGCTTTTGGGTTCTGCAAATGAATCTGGATCCATACTAATGTTCTCTAGCTGGAGCAATCTTGTCAGCCCCTCAGCTGGTTTCTCATTTCCTTCTTTCTCAATATTACTTTAGCCTTCTACACCTTCATAAGAAACGCACTACCAAGCAAACATCATTACTCAGGTATAAGAACATTTATTATTCATTGCATTGTAATTGGCGAATAGAATTCTGATGCCAAAAGGATTTCATTACTTAGAATAATAGTTTTAGGAATCGCATTAGGAAGCTGAAATCACAAACCTGCATGTTATAATCATAATAATCTTGTGATATAAAACAAAATAACTCGCCAAGGAATTAAGAGGGTTGTTAATGTTCATTTGCTCCTTACAGATCAATTCTTGCTGGACTGCACAGAAACAATACCAGAAAGTCTGCAAGGGATTCCATACTGCATAAATTACACCATAATTATCTTTAAGGGAAATCCTAGCTATGCAGGGATTCTATTATTATTTGTTTGTATATGTTGTTTCGGAAAATATACCAGCCCAGTAAAAAGGCTATTAAGCCAGGAATACTATTCCAGGATTGGCACTGCATACAGCATTTGGGTATTTCATTTTCATTTATTTTAAATTTGTGCAAATTAGAGGATCTGCATGAAGAGCAGATACTCTTAATTTTTATGTAAGCAAATAGTGGACATGGAATTTTGTAAGACGAAAGCATATGAACCAGACTGAGAGAAAAAAAATCATTTGTAATGAATGCCAAATATCTGTTTCCAAGTGAGGTCCCTGAACCGTCTCTGCTAAATTTCAGACACCAGATAAAAATGGTTTTTCAGCAGGAGGCCTTTGCATCATGAATGTTTTCCCAATGTTTTTCTAATGCTCTATTTTCTGAAATTATTATGTTTTCAACTTTGTATAATGTATATTTTATTTAATTTCTGCCAGCTACTTTGAGACATAATGAAAAGTGGGGTATAAATTTCTTAAATAAATAAATGCAGAATAGGTACTCTCACCAGGCAACCTCCAAACAATGGAACTAAAGATTGGTTGATCTCAATTAAAAATACAGCAGTCTGGAACCTGCTGGAGTTTGACATAGAATAAAATAGCAAAAAAGTTCTAACATTTTCTTCAGAACCAGAGTTATGGAGTTGCTTTAAAATTGATATCTGTGTAGTTCTAGAACTGCTCAGCTATTTCACATGCTACAAAATCTGTTTAATGGTTGTTGTTGTTGTTGTTGTTTTTACTACAAACTGAAGGATATTTGATTTTTTTTCCCAGCACCAGGTACATTTATCTTTCTTTGATAGGTGAGTAAACAAATCTTTGCCTATTCCCTCATAACTTCCCCTCCTCCAAACAAAGTCACCCAAGTGTTTCACAACTTGCCCTTGGCTCATGTTTGATTCCTTCTGCAGAGCATCTTAGATACTCCTTTGCATGGAGGAGGCTGTATTAAAAATGTATTACCTTGTATCTTGACAACGCAGAAAGCCAACTAATTTCCTATTCTTCCCCAATGCATATAAACATACCAGTAAGGTAAGTTTTTGTCTGGATGATTCAGAAGACCTTAAAAATTCATGAGCCTTCCTCTGTGGCAGGGCTCAGGTGCATGTCTGTTTTCTGAGCTTCAATTTGATAACTTCCCTTCAATATTTTATGGGGGTTTTTTTCTTTATTTTTTGCCTTGTGCTTTGCCTCTGAGATGCTGCTTGCTCTCGAAATTGCTGAATCGTTGGCCTTATCCTGCTAAATGAGCTGTTCACCTGAATTAAATTTTTGGCCATCTGGAATCTACGTACAACAAGGTACCTAGAGTTGGATCTCTAAAGAACTCCTCTCCACACCCTGATCCCCAACCAAGCAGAAAAAGAAACATCGTCAGGACTATGACTTCAAACGGTTGTTATCCGCATTAGTGATGGACTGCAGTTCCCATTTCTGCAGCTAACCCCTGAATGAGGCAACATCTGGCTGAAAGATACAGATTTCTTTTTACCATTGGCACACATGTCAATGCCTGAAGAAAATCGTTGGCCACTCCAATTCAGCTTCTTGATCGCAGCTGTGCCTTTCTAACTACTGAAGAGGTTGAAAGCACTGAATCTGTTCATAGTCAGCTAAGGTACTTATCATGATTTCAATAGTAATTACAAAGAGTAATAAAGGACTAGAGTTTTGCCTGAGGCTTTAGTGTTTTCCCCTTCACTTTGCTTGTAGCTGGAGCGGGAAATGATTCTTTCTCCTCCCCACCCAAATAAATAAATAAATAAATAAATAAATAATCACTCACAGTTTCAGCATCAGTCGTTCAGCATCTCCCTAATACAGCCAGAGATTCTTCCAAGGGCACATTGAATTTATTTTAAGTGGAACCATTTCATTAAAGAACTTACGCTTCAGCTAAGAGTTAACACATTTAGATAAAGATAATTAGTGTGGATTTGGACAAATTGTTGAAGCTAGATGAGTGTTAAGACTCAAACATTTTCTTCTGACATTTTAATGGATTTACATCACTGGAAAAATGCACCAATGCTGGAAATTTGGTCCATCCATTCAAGAAGAGCGTTTGAACTGCAATCGTTGTTAATGAGATTTCCCCGCAATTTTTGCTGGTTCTCAGACAAGATAAACAGAAAAGGCATAATAGAGGTCCCCAAAAGGTTATTAAAACAATCCCTTTCTTTTTGAAGCTACTGCCAAATACCACTCCCGCAGATGTAGTTTACAGCTAAATGAATGTGATTTTCTGTTACCACCTTGTAAAACACAGTAATTAGACACAGAATATCAATGTTAACGTGGCAGAATCCCACAGGGAGAATAGCTTATATCGTAGTCTGAACTATGTTATACATTATAACACTCCTTCGTTCCGTGTGGATAGTAGTTGCGCAATAGCTTCAGATGCACTGACTCCATGTATCTATTCTACTGAACAGGTAAATCTGGGACTTGTATCCATCCCCTGCCATTGACAGCCATCCAGCTTCACAGTAGTGGTGAAGCTGAAGCTAAGAACAGGAAATGATAATATTCCATGGGAAGAAGAAGAGTTTGGATTTGATATCCTGCCTTTCACTCCCCTTAAGGAGTCTCAAAGCGGCTAACAATCTCCTTTTCCCTTCCTCACCCACAACAAACACTCCGTGAGGTGAGTGAGACTGAGAGACTTCAGAGAAGTGTGACTAGCCCAAGGTCACCCAGCAGCTGCATGTGGAGGAGCGGGGAAGCTAACATGGTGACCTCCATATGTTGTTGGGCTATAATTCCCATCAGTTTAAGGCTGATGGGAGTTTAAGGAAACTGACTTATACCCTTTAACCCTTCAGCTGGGGTACAATTCTGTGATTTTGGAGTTTTGGATTTTGCAGTTTTGGAAGGCAGAAAGCTAGAGAAATGGCTATGAGATGTCTGAATATGCCTTGGGGGTCCAGGATCTCTCCCCCTGGGAACCTAAAGTGGTGTAGCAGACTCACTGCCTTGTGAAGAGCCTTTTGTCCCCGCATTCTCCACAGTTTTATTCTGAGGTGATGATACCTGAAGCCTCCAGTCTGCTCTTATCAAAACTGACCCATTGTTATGTGGGAGTGCATATTCCACAACTCTTGATAAAACTACCTCTTCCACTTCATGTGTCGCAGGCAGCCATGCCTCCACCCCCCCCCCCACTTAGTTACAGGCAAGGGTAATTTTTTTTATTGATCTCCTGAAAATCACCCTTCTCATGGGGCCACAGGGGTTAATTAAAAGGTTCCCATTAACACCAGCTTTTTAACAAACGAGGATTTTCAGGGGTTTGCAAGGAACAAATCTCCCTCCACAATAACAATTACCTCTGCACCTCCAGTTAACAGAGATGTAGCTACGTGGGACACATTTAGGCACAATGTTGATCTTGACCCTTAGCTGTGTGACTAATCAACTGAGCCGAAGGTTGTGGTTTTTAGAGGAAATTTGTCCCGCTTAATCACTTAGCAGTCCCATGTATGGAAGAAGGTGATTCACCCATGCGCTATTGCCTCAAATCTGTTTGCGTTCATTTCACCCCATCCTTTCTGCGGAAAGAATCCCCATCCTCAGATTCAAGGCATGCTGCTTTCTCTTCTCCCTTTCAATGAAGTAGCTGACAGAAATAGAAGCATTTTATGGCACATGCACCCAGTTTTAATTCAGAACTGTTCTTTCTCTGTGCTTCTAGGCTGGTGCACCTTTGATGCTGCTTCCCCACCAGAAATGTCTGTGGAGGTAGCACCAGAACTGAGCTACTGTTGCTACCATCTTGACTTTCATCTCCGAATGGCTCAGAGCAGCTGTTGGAAAAGATAACACAAGCTCCAGGCACTTGCGCAGGGCAGCAGGGGTAAGTCCCACAACATTCTTTCTTGGTCCGCAGCCTAAAGTATGTGGCATAGCATCGATGTTGCTGCTTAAGAGGATTATGCCAGAGGAGGCACAGGCTACTAATAAATCAGAAAAACAAAGCTGGATGCCGTTTTAAAGCTGTATAAACAAATTCTGCAACTTCATAGACCTGCCTTTTTGTTGCTCTAAGCTGTGCAGCAGGGCGCTGAGAAATGCTAGCCCGACACCGCGGTGCACATGCAATCTCTTCACAGTACCATCTGCTCCTTTCATTTGTTAAGGACAAACAGTCCCTCTAACCCGCTACTAGCGAATATCTCTCAGTACATTTGTTGCCGTATCTTACCAACAAACCAATCCATCAAAAGCAATCCAGTAAGCAATCAAAAGAAAAAGGTGTCCCTGTTCTCCTTAAGCCAAAGAGGCATTAGAACAGGAATACATGCCATTTGGGAGGAGCCTATTGGCCAAAGTGTAGACCGTGGCTTGCTTGAGGCAGGATCCAGCCTAGCAGTCAGCAGGCAGTATTCAAGTACTGGTTGTCATTTATTTTTTTATTTACATTTCTATACCAGCCTTCATCCTGTTTAGGGAAGTTTTTAATGTTTGATGTTTTATTCTGTTTTTAATATTCTGAGTGAACTGCTAGGGACATGGGTTAAACCTCAGCCCTAGGACTTGCCGATCGTATGGTCGGCGGTTCGAATCCCTGCGGCGGGGTGAGCTCCCATCGTTCGGTCCCAGCTCCTGCCCACCTAGCAGTTTGAAAGCACCCCTAAGTGCAAGTAGATAAATAGGTACCGCTTTATAGCGGGAAGGTAAATGGCGTTTCCATGTGCTGCACTGGTGCAGGCTCGCCAGAGCAGCTTCGTCACGCTGGCCACGTGACCCAGAAGTGTCTCCGGACAGCGCTGGCCCCCAGCCTCTTAAGCGAGATGGGCGCGCAACCCTAGAGTCGGACACGACTGGCCCGTATGGGCAGGGGTACCTTTACCATGTGTGTGTGTGTGTGTGTGTGTGTGTGTGTGTGTGTGTGTGTATATATATATATATATATAAAATCTGAGGATTACAGAGTGGTTTACAACATAAAAGCATAAAAATACACAACATACTAACAAACAAAAGAAGTACCCCCCCCCCCGACCACTACACACATACTGTCCTGGCCCTAATATAAGCCACACTTTTTCCCCAAATTCCAACCGTGAAAAGTTAAAGTGTGGCTTATATTTGTGACCTTACAAAAAGTATCCAGCATGAAGCCAGGACTGCGGGGCAAACAGTGCCAGGAGCGCAGCAAAGGAAGGGAGCATCTTATATTCTGGTATTGTCTTTTTTTCTCCCCCCCCCCCTGGCTTTTAAATGTGTGGCTTATATTTGGGTGCGGCTTATATTCAGGCCAATACAGTACTTTAAAAGGCCATAGACTGTTCGATTAGCCAAAGACCTGGGAGAAGAAGAATGGTTTTGCATGGCTCTTAAATATATGTAATGAAGGCACCAGGCGAATCTCCCTAGAGAGACCATTCTACAAGATGAGTTGCATGGAAAGCGGTCCATAGAGAAAAGGAGAATAACTGGAAACAGTAGAAATAGCAGACTGAGCCTGGTCTGGAAAGAAGTTTGGAGCATAAGACAGAATGAGGTCTGTTGTATGAAGGATGGCTGGGATGTGTTGGGCCTGCAACAGCTAACCCCTTTAGAGTAGGTTTTGGTAGAGCTGGCATAGAGAGGTTTCAGTCTGTGTGTGAAGGGAGAAGATTCACGACAAGATCTGAGACAGGGATGGACAATGTGGTGTCCTCCAGATGTTGCTGGACCACTACTCCCATCGGTCCCAGTCTGCATGGGAGATGGTCAGGGATGAAGGGATTTGTAGTTCAGCAACATCTGGAGGGCATTATGTTGGAGGCCCCTGGTCTACAATGTAAGTCTTACATTTTAGATTCCATAGCATTTGAGGATCATGATTGATTTATATGACTGACAATAAAAAAACCACATTATCTTGAGGAATGTACACATGTGCTTTAAACATGGATGGAGGGGATCGTAATGAGTGCCTCTTTGATCTTTCCTAGCTGGCACCTGTTTGTGCTTGCACTGTAGGTTGTACAAAATAAATACGGATGACAAAACAGGCACACTGATATAGAGAAGAACAGCACTAAAGGGTGCCACCAAGTTTCATTTCTGAGGCAGATACTGTAGTTCTGCTGGTGGCACACATCCGTATTCTGAGATTTCTTTGTGTCTGATTTTATTTCATTTAATCTCCATAGGGAATGGATGCAGGAAATTTTTGCTTGGTTCTGTTGAGGGGGTTGTGGAAATTAGGTGGATTTCATAGAAAGGCTGTAAAGAGCACTGGTGAAACTGACAGGCTCCCAGGTTCCCACATCCCACCATTGGGGCTGCAAGTTTAAGGAAATCCTGTCACCGTAGAAGTGAAATAAACTTGGGACTTCAACACTTTTGCCAGTTTAAGCTCTACTTAAAGGGGCTTTTTGTACAGTGGGAGAGCTCGTCAGTGTCACCTCTGCCCTTTGTAGCCGGTCTCAAGCTTAAGCAAGATGTCATAATCTGGTTCCCAGAGCAAAGGCTGAAAAGAGCATCCGTGAAAGTTGGGAGAAACTCCTTATGAATTCTTCATTCAAAGTGAAAAGTCTTCTCATTGCAGAGGTAGGGAGAAAGCTCATCAGCACTACTGTTTGGGTTATGTGCAGTTCCATTTTCAAGACTGGTATTGTAACTTTGCTGTGGTGCAGAGCAGTATTTTGGGTCCTCTTTAAAACTAATCTGATTTAGTCTCCACTGGTTTGGTTTTATCAGCAATATTTTGCAGCACCCTGCATTAACTTTCCCTTTGCAAACATAGGCTTGAGAAGTTGTGTTTGCCAAGGCAACATAGTTCTGCCTGCAGTTATTATTTATTGTATTTTTATCTCACCTTTCCTCCAAGGAGCTCAAGGTAGCATACATAATCCCCTTCCTCCCCATTTTGTCATTACGACATCCCTGCAAAGTAAGATAGGATGAGAGATTGTAATTGACCCAGTGAGCTTCACAGCCTAGTGGGTGATTTGAACCAGGGTCTTCCAAGTCCTTGTCTGACAGACACTCTAACCATTATACTACATCTATGGATGTCTATCCATATCCATCTACAGCTAGTTTTCTAGGATAGATCTGAGATATTTGAAAGGGTTGCATCCCCCCCCCCTAGGTTTTGGAGGACTGAAATTTGCATTTTGGTTTTTGTGTTCCTGGGAATGCCTCCCTCAGTCACATCCTGCAAGCGTGTTTAAAATTATGCTAATTAATCATTACACACATCAACCAGTGTCATTACTGCTATTACCTTTTTGCACAGCAGTTGGCTCAGAGTTATGGAGCTTTCTTTCTAAAAGCAGGAATTTAAATGAAACCCCCTTCATCTGAACAGTTACTTAATGACAACAACAACTTGCATTTGGATAGTCCTTTTCATCCAAGTGTCTCAAGGTGTTTGGAAATGTCTGGGACTATTGTCAGTGGAAGCAAACACTGCATCCCCTTGAATTTGTTTTCTTAATTTCCCTAGTGCTTGCTAAAGCAACAACCCTGTTGAACAATCCAATGTAGTGTGCACATTTTGGATGCTATAAGTTAGAGGACCCTGAAATAATTTAGGGAATCTCTGGGCATTTAGCAAGGGACGTGGGTGGCGCTGTGGGTTAAACCACAGAGCCTAGGACTTGCCGATCAGAAAGTCGGCGGTTCGAATCCCCGCGACGGGGTGAGCTCCCATTGCTCGGTCCCTGCTCCTGCCAACCTAGCAGTTCAAAAGCACATCAAAGTGCAAGTAGATAAATAGGTACCGCTCTGGCGGGAAGGTAAACGGCGTCCCTGTGTGCTGCTCTGGTTCGCCAGAAGCGGCTTAGTCATGCTGGCCACATGACCCGGAAGCTGTACACCGGCTCCCTCAGCCAGTAAAGTGAGATGAGCGCCACAACCCCAGAGTCGGTCACGACTGGACCTAATGGTCAGGGGTCCCTTTACCTTAGGCATTTAGCAAAATGATTCAAGCTTCCAACTAAGGGCCCATCCACACTTTTGTTTTCCCTGTAATTTCTGGTCCCGGGTCCAAAGGCCTCTTTTTGTGTCTCGCCACTTTCCCTGGGAAAACCTCCTATTTACTGTTGAATTGCAACAGCCATCAGTCAGGTTTTCTGTGGATAGGTGTTCTGATTCAGCAGTAAAGAGTGGGGCATCCCAAGGAAAGCAATGGGATAAAAAAGAGAACCTCTTGGACCCATGCCTCGAAATCATTGGATAAACGGAAGTATAGATGAGTCCTAAGTCTGGTGCGAATCAAATCCCTAACACAACGACACATTCCCTTTACATACATGCGGAAAGAACTCCTGGCAGGTATCCTTCATTACACTGCAAATATTGTAAATAAGAATGCTTGTGATACTAGTAACCATGTGAATAATATCCCATACAGTTCCTGGCAGCGTTTAAGGCCTAAATTTACCTGAAAGAGGGTATCTCTGCATGGGCTTACAGATCTTTTCTACACAACACTAAGTGTGGTTCCTAGTTCTACAGCTCGAGAGAGGGCCTTCTTGGTGGTTGCCCCTCACCATTTGTGAAATGCTTTCCCCCTTGAGATGCCACTGGATGCAACATTCTTTGGGTCTGAGCACCAGCTAAAAATGTCTCTCTTTCTTTAGACTTTTAATGGTTGGAGGAAATTGATGTGCTTACATCACTTGCATTAAGGTTGGGTACCTGCTCCCATCGACTCTGCATCCAGAACTGTCCCACCACTGGTTTGTGAAGTCATGTACACATGATGTTAGCTGCAATCCACATCTACGCTATAGTTCCTTGATAAATACTGTGTTTGACACATTTCCCCGCAAACCAGCTTTGATTCAATTTCTAAGTTACATGAAGGCATTCATGCCCTCCTCTCTGCCCACTGGGGTGGACAGATAGCAAGCAACTTGGAAACATCCTTTTGTACTGATGTGTATAATGAGAAGCAGATGGAATTTGAAACACAGCAGGGAGGAAACCATCTCACTACTTTTTAAGCTGGCAAGGTGTACACAGCCACAGATGTGATACTCATGTTTTAATGATTTGTTGTCGATTTGTTGCAGGGTTCCTTTAATTTAGGTAACACATCCTAGGATCACTTGCTTGATAAAGGGCATGATAAAAAATAAATACATGTAGAGAACCTCCTGTTGGGATGCTGGTGCAATCCTCACTATTGTACCTTCCCAAACTGTCAAATATACTGGGGGTGGAGGAAAGGTTCATTTTTGTTCTAGAAGCCTTTCCACTCTTGCTTAAGCATTTTTATGGTGGCAACTTGTATTTTCCTGAACCTTGTGAGACTCTTGCCGGGTAACATAGCCTTCAGTACTATCATTGCTTGTTTTTTTTTTAAGTAAACATATTAATGTATACAAAGATGGGATAAATGTATTCCTTCTCAAGCTTGGTGCAATCTCATGATTTTTGTGTGGGTGCCCTTTTCACTTTGCTTTTAGCTGAGTGATCTTTCTGCCAAGTCCATGTTGTAACCTTTGCCTGCATCCACCTGTAGCATATTCCTAAATTCAGGAAAAGATAACATATGGTTCAGATAAGGAATTCAGTGGGTGCCTCGGTGATAAAGTAGTAAAGATTGCATTGGTGACATTTTCTGCTTATGAAATAAATGAGGACGGGGTGGGATATAAATAGGAACTAATAGAATTTAAAGCAGTTCATGGTTAGGCTAGACCAAATACAGTGGTACCTCGGGTTACATACGCTTCAGGTTACATACGCTTCAGGTTACACACTTCGCTAACCCAGATATAGTACCTCGGGTTAAGAACTTTGCTTCAGGATGAGAACAGAAATCGTGCTCCGGCGGCACGGCAGCAGCAGGAGGCCCCATTAGCTAAAGTGGTGCTTCAGGTTAAGAACAGTTCCAGGTTAAGAACAGACCTCTGGAACGAATTAAGTACTTAACCCGAGGTACCACTGTATTGGAATGGGAGGGGGTCATCAAAGGAGGCAAACACCACCATGACTTAAATGTATCTTTTTTCGGAACTAAATGGAAATGCGCTTTTTGGGAGATACTGGGAAATAAACATGATTTCCAGATCACAGCTGGAAACCTTGGCAGAATTAAGAGTTCATTGCTGAAGAACGTTGAATGTAGCTCCTTTCTTGGTTAACTGTTACATAGAAGTGGATATAAAATATGTGTGAAGGACCACCAGGTGCTACACTCGGTACTTCCTACTTTCTTAGATGCAGGGCCCCAGTCAACAGGGTTTGCTAGTAGAGGCTGGCTGGGAGAAGGGTTTGCAGGATGGAAAGATGTGCAGCTTCAGCTCCCTCTCCTGGTGGCCTGATAAGTCAGAATGAAAAGTTCTGGAGCCAGGTACAGTTGCAGGTGATGATACTCATGAGGTCTCAGAACTTCCCAGAGAAGAACCTCTTGAGGAAGGAAATGAAGTAGCAAAGAAGAGGCACTTTGGAGTTGGTATGAGTAAAGATAAACAAAGGAAAAGTCCTGAAACATCTAGCTGCTGTTGGGACAAAGTGTACATTTGCTGGTCATGCCTAATAGATGAGCACTCTGGGAAGCTGTCTCCAGAGAGGCTGAAGGAGGGACCAGGGTATCCGTTGAGTTGCTCTCCAGGCATGAAGAAGGTATCTATTCTAAATTCCTGGAGGAGTTAGGTGCAGTCAGAGAAGAAGATCATGTTCAGTAGATCCCCTTGCCTCAACCCCAGGAATTTACCTACCTAGCCATGTGGGAAGGTCCTGGAAGCAGGTGTTTTTCCCTTCTTCATTGCTGCACCAGAAAAGGAAGAGTTACAGCTGTCTGTGAAGGAGCTACATGGCTTCAAAGTATATTCCAGTTGAAGAAGCACCTGGGAGCTGGATCACTGGGGTGGTGGTGATGGATTGGACAAAGCCCTAATCAAAGAAGGCTAACACCCTGGGAGAGGCATCACTGAGGTGATTGGCATGCACTGTAAACAGCTAAGACCCAATAAAAGCCATGAATTTTGCATTCCCTGTGACACTGTCCACTTGTAAAAAGGAAGAGGACTATGGGAATGGAATTGGGTCCTTTTGATGTATTCTTTGCATGGATGCTCAACAACATCAAGGAAATTCATACAGTAAAGTAGAATGTTCAACTGGAACCTCCCGGACACTTGGGTCCAGGAAAGTTCCTAACTACTGCATTCTGGGTTCTTCTCTTCACCATTAAAAAGGTAAAGGACCCCTGACAGTTAAGTCCAGTCGTGAACAACTCTGGAGTTGCGGTGCTCATCTTGCTTTACTGGCCGAGGGAGCCGACGTTTGTTCACAGACAGTTTTTCCAGGTCATGTGGCCACCATGACTAAGCCGCTTCTGGTGCAACCAGAGCAGCGCACGGAAATGCCATTTACCTTCCCACCGGAGTGGCACCTATTTATCTACTTGCACTTTGACGTGCTTTCAAACTGCTAGGTTGGCAGGAGCAGGGACCGAGCAACGGGAGCTCACCCCGTTGCGGGGATTTGAACCGTGACCTTCCGATCGGCAAGTGGTTTAGACCACAGCGCCACCCGCGTCCCTTCTCTTCACCATTGGGACCACTCAGAAACATTGTTTTGAGTAAACAAATGAGAGAAAAGCAAACTCTTTAAGATTTTTAAGAAACGTTTTGAAATGTGTTCTTGTCAATTACATCTGCCACTATATTGTGGTTTTGGTCTGTTCAATGCTCTCTTACTGTATCTTTTTGATGTGTTAATACTATTTGATATTTTGAAGTAAACCATTTCTCAAGTCTTTCTTTATCTTATTTTAAAATTGTGCTTCCATTTGCTGCCCTGGGCTCCTTAGGGAGGAAGGGTGGGGTATAAATTCAGTTAATAATCAAATAAACAATATTCTTCAATCTAGTCAGCACCCACAGTGAAGGGTAGACAAGTACATTTCCTTCATGGGAGATATAATGTTGCTTAGTTAACTGATGGAGGTGACTAAATATCAGGGATATGGAACTCTCTAAGACATGCTAACATGTGACAAATGTAAATTTGGGAAGTGTATGAAGCCATGCTCTTGAGGGCATGGCATGGGCTAAACCCGTATCAGATCAATTTAGATTCCAAGGAAGTCTTGTTTCTACTCCTAAATGGGCCAGGAGACATAACACTAGATTTGTTCACATATTGCAATATCTGTTTCTCAATTATGCTTATTAGGTTTTAGGGTAGATCTTCTATCCCCCTTCCCTGCATTGCTTTGCAGCTTCTTTTATGTCATTTCCTATAATCACATACACAATAAAACAGCTGAAGAAACAAAGGCAAAATCAGGCTTGTGCCCATTTTCACCCAGCATCATCTCTGCAAATGTTTGAAGTCAGCAATCAAACTACAGAGCTCTCTTGTTTTCTAAAACTGTGCATAATTATTTTTTTTCTGTGTTGCTGCTTGTAAAAACGACAGCCACTCACACACCCCTTTCCCTGCATTTCAGTCCATTACTGGCAAGATGCAGTTTGCACACTCCTGTGAAAAGCGGTATTGAACTAGAATTTGCTGGGGCTAATGAAGTTTTGCTACATTTAACTTAAATGTCATGGGAATTCCACAGGCGAGACATGTGCATAAGTAAATAGCTGAAAGTTAAGGAAACGAAGACATCACGCAAAGGACTATCATGTAGCTTGAGTGTCTAGAGTCACGTGAGTTCTCCCCCACCTCGCCCCTGGTTCTTGAACATCTGGAACTGCTCACACAACAATTATGCTTAGTGTATATTTCCATTGGTCAAAATGCCATTGCCCCATTCTATGGTGCATTTTGTCACATGCCACCCCAATCTCTACTTAGCTGTGTGTGAAATCCCAGGGGTTCCAGGTGCTTAATCAGGCTTTGTATTTCATTTGGAAATAAGGCACAGCAGAGACTGTGGCATCTTTATGATATACGGTTTATTTATGCATCTATACAACCTGAGTCTAGAATGGAGAGAATCTGGAACATTCACAATCCAAGAGGATCTCTTGCTTCTCCCATAGGCACAGCATGGGTCAGTACCAGTCTTTGTCTCCCTCAGGACCTACACTCAGCTAGCAATCACCAGGCTTGTTAACTTAAGCATAATGCAGGGGTTCGATGTTTGGCAAATTAACTTCCCAAACCTTGATACTGTGGTACCTTGGTTCTCAAACTTAATCCATTCCAGGAGTTCGCTCGACTCCTGAAACTGTTCGAAAACCAAGACGCAGCTTCCGATTGGCTGCAGGAGCTTCTTGCACTCAATCGGAAGCCACAGAAGCCACAGAAGGATGTTTGGCTTCTGAAAAACGTTTGCAAACCAGAACACTTGCTTCCGGGTTTGTGGAGCTAATTTGTTCGACAACTAAGCCGTTCAGGAACCAAGCTACCACTGTATAAATTCTAACTTTTATTGGAACCAGAAATTTAGGGTGTCTTGCACCCCACAAACCCATAGCAATATAGGGTTTTTTCCTTGGGTTTTTAACAAGAATAATCTGGTCATAGGTAGGTAACCTTTTACCATCTGGTTATAGAATACATGAGGGGCTGCAGAAACTGTCAGCCATACCATGTGGATACCTATCAATACTATTCAAACGTCATTCCATTTGTTCATAAAATTACATGCTTTTCTTGTAAAATATATTTGTTATAACCCTTGACTGTGAAGTCCCTGGGTAGCCATAGCCAGACAGTGTAGACCGTACTCTGCTAGATGGAACAATCCTCTCTGACTGTGGACTGGTACTTCAGAAATCCTTGTGAAATATCTGAGGGTACTGGAGGTATACTACTCCTGGGAAGCACTAATGTATTTATTGATGCCAGGATAGACAGTGGGTATCTATCAGAAGTGTACATGTATCCTAGTATTCACTTTTTATCTGTGTTTAAAATGTTCTTTCCAATTATTCAATCTTTGTTATACCCACATAATTCGTCTCATTTCTAAATGAACTAGACATGAGCAGTTAAACTATAAAAAATATGTACAGGGACAAAGAAACTTTTATTTGAAACTCATATGGCATATCTCTGACATTTGGCCTGAGCCACACGCACACACCATTTACGTCAGACTGGACAACATTGCTGGGGCTACTCTAAACGGAAGCTGGACTGTGGCAAAACTCTTAAGGTTTTGCATTCCAGTCTGCTAACAGCAGTTGGTCTGTGAAAAAAGTCACACCTCGCCTACATTCTGTCTCTGTGACATGTCATATTGCCTTCTGTCTGAGAATCCTGACAAGATGGCAGACACCCCTGAAAAGTGTAGATCTCTCAGTCTGTATGTTGAGCACATTTGCTGTAAATTGAGTTCCATTGCCTTTGTTTGGCACTGTGACTTCTTTGAAAAAGAGCTAGGGCTGTGCACCTCTGGGTTTCTTGCCAGGCCTGGAACCTTTCACATAATAAAGTGGGAGCAGGCTGGATGGCAGAACTTGACCACAATGTAGTCGAAGTTAAGCATTTTAAGTCCTGCTGATTTCGATTGGGGATCTGAGAATGTTCTTAAAAACCTTTCCCAGCAGAGTCCATGGAGCTTACAAGTGCTTAACTTTATTTGGAAACACCAAATAATTTTTTTTAAAAAGATATTGCTGTGCACCAAGGAGAGCGTACAAGAAGAAGATAGGCTTTGTTTTTCTACACTCTTATTTTTCCTCTAGGTCCTTTCTGTATCTCTTTGTTTTGCTTTTGCATCTCAGGCATTCCACAGACAACATCAACAATTGTGCAACCATCAGCACAGCCTTCCCAGGCCTGAGAATTCTGCACAGATTTGTTTATCATTCATTTCTCACCCAGACCATCCTCCACACCAGGGATGAGCACACCATAAAGCTTAGTTGGTTTTTCGATATTCCATTATCTATCTTTCATTAAAATAGAATGGATATTACAGCTAGATTCATGTGAATGGAGTGTGAATGATGAATGAATGTGTCTGTTGTCATTCTTCATGGATGTCAGTTGCCATATGCTTGTGTATGTGAAAGGGAGGTTTTCAATGTGCTTGACACAAATAAGGTAAAAAAGGGGGGGCGGTTACAAATGGTGTATGTATGTGCATGGATGTGATGTGTGATGGAAACCAGGGGATATTCATGAAGAGATGATACTCGTGAAAGTTGATAGGATGACATTTCCAGGCAAAAGCTGGTGGAGATGCCTGGGTGATGATGTCGGGTGGTCAACATCCCCCTCATTGTTTCCATGTTTCCTCCCCAGAGATGCCTGAAATCAGTGGGTTTTCTTGAGACTGGCTATGAAAGCAATGAAGAGAACTGCAGTGCTTAAGAACGCACAGCTCCTGTGGTTCTGTTCTTTGGCAGCTGCCTCAATTGCCAGCTTCCTTGGGGATAGCTGTCAGCTCAGTTCTGCTGGTGCAAATAGGCAATCTCTTCAAGCAGGGGTGGTTAACCTGTGATCCCCCCAGATGCTGGTGGACTACAATAATCCCAGACCATTAAGCAATGCTGCATGCCTCAGGTCAGTGCTGCAACCCAGTGGCATTTGGAGGGCTGAAGGCTCCAAATCCATTCCTTAAAGCAGTGGTTTTTGACCAGTGTGCCTTGGCACTCTGGGGTGCCCTGAATGATAGTCAGGGGAGCTGCAAACAACTCTGGTCTCCATCCCTCTTTCCTTCCCTTGCTCCTCTGATGCCCTCTTGCGTCTCTGCCTCCCAAAGTCTTGCACTGCTGTTTGTTGCAGCAGCCCTGGCTACAAGCTCCCCAGGTGAATGGGGCCTCTGGAGCTGGCTGGGGTTGCTTCCCAGGCCCCTGTGGGGCAGTGTGAGGAGGGTGAGAGGCTGCCAGTTCTGCAGGCAAAGGGTAACATAACTGGGCTCCTGAGCCCCACAGGGGTGCTGCAGAAAGAATGTAGTTGGTCAAGAGAGCCGTGGACTCAAAAAGGTTGAAAACAGTGTTTCCTGGGACCGACATACTAACTGTATGCTGCTTAAACTGACAAGGCAACAGTGTTATTTATTTGCATTTATTTCTTGGCAAATGAGTCACTAACTGCAGTCTTTTTGTTTTCACCCCCTAGTGTGATTTTAGTCATTTTAGTTTTCTTTCCAAAATCTTAAGAGGTGTGTGTGTTTCTTCACTTAGATGCTGTGGATTTAATGTTTTCCATTTTCCAATTAAAGACACCTTCTCAGAAATATTTGGGGTTGACGGTGAAGTCTTTCACTCATTCTGGGGGACTTGTCCATCAGTCCCAGCATGTGGAACTTTGCAGGAGAGCGTCATTTTGTAAACAGCACCTCATTTCTTTCAGGGCACTTTCTGTGAGAGCAGAGCAGACAGTCTCCTGACTGCACTGCAATTTAGAAAATGTTCTGATGGTTTGAAATTGCATTAAAATTTCTCAATAATATAGGGTTTCACAGTTCAAACAGTCATTTAGAAGCAGTTTACAATCCTGAAGATCTTTACTATTCATCACGAGCAAGTGCACACAGAATAGAAATAGGAGGCTGATGTTATCAGGCAGGAAAGGCCGGCCAGGGAAGAAACCCGTCTCAAATAAGTCTGTGACCTTCGGTGCAGCACATAAACTATAACTCTCAAACTATTTATTTTGGAGAATTAGCACTGGCTTCAGGCTTGTGAACACAGTTAATTACATAAACCCTCAATATGGCACTGACGGCTGCACCTAATAGGCAAATGCCCTTTTAGGAGAAGGGTGATTTGCACTGTAGTCCGGGGAGTGCTTAACTTTTCCATCTGCCTCTTTACCCCTGCAGTGCTTCTCCTATAAGCCATTCCCTTCCCTGGACTTCCAGCCAGGTGCCATGTTCATCTTGCAAGGGCATATCTGGAAGCAATGGGGCTGGTGGAGAGTTGCAGCAGAATAGTGGTGGGTGCAGGAAGGGTTAAGACACTCCCCAAACTTCTAGTGGAAATAAGCATACTTGCATATTATGAGCAGCTGCTGAAGTTTCCTTGCATACATTGATGTTTAACCTGTAAGGCTGCTCCAGAAGCAGCTCGCGGTGTGGGCCAGAGTCTCAATGAGATCTTCCTGGCAAGTGGGTTGCTGCTGCTTACTGGGAAGGAGAGAGGGAGGGTTGAGGTGGCAGAGGGGGTGGCGTAAGGCAAATATCACAAGCAGAGCTGATCCTGCACTCCTGATGGTGTACTGCCATGGTGTCGACCTCCTTGCCACCTTCCCATCCCTTTCTATCCAGAAGCTGGCATAGTTAGTCAGGCCATCCTGGAGAACCACCTCTGCCTATAAATATGTTAATTCACTGCACAGACTGATACTAACATTGCTTTTACTGAAAGTAACATTGGTCTCATTGTGGATATATCAGTCTATATCCTTCTGCAAGTTCTTACTAAGAAAATCAACTTTCAGTAATTTCCCCCACTTTTAAGCAGCAGTTGTAGATTATATTGAAAACCTCAGGAGATTCTCACTGTCATAAAATATATATCAAGGTGGTTTACAGCGTATCAGAATTAAATCAGCAAACTATATCAATAAGAGCATCAGTAAATACTGATATGATTTTCACATCAAACGTATACTTTCCCCCCATAGAGTTTAGGGGAAATTACCTGCACTCATTTAGAAATAAATTGGATACGTTAATAGGGATTAATTTCAATGGCACTTAGGCATGACTATCATTCTCAGAACTGGGTCATTTTCTATATATTTTCTCCTACACTGAGATTATAGCAACATGTCACTCTGCTGCTGTTTTTTGTACTATTTGCTTTTCTGTCCACTATTTCTGTGTCTCTATTTTAGCTCAATGAGTGTTACAAGAGGTCTGCTCACCCTCTCAGTGCTGTAGTGTTGAAAGATGGAGAAGGCTCCTCCAAAGGCCTTGACGAGGGTGGCTGAGGATTGATGTCCAGTCTGGATGGGTGGTGGGGGCATAAGGATGCACCACCAATCAGGAGACAGATCCAAACCCATTGGCAAATGGGGTTGCAGGTTTGGATATGGGCTGAGCCAGAGGGTTGCTGTTGTTGTTAAAACAGAACAGCAGTGTGTGTGTGTGTGTGTGTGTGTGTGTGTGTGAGAGAGAGAGAGAGAGTGTGTCAGTTAAAATTGCATTTAACTGCATTACAACAACAACATCTTCAGCACTGCACAGACAGGACTAAGGATAGCCTCAGCCTTATAATGCCTGTTGAAGGTTATCCTGTCCCGACACAAAAGCATCCGAGGAAAACTAAGCCAGCCAGCATGAAGCTGCTAATGTTTTAAACAAATGTATAAGTAATAATGCACACTGCTCTGTCACTTCTTAATTTTGGTATGTTAAGAAAGAGAAAGAAACTCCAGCTCCCCTCTGGAAACATATAACTAATCTGGATTTTGCTAGTGTAAAAAAAGGTATTGCCCTTACAGTGGTACTTTGGTAGTCAAATGCCTTAGTTGTCGAACAAATCGGTTCCCAAACATCGCAAACCCGGAAGTGAGTGTTCTGGTTTGTGAACATTTTTTTGGAAGCCAAACATCCAACGTGGAATCTGATTGGCTGCAGGAAGCTCCTGCAGCCAATCGGAAGCCGCGCCTTGGTTTTTGAACCATTTCAGGAGTTGAACGGACTCCCGGAATGGATTAAATTCAAGAACAAGGTACGACTTTATATGGATTATGGAGGAAAGGGGGGAAGTCCCTGGACCTGCAATTTGCCAGGTTTAATCCACTCTGGTGGGGCTTCTGTGCTTCTAAATTCAATTTGCTTCCACCAAAAAGGAAAAGTTACAACCATCTTTTGATTCCCCATAGGAGTGTATGATGAACACAGAGTTTTGTTTTATCCCGAACAGCTCAGAACCCAAAACACAGGTTAAAGCAGAGAGAGAACAGTATGACTCAGAGTAGAATTTTTTAAAAAATCACAGCTATATGGTGAATCTTGTGGCTGATTACTTTACCCACCCTAGTAGACAGGAAGGTAGGTAGGTAGGTAGGTAGGTAGGTAGATAACAATAAGCATGACTCTTGTTCTGTTTGTTTTCCTGAGGAGAGTAATATAAGGAACATAAATGAGCCATGTAACAAATTGGGTCCTCCCTTAAAGAGGGCACGTATTGTGATGAGACCTGGAAAACTGACACCCTGTGTTGTGGGTGGGTACAATTGGTCAGCCACAATACCTTATTGGTTGGTCCCTCGTAGCTGGGTGCAATCTGGCCAATGGGACGCAGTCCAAACAGTTTGAGGGACCTATTTATGCCCATGCACGTGACCCAGAGCTTCCTCTTTCGGTGCATGCGTCGGAACACCTGCCCACCTCTCCCTACTTTTAGGGCTTTGTGCTTGACCTTGCTATGCCGTTGTGTGTCGTCTGTTGTTGGGACAGGGGCACAGCAGGAATTTTCCTAACTTGGCTGATTGGCTGTTGCCATTTGGATATCGCCTGCCGTGTAGCAAATCGTCACAACTTGTGAGGTTGCGGATAGGCTCTGGTTCAGGTGATAGGGATGGGGGAACGCTCCCGCCATCCCTATGTGAAGGGTATTCCATTAAAGGAATTGAGGGACTCAATGGTTTGGTCAACCCCTGAGAGGGGGTTGTGCCCGTGCCTGAGTCCAGGGGGACATTTGCGTGGCAGAGATAGCCTGTTCCCGGCTTTCTGCTTATCCAGGTGGTCACCCTCAGCTGACCTATGCTGGAACCCGGGGTCAGTGCTACCTGTATGGCAGGGAGCTAGTCAAACCAGAGCCTAAGCAACCATTCACTTTCTCCAATCAAAAAGTTGTGGTCTAAATTCTGCCAAAAAACAAACAAAAATTTGAGTCAAGTGTGAATTTATTTAGGGGGGAGGTTTCTGGGTCTGAACACGCAAATATCAGTTCCATCTTTTACAATATTCTTCACAAGGTACCACAGTGAATGAGAAAAGAACAGATATAAATATGAAATGTTTAGGAAACTCTTAATAGGTGTGATGTGGCAGGAACATGGGCTGAGAATGTGCCTAAATAGTTACCAAAGTGTCTAACACTTTATTAAGGACTATAAATAAAACAAGGACTTATAATTGAGTATTAAGTTACTCCAGAGATATATTTGTGACGACTCAAAAGATAAGAAACATTAGATTTCTTTATGTTAGGGCCAAATTGGCTGTGATGTTAAATGCATCTAGCATTCGATAAGCAGCAACTGGAGGTGGGTGCTGAGTACTGTCTTGATCCTGAAGAAAAGCTCCCATCTGATGCTGCTATTTGCAGTGGATAGAAATCCCTGGTTGGTACCATGCAGCGATTTCCTCCCAATGCAAATATCAGCATCCGGTGGGAGTTTTTCCTCAGAATCAAGCCAGGGGTGGAAAGTTTTAGCATCTGCTGAGGTCCTGATAATCTCTCTCTCTCTCTCTCTCTCTCTCTCTCTCTCTCTCTCACACACACACACACACACACACACACACACTGCATGCTCTTTTTTTGAATTAAATTAAATGTGGAAATTTAACGTCACAACTAGTCCGGCTCTTATTCAAGAAAACCCAGCTGACCCAGCCACTCATGAAGCTATAATGTTAAATGCAAAGGAAAGGAAAGGTCCTTGAAATGTCAATAGAATTCATAAATGAAACTAGCCTTTTACACAAAATGCTGCAAAAATACTTGTTTACGATAGGGTCCTGGCCTTCAAAAGTCCATAGGAAATTATGTCCTCCGTATGTGATGTTTCAAGATGATCAAAGGAAACATTCAAGCATGGCTTTTAAAGTGGAATTTCCAGTGTCTTCCTTTTAGTGGAGTCCTCTCAATTAGATGTTTCTTTCCTTACACTGTCTTTGGCAGTGATGGACTGAACTATCTAATGATTTATTATCATCCCCCAAAATAGCCCATAGCCTCTTGACAGTTCCCAGACTTTATCATTTTTGACAGGGCACCTAATTGCTCAGTCTTTACAGTTCAGAACCTGCGTGATGGAAGCTCCCCATGCGAATCCATGCCTCCATCTTCCTTTTTCTTTGTCAATATAAATTAGGACATTAACACAATTAAAGGAGATGTGACAGGAGAGATCTGCAAAAAGGCAGCTCGTTAACCAAATATATCTCCAGAGGAGATAATCCTTATCCCCCGCCCCCATTATTTAGTCTCCTCTCCTTTAAATCCAGATTTCAAAACATGTACTCCATCTAGACCAGGAATAGTCAATTTAGTTCTCTCCAAAGGTTGTTGGACTACATCTCCCATTAGCCCTGACCATTAGTCTTGATGGCTAAGGCTGATGGGATGGGAGTCTAATGTCTGAGCACCATTGGTACTATATTTATTAAATGCAGATTAACCAAAAAATAATTACCGTCATTCAAACAATCTTTAAAAATTATACAGAAATATGAACGATACTTCTTTAAAAAACAACAATGGATCGTGGGCACTTTTGAATCCTTACACGCTGCCCATCAGCTAACATTGAGTGGCACAGTTGTGTTTCAGTGCCTGCCTCTTTCATCTGGAAATCTTCATTTGCTAAAACAGATTATTTGATCTCTTGACCTTGCATGGGAACACCTTCGCAAAGCGTTGAAAAGCAGTTTGTGGAGAGACAAGTGATAGCATGATCGAAAGCACAACAAAGGCGTCTAGAGCTCTTGAAGAAGCACTCAAGTAAGTAAGTGAAAATGTGATTGTGGGAAGTGAGATGACAGTTCTGAGGCCGTAATGAATTCAGAGCAAAGTGCCCTTGTCTTTTGTGAAATTTTATCCTTTATCAGACTGAAGAGTGTAGCTACTTTCTTGTGACTTGGTGCTAAAAGGTGATTGTTTACTTGAAAATCACATCTCCGTTTGAAATTATTGTATGTGCCATGGTTAATATACAGAATCCAAAATTACTGTGGTTTTAAGTTGCTAGGACAAATATACTGTCTCCTTTTCTTGTTTGTTTATAGCTTTCAAATACTGAGACTCATTTGCATATTGCTAATGTTCTGCTAGCAGGCAGAATTGTATGGGATTGATCTGAGTGTGGGATGGTGTTTTGCTCATTTTTAAACCTAAGCATGGGAGAAACAGCAGCCATTGCATGGCTATGTACAAAAATGTCACATAAAGGTTAAAAAAAACAAACCCTATTCTATGCATAATCCAACATTTTCTTTAACCTATACATGCATAGCATTACTTCTACCTCCAATGTAATTGCAGTGATTATGGAGAAACCACAGACAGTCACTGGGACTGGGGAAAAAAGAATGAGGATATCAGATTCATTAATTCCAGGAACTTAAAATTCTCATGTAGTTAGAGGAGAGATGGTGGAAGTTTGAGACATTTTGATCAATCTCTGGATACCTGTATTCAGTGACCTACAGGCAGGGCAGCTATTTTACACATTTTATATAGTGATGACAAGAGGTAAAGGTCAGAGATTGCTGTGTCATCCTGAAAAATTAATTTGGATTGATTTGGATGTGAGCTTGCTGCACTGACCAAAAGGGAAATGTAGAGATAGACAGAGACTTGCAACCGGGAAGCATCAAATAGAAGCAATATAACGTGAGGTTTCCTGGCCAGTCTTATATAGCAGCATTCTCAATTTATCATTAGACAAAATGATAATGGTGTGAGAGGACAACAATGACATGAAGATGTAGGAAGCAGCAACAATGTCAAAGCAGTGTTGTAAAAGAGCTTAAAGAAAATGTCAAATGTGCTGCTTTGCTGTGCTGTTTTTTGTTATCTCATATACAGTGGTGCCTCGGGTTACATACGCTTCAGGTTACATATGCTTTAGGTTACAGACTCCGCTAACCCAGAAATAGTACCTCGGGTTAAGAACTTTGCCTCAGGATGAGAACAAAAATCATGCTTCGGCGGCATGGCGGCAGCAGGAGGCCCCATTAGCTAAAGTAGTACCTCAGGTTAAGAACACTTTCAGGTTAAGAACAGACCTCCGGAATGAATTAAGTACTTAACCCAAGGTACCACTCTATCTATAGCTATATCTATATCTATATCTATATCTATATCTATATCTATATCTATATCTATATCTATATCTATATCTATATCTATATCTATATCTATATCTATATCTATATCTATATTTCTATTTCTATTTCTATTTCTATTTCTATTTCTATCTATATCTATATCTATATCTATATCTATATCTATATCTATATCTATATCTATATCTATATCTATATTTCTATAGCTATAGCTATAGCTATAGCTATATCATCTATATCTATAAACGCAATACAACATCAAACACTAAAAACTTCCCTGAATAAATAGATTTGTTTTTTGTTACAGTGTTCTGTTCTCATCCTGAAGCGAAGTTCTTAACCTGAGGTAATATTTATGGGTTAGCGGAGTCTGTAACCTGAAGCGTCTGTAACCTGAAGCGTATGTAACCCAAGGTACCACTGTATATTGTTTTAATGCTCCTAGAGTTTAACTGATATTTATTATCTTTCATAGTTTTACCTTGTTGTATGTTATCTGTAGCATGTGAGCTGCCTTGAGTCCTGGTCTGGGAAAAAGGCAGGATATAAATAAGAATAAGAATAAGAATAAGAATAAGAATAAGAATAAGAATAAGAATAAGAATAAGAATAAGAATAAGAATAAAGTTCTCTTCTCAGGCCTTTGAGGTAGGAAAAAGAGAGACAACAGTGGAAATCCACAGGATGGCCAGGGGATGATGCTTTGGGAGCTTCAACTATACTAGACCTATGCTGTTTCTTGGTAGGACTGTCATACGTCTGTGATTTCAAAAGTGGTCTGGGGGGTATTTCCGAAAGGTGTGTATTTTTGGTGTTTTTGTAAAAGAAAGCTTAACAATTTGGGGGGGTTTCATTAAAAAAAGCTAAACAATTTTGGGGTGTACTTTCTGAAATATGGCAACCCTATTTTTTGGTAGAAAGCAAGCTAAGCCAGGAGCAGCAGCAATAAATAATAATAATAATAATAATAATAATAATAATAATAATAATAACAATTTATTATTTTATTATTTATTATTTATACCCTGCCCATCTAGCTGGGTTTCCCCAGCCACTCTGGGCAGCTCCCAATAGAATATTTTTTGTTGTTTAGTCATTTTGCCATGTCCGACTCTTCAAGAATATTTTTTGTTGTTTAGTCATTTAGTCGTGTCCGACTCTTTCGTGACTCCATAGACCAGAGCATGCCAGGCACTCCTGTCTTCCACTGCCTCCTGCAGTTTGGTCAAACTCATGCTGGTAACTTCAAAAACACTGTCCAACCATCTTGTCCTCTGTCGTCCCCTTCTCCTTGTGCCCTCAATCTTTCCCAATATCAAGGTCTTTTCCAGGGAGTCTTCTCTTCTCATGAGGTGGCCAAAGTATTGGAGCCTCAGCTTCAGGATCTGTCCTTCCAGTGAGCACTCAGGGCTCATTTCCCTCAGAATGGATGGGTTTGATCTTCTTGCACTCCATGGGACTCCCAAGAGTCTCCTCCAGCACCATAATTCAAAGCTATGAGCTATGCCATGCAGGGCCACCCAAGACGTACAGGTCGTAGTGGAGAGTTTTAACTAAATGTGATCCACCTGGAGCAGGAACCAGCAAGCCACTCCAGTATCCCAGGCAAGAAGACTCCATGGACAAAAACAATAGAATATTAAAAACATGATAAAACATCAAACATTAAAAACTTCCCTAAACAGGGCTGCTGTCAGATAGTTGTTTATTTTCTTGACATCTGATGGGAGGGTGTTCCACAGGGTGGGTGCCACTACTGAGAAGGCCCTCTACCTGGTTCCCTGTAACCTCACTTCTCGCAGTGAGGGAACCACAAGAAGGCCTTCGGAGCTGGACCTCAGTTTCCAGGCTGAATGATGGGGAGTGGAGACACTCCTTGAGCTAATTATGGAAATGTCTAATCTTCTTATTCTAATTCAGCATCAGCATAAAACTGTTGGCTGTAAACTGAATGATGCCAGAAACATTGCTGAGTCGCCAAGATAGACAGGAACAATGCTCTAAGAGAAGATGAGATGCCTTCAAAACGACATTGATTTAAACCTTAAAACTGTGGATCTGGAAATCAGACTGAAACATTATAATGTGAGATTCAGAGACTATTAAAAATGTGAGGGCGTCATCCAGATTCATTCATTGCTGGTGGGCTGCTACACTTTGATGCTGGGATTACTCTAGTGATTGGGCACACAGAGTTGGTCCACCTTCATGGGAACTTGATAGATCCTATTACAGAATTTCTAACTGCTGCTCAGAAATTGTAGCACTGGGGCTTTCATCTTAAATTTATTGTGCAACTGTATAGGGGACAATTCAAAAACAACAACAGTGGCATCTGTTACACAACAAAGGTCAATTAATAATGGAAGGTTAGGTGCACCTGATCTCAACTAACACAACTGTGCTTCATATTTGCAATGGCTGAGTCAACAAGCCAAAATAAACCTCTGGACTTTGAAAGATTATATAGTATGGGTTATACCTTGAGAGAAATAATATGGATGAAAGACAAATTTAAATCACAAAAGTGTTGGGAAACCTATATTTGAGTTCACCACTACTTGCACAGGACACATAGATATAATTTCTGGTGGTGGATAATTCTCAGCTTTACAAGGTCAGAATTGCTTTGACCCAGGGAAACGGGCCCCTTCCTTTCCTGAATGGAGGAAATATAATAATATCCACAGATTCTGTTATGTGTTTAAGGGGAAAGTGTTATCCAAAGTTGAATTCTATTCCCTGGTACCAATACATGCAGTTATACGAGGGGAAATAAAACGATTGCCCAGCTCTGCAGGAGCCTTATGAGTTTTGGAAATTTAATAGCTAGCTGACAAACTTAGCTTCAAGGGTGCTGTCTTATTTCTCTACAAACACCTGAGTTCATGCTACTAGCAAGATTCGTTGTAATGAAATAGGTAAAGGAAGCAGAATATGTTTCTTTGGCGGCAGTTTCTGTGATCAAGGTGGCAAATGTGATCACCTGTGATTCCTTGCATGGCTCTGGTTCCTGTGCAGGGTAGGAGGAAGGAATGGCAACCGATAAGGCTGCAGCATATTTGTTTCTATTGAAATTTTCAAATTTGAATTTACAGCCTCAAAGCTTCTGAGCAACTACAACTTCAAATAATCTATGCTGCATTTTAATTGCCGTTTGCATTTTTGTCGAAATGAAGCTTCAGCTTTGATTAGTTTGATTGGTCTACTTAAAGCAATCTGATCAAAGTCCAAGTGTGATTTTGATCCCATTGACAAGGGTGTGATGCAGAAACATAACTTGAAAGGTTCCAATGTTTCAGCCTCATACTGTGGTTATCAGAGCAAAGCCACTGCAAAATATAGATTGATTTCAGTGAACTTTCTGTTGAGTAGAACTTCTTGGCCAGGGTTGGGAACCCTTTTATCTGACAAGGGTTGTATATGCTCAGGGGTAATCTGTCAAAGGCAGTTTATACTGCCCTGTGAATATAGCCCATGCATTGCCTGAAGGCCTCAGATACGAGCTCTGCAAAACATCCTCTGCCACTGCTTCAGAAAACCATCAGAATGTTAATTAGGGGTCCACCTCAGGTCTGCAGCCTAACCTCATATTCACAGAATCATAAAATCATAATTTATTATAGGTCGTGTAGATCAAAGGTCTCAAACTCTTTCTCTCTCCCCTCCTCCACAGACCACTTGAAATTGGTTGAGTGTCTTGGCGAGCCACTTAATGAATTTTCTGCTGTGCTAGATTGCGGTGTGATTTATAATTGTCTACTCAATGGCTTATTTTATTTATTATATATTGTATTTTCTTGTATTACAATCTGAATTACAGCACTGAAATTGGCAATGCAAGGAAATGCAATGAATAAAAGACACCATAATAATACAATTAAAAGTCAATATGCATATTTAACATGATAGGGATGCCATCTCCTACCGTCAACCATAAGTCCACTAACACACTGCTGGACTGCCTGAATGAATGGATGAAGCTTGAAGACTGCTGGTGGTCTGTGGACCACAGTCTGGGAACCTCTGATGTAGGTCGCTGAGTTTTATCTACCTCTGATGCTTATAGGATACAATGCCATGCCACTGAGATCTTGTGCCAATAGGTCAGCCAGCAGTGAACAGTTTTTGGACACTGAGATGGCAACTCTCCAAGTTTAGATTCCCCAGGTGCAGAGAGTTTCATTAAATGAATATATACTGTGGAAAAGAAGATGTGAACCAGAAGCTTTTTGTCTTTTCCCCTTCCCCTAGAAAATTGAAAATAAAGCATTTTCTCCTTGCATTGCTCCCAAATAACTGTCATGTCTCTCCCCCCTTTCTCCCTCCAGTCAGACATTTTTTATCTGAGCATTGGAAAATTGAACGTGTATGGCTATTTTCTTTCTGAGGTTCATAGCACAGATAAACTGTAGACTTTCTGGATAACAAACTGCCAAACCTGCCATGGGGAGAGGGGAAAGGGGGTGGGGGATTCTCCAAAGCCATTTGAGCAGCTTTCAATTTGACTAAATGTAATGTAGCGTTTTACAGGCGTCCACTGCAGCTCACTGAATATTAAGCGTTGTCATCAAGCATGAAATATCCAGTTAAGCAAATTGCAAGGCTGAGCACCTGGACTGACACACTGCTGGATTTGACAATGGATATTGGATAGTTTAAAAAAGAAAGCTGAACTTCTTTCCTGATACAGACTTTTTAAGGAGGTTTGTGATATGTAGATAACAGGAACCTAGGGAGCTGCCTTATACTGAATCAGACTGTCCAGATTGACTTTGGTTCTTAGTACAGGGACAATGATTAGTTTGGGGCAATTATGTTGGGGCAGAAAGGAAACCCTCTCCCACCAGATAACTTCTCTTTTTTTCCTAATAATATTTATTAAGGTTTAATCAACAAATTTTAAACAAGTTTTAAACATAAAATACATACAGCAGTAAAGAGGAAGAAAAAAAAGCAGATCAAAACATATTCAGTAAAAAGGCAAAAAAGAAAAAAGTCATAGCAAACACCAATAAGCACACCCAGAAAATGAAAGAAAAAAGAAAAACTGTATCTCCATATATTATATTTTGTTCACTAGTTTCTTGACCTCCTCACACCTCCCTTTTTGTATTCCAATTCAAATATTTAGTTCAGCAAATCCTTACCCTCTGTCATTTACCCTTACTCAACATCTTAAACTATAGTCAAAATATAATTTCCATCGTTATCAATCCAAGTTTACATATTCTTATTGATCTTATTACTAACACCACTTATTTTCAGTCCAACATCCCTTTAACATTCATTAATTTTACAGTATTTCTGTAAATAGTCTTTAAATTTTTTTCAATCTTCTTCCACCAACTCTTCTCCCTAGTCTCGGATTCTGCCAGTCATTTCTGTCAATTCCATGTAATCAATCACCTTCGTCTGCCATTCTTCCAGAGTGGGTAACTCTTGCGTCTTCCAATACTTTGCGATGAGTATTCTTGCTGCTGTTCTTGCGTACATAAAAAAAGTTCTATCCTTCTTTGGCACCAAATGGCCGGCAATGCCCAGGAGAAAGGCCTCTGGTTTCTTCGGGAAGGTATATTTATATACCTTTTTCAGTTCATTATATATCATTTCCCAGAAAGCCTTAATCTTTGGGCACGTCCATCAAAGGTGAAAGAATGTACCTTCAGTCTCTTTACATTTCCAACATTTGTTATCGGGCAAATGATAGATTTTTGCAAGCTTGACTGGGGTCATGTACCACCTGTAAATCATTTTCATAATATTCTCTCTTAAGGCATTACATGTCGTAAATTTTATACCGGTGGTCCACAACTGTTCCCAGTCAGCAAACATAATGTTATGTCCAACATCTTGTGCCCATTTAATCATAGCAGATTTTACCATTTCGTCCTGAGTATTCCATTTCAACAGCAAGTTATACATCTTTGACAAAGTCTTAGTTTTGGGTTCTAACAATTCTGTTTCCAACTTTGATTTTTCCACCTGGAAGCCAATTTTTTTATCTAGATTAAAGGTCTCTCTTATTTGGTAATAATGAAGCCAGTCTCGCACTTTGTCTTTTAGTTTCTCAAAACTCTGCAGCTTCAATTTGTCTCCCCCACCAGATAACTTCTCAACACTGTTTGAAATGAATAATGAATAATAGGTTAATAATGCATTTCACATTTTATAGGTGCACTTTTTCTTGAACACTTCAAAACTTTCCTGTACTATTCATTTTTAAAGGTAGAGTGCCAAGCAATATGCTTTTGTCCTTTTAAAGCAAATGGTTGTAAGGGGCTTGTCATCATAGATAACACAAGGGGCTATTCACCACCACAAAACAAAACAAAAAACAGACCTACAAGTCCTGCCCATTTAGTCACAACTTATTTGAACATAGAGAAGGCTATTGAATATTCACTGGTCAACCACATAACATATGTGCTACACACATTTACCTAGGAGCAAATCCCATTGTGTTCAGTGGAGCACACGGCTATTTATAGGGTTGACCTGCTAACCACATCTAGTAGCTTCAAGGTGAAGCAAGGAGATACAGCATTGCCAGACTGTCTTCTAGCTTCCATCTTTACAATAATATAGTGGCTGCTATCTAGGGGTGATGAAGGGAATTTTGATCCTTCTGAAGGCCCATTTTAAACACCAGAAAATGTTGTTCTCATTTTTCAGAGCATAGCCATTTTCCAAGGAGAGGCTGAATGCTAAGTAAATAAAGTCTTTATTTGCATTCCAGAGGCTTTAGGAAGCAAATACAAGGAAGGAGAAATTCAGAGTGTATGTAATTACTACCAATAAATTAAATGTTCAATTAACGCTCAGGAATCCAACAACAACAACAACAAAGGAGCACAGCTTTGATGAGACAACGATGCCTTGTAAAATCAACTGCTGCATATCTCTATGTGAAGACACACTGGATGGTAACATAACCCTGAAGAAGAATACGGTACTTTCCTTTAGCCTTCTGTTCTTAAAACTGACCCACTTGATTCCCCACCCCAGCCTACGAGAGGTTATGTGGCAATAAATCAATACTGCTTGAACAGGGCATCATCATGTCCTGATGCTCACAGGAGTATCTATAGACCCCCACATGCACACTATGGGGCTGCATCCCCCTTCACAGTAGCTCCAGATGGCTAGTACCTGCAGAGAAAGAAAAGGAAGTTCCAGATGGTTTGCACCTGTTTACAAAAAAGCAGGGAAAGTTCAAAAGTGCTTGGACCACTAGGCAGAGGAGACGGGTGAAGTGCAGGTTTTGGACTAGCTAACTAGATGAATGATCAGCACAATTTTTTGTCCTTAGGCATACTGAGCAGTGGGGTTGGGAATTATTTTATTATAATCATACAGTGAGCTAGGTCCTTATGGCAGTCAAGAAAATCAGGCCTGATCAAAGTCTCTTATACCAGCCAATCCTAGCTCAACAAACTTAACATTTTTCCTTCTTATATTGTCTCTTTCTTGACCATTCTTCTCTTCCACCCTAGCATTTTCTTGGAATGGCTCTATCACAGCAACAGACTGTACATATTGACAACACAATCCCCATGCATGTTTCCTGAGAAGCAAGTCTTATTGCATTCAGTAGGGCTTTCTCCCAGGGAAGTGTATCTGGGATGGAAGCCTAGGGGTTTTGCATAACTAATAAGCAATAATAACGAGGAATGTTCCACAGTAGAAATAATGAAACCTTATACTGCATGTTGAAATTAAGCAGCTTAATTTTACCATTTGGTACTTTCTATGTTTGTTTCCATTCCAAATTTCCTTTGATCTCGGCTAAAAGGACTCACTCTCTCATTACAGCATAACTAACTAATTTTGTGAATTGTCTTTTATGGCCAGAGAGAAATTGTCCTCATTTTCTTGGCAAAGAGTCAAAAAGCACCAGCAGGAGAAAGTGTAATAAAAGGGACTCTCTCTTAATGCCCCTTTGTTTTAGAATGACTGTAGCTGAGCAATAAAACTGAAATGGCCGAGACCTTTTCACAGGAAATGGCACATCAAGCGTTGCTGATTGGGAGCAAACAGGCTGACAAATATTAGTACAACACTGGTCAGCAAGGTGCAAAGAGGAAAGAAAAATCAGTGTTACCTTGTGATGCTTTGTAATCCTAGCTGTAGCTTTGTGTTGCATCAGCCCAGTGCATGTTGAAAGTGAAGAATACCAAACTCTGAAAGTCATAAGAAAATTGAGGTCAATCCTATTGATCAAACCCTCCCTGTATCCTGAGTGAATCTTACATACAATGAATCATGAGCTCTGTAGATATGACTAGATGTTGCAGAGGATGTATAGCTGCTCCCAAGTTCTTACCAGATCTGTATCGGCACCTTTGTTTTCTCCTCTGCAAAGTTCAGTAAAATAATACAGTGGAACCTTGGTTCTCAAACGGCTTAGTTGATGAACAAATCGGCTCCCGAAAGCCAAAAACCCGGAAGTAAGTGTTCTGGTTTTTGAACGTTTTTTAGAACCCGAATATCCAACACGGCTTCTGCTTGAGTGCAGGAAGCTTCTGCAGCCAATCAGAAGCTGCACCTTGGGTTTGAATGGTTTTGGGAGTCGAACAGACTTACTGAATGGATTAAGTTCAAGAATCAAGGTTCCACTGTATATGTAATGTGATGGCACTGTGTTCTGCCTCTGCCCCTGCACATCAAAGCCAATAGCCTAGTCAGGTATTCATAATTGGGCTTAAGGGAATGGGGGGGGGGGGTAGAGCATGAATAAGCATGCAAACTCCACCAACCCATCCCCATTGTTCTCCTGATGTTCAAGGGTGACTACAACAGGAAAGTTTTCTGTACTTGTGAAAGGTTCCACACTCAGTTTGGAAGCCTGATTTTCGACAGTTTCAAAAGGTTTGAAACCTCCACAAGTACAGGAGGTATACACCCTGCAGACAACCAACATTGAACACAGAGAGAGCAACAGGGGATAGAGCTAGTGCACCCAGGCATTATCTTTCTGACTCACATGGTCACCTGAACAGAGTTATTAATGAAGGTAGGAAACTGGCAATGTGATGCTCTGACATGATGTAATTTTGTTCTACCAATAAGGCTGCAACATGTAATTGGCCCATCAGTTAGAAGAACCAGATTAAAAACATTTGATCAGCTAAAAAGGCAACCTAATTGATTGGCTACCTGATTTCTTTAAAGTGTTTATTAAGAACTTCAAGTGGAAAGAACCATCTTCATGAGAGAGAAGAGAGGTTTCATTTGAAATTATGTGTGCTGTGATGTACATAATCTGAAACCAAATCTAATCACCATCCCTCTCTTTTTGAACATGTGCAAATATAATGATTTACTTTATTGGCTAAGGCTACACTTACCAGAAATACATGCCAATGAACTCAGTGGACCTTACCTCTGAGTAGATTGGCATAAGATTGTAGTGTACACCCATACTACTAACCAGCTAAGAGGACTTTATTATCAGGTAAGGGTCATTCCTACCTGTCATTAATGATGAGATGGAAAGAGAAGGAATGACTGCTTTTTTAAAATGCATGGAATGGGCAGCTGTGGCCCGACAATTCCCACCATCCCTGAACACTGGCCAAGTTGTCTGGGGGTGATGGAGGTTGGAACTCAGTAACATTTGGAGGACCATAGGTTCTCCATCTCTATATGTTCAGACAGCATTTTGCTTTCTTTTCAAATGTGCTTACACTGCCATTCAAGTCCACATTATAGGCATCACCTACATGGGCTCACCCTTATTCTCCTGGTTAATATATGACTTGCCTGGAGAATGATATTCTTTCTTTAAGGACATGGGTATTGGCGTTGAGAAGAAAAATCACAGGCACTCATTGTATCCCATTGGTTCAGGATCATGTGCTACATACAGCGTCTTGACCCTGAAACTAGCCCTCAGCATCAAAAGTGTCTCTCTTCTGATAAGCACCTGCAAGCTCAATGCCTTTGTCTTCCTATATAGTCGGTCTGGCCTGAATGATCTGCATTTGTCCATTTTGAGATTTCATCCACAGCATGACTGACACTTGCTTTCTTCAACTTAGATGAGTTTATTCTATGGTAGGACACTATGGAGACAGACCATACAAGGCCTTTCTGTGGCGTCAAACCTCAAATGGAAAGTGAAGCAAAAGAAAGTCAGCCTCTGTCTTGCTCTGGCTGTTTTTGCCATTCATGACTCCAAAGAAGTTTCTGAGTAAAACTAAAGCCATGTCTTCGTTCAGCGGGGTGGAGGGGTGGGGTGGAAACTCATGCTGTACTTACTCAAAGCCATGTTGACTCATCCATTTAACAACATCATGCCTCATTTCTTCAATGTCTCTGTCTATCCAAATAAGCCACTGTTGGTAAAGCCAGGTCTGTGTGATTTATTCCACATTACTGCCGCTTGTTGGACAGCAGCTCACTGACTAGGGCTCCCGAGAGGTCAAAGCTTCTCAGAATTTCTATCTCTGGCATTGTCATGACTGGATAGCAAACATTAGATGCTCCACTGAGTATGACAAGAGTCTCTGTTGGGATCTTGGGACCAGATAATACAGGTGAAAACTGAATCATTCAGCTCCCTGCACTACTGCCTTCTATAGAAATATGAGGGAATAGTCACTGCTGAAAATTGTCTTCCTTTCAAAGCAGAACTCCCCACCCCCTTTCTACCAATAGCCTGAATCATAAGCACTTGTTCTCTGTAGACAAAGGTCACATCCAAACCTCACTCTCATGGCTTCCCTCAAATAATCCTGGGAACTGTAGTTTGTTAAGGGCACTTGGCATGTAGACTTGTGGAGTCAGCACCCTCTGTAAACTACAGTTCCCAGGAGTCTCTGTGGCGGTTAAAGTGATGTAAGAATGCTTTACATGTCTGGTGTGGTTGTGATATAAATCACGAATGAAGAACAACAAGGAGGTGAAAGCAAACCACTCTAGTAGTGGGTCAGATGATCAAATATTTATACTTTACTTTGGTGATGAGGGTTGATGTGGTACCTGGTGTAGAGATATACATTCCTTCAGGTATCTCAGCCCCAAGCAATGAATGCATTTGCTTTGTGCTCAGAAACATTCCTGCAACCTGTGCAGATCCTGAAGAGATGGCATTCAATTAAGTTTTGCACAGAGTAGGCCAGTTGAAATTAGTGGGCCTAACTTAGTCATCTTCATTAACTTCAATGGATATACATTGACTAAACCTTAATTAAATACTACCCAAGGAATCTGGGTGATATTTTTCCTACCAACTGGAAGATTTAAAAAGGTGCCAGGGGATAGAAGGGTGGATATGTTGAGCTAAAATCCTTTGGATGTGAACAAGAGGCTAACAGAAATTAGATTGTCATATTGCAACTTTGCAGGCTTATCTCCCATCAGTTCCAGTGAAAATGCTTGTATACCTGGAGAGCATTTTTGCACACACTCAAAATGCTCCTTTAATTCCTTTGTCTGGCTCTTGTGTTCAAAAGGAAGTTTAAATAGCAAGCACTTTGAAAATCATGTTTAGTAATAGGAAGCACCTCTGCTTCATTGAGTTGCAAGCTCTATAAACAATTTCACTTTGGCATTAAATCAATTGGCTCAGCCGTTTACTGCTGTGTATATCACAATGCAATGGCAAGAGTTGCCTGGGCTCTCCTCGCTGAGGGTGAAAAAAGTGCCAAAAACCATTTGCAATCATATTGTAAAGATGGCGTGTGTGTAGTGATTTCTGGTAAAATAAATAAATGAGGTGCTTCATATTCTGAAGCATACAGACAGTGGAGGGTCAGCACCCTATTGACCAGGGGCTGACTGGCTTAAGGAGGGCAGTAGCTGACCAGTGAGACATGATGATCTCTCCTACTGATTAAGGCAACCTTCTGCCAATCAAGTTGAATTTCTAACTCATAACTGCTGCCTCCTGTGTTGTTTTCGCTGCATTAGAAGCACTGAGGTGACCTCTCTGGGGCACAAACCTGGGCAGTGTATATGGAAGTCCTGGCCTGCCCAGATGAAACCAGCCCCCCCCCTCACTGATGTGTTCCAAAGGAAAGCAAAACAGTACATTTGGCACCAGCTTGGCTGTAGGAGTTGCCGGAAGGAAGCATACAAGACAAAAGTGGGCCAACAGGTTTGAGGCTGACATTAAGGACATCAAGCCTGTCATTGTCGCAAAGCACAAGGCTCTTGTGAACCACAAGCATGCACCCTGCAGTAAGATACTTGCTGCACCGAGAAAGGCGAGGAACAATGCCCAGCAGATTGCCAGACAATGTGCCAGTGACTACTGGCTAAAGCTGTGTCAGAGCATGCAAATTGCTGCTTATAACATTGGCAAAATGGACCAACGGCCAAAAAACCTGCGCTGCTGAAAACCGTGTCTGGAGAGATCATCACAGATTGCAGCAAGCAGATGGACAGAGCACTATTGAGAATTGTAGTCATGGGAAAACATGGTCTTTGACACAGCAATTGACAGCATCCAGACTCTGCTTGTCTTGGAAGACCTGGATGTCCCTCCCTCGCTGAAGAACACCATCAACTCTCAGGCATGTGGGAAAGCTGCAGGAAGACGGAATCCAGAACAGAAGTGCTCCTTCCTCATGACACATTTCCATGGCCTTCTCTTGCAGCGTTGGGAAACAGAATCTGTGCTATAAGACATGCGTGACTCCCTTTACAAGAATGAAGGTGACTGCCATGCCTATGACAATTACCATGGAGTCTCCCTGCTGAGTACTGTGGGGAGAGCCTTCGCTTGTATAGTTCTCAACAGCAAAAAAAGAACTGGTGGTATTCTTTGTCAGTGAGTACTGTCTTCCCCTCTCTTCCCTACATACACACACACACACACACACACACACACACACGCCAAGCCAAGCCAAGCCAAGCCAAGAAGCAAGGTAGTAAGAACACTGTTGACAGGAGATGACAGAAAGAAACAAACCAACTCTGTAAATCAGTAGTATGTCTTTCCTGCAACAAATGTTACAAATGCAAACTCAACTGTAAATCTACAGTAGCCCCTTGCAAACTGATAAGTGGGTGCTAGTTTCTCTGCAATATGCAAGCACAGTAATTAGCAGGAACACTAATTGCTGCCTTTACAAGGAACTGCCACAGGACACCGAGCACAAAACAGGAGAACAAGGCTGGGACTTCTGTTTATGTTTTTCGTTTTTCACTGGAATTATATGACTACTTTTCCTTTTCACAGATCCGGGGTTGAAAAGCAGCCTGCATATCTCCCCCTCAGAAGTTATAGTCCAACAGTGAAATTCCTTAATTGCCAAGCAGATGGATGTGTCATTGTGCCAATCTTAAGAGAACTGCTTGCAGATGTGATAATTGTTTTGTTTTCCTTTACAGATCTATTCTTAGAGTAGCCCATTATTTAAGAACAACAATAGCAGTGGGTTTAAATGTTCCCAGTGGCTTGGGTGACTTCAGAAAGGAAAGGTAGCAAAACACATAGATATGCCAGTTTTGTACAGGTAAATGCACATACAGAACATGTGTCTACTTTTGCTGATGTTCAAGACTGCATATGAAATGAGATTGCAGAATGCTAACCCCCAGTCTAGCCTCCTTGACACGTCTATTAATTTATCTCATCATGTATTCTGCTCTTTACTGAAGGCATTCAGGGCTTGGTCTTTATTTGTGGTCTCCCAGCAATCAGCAGCTTTCCTTTTTAAACATGCTTCTGAATCTGTTGCTGCTTAAAATTTTGATTGATGGGGCTATTATTTGTGTTTTTGCCTTGCTGCTGTTTCTACTTGTATTTTTTTTGTGTTTGCGTTTTCTTTGTTTGTTTCTTATTTGTGAGCTGTTTTGAGCAGCTCTTTTGTGAAGGGGTAAAGTAGGATAAAAGAAAATATTGTATCATTCTACCCTCACTGTGTGAGGAAGCTTAGGTTGAGAAATAGTGATTTGTCCAGACAACTCATTAACCTCCATAGCTGAGCATGAAATTGGCCAGGCTCTTCAGCTTTCGTTGAGATGTCCCAACACTAACCTTCCAGAAGGAATATGCACATAGCTTACTGTGTTAAACCATGCTAACACCCTGCATTGTCAGCCTATGATGAAGCAGTGGCTTGATACTGATGAAGTTGGATGTCATCATGAAATGAGTGAATGGCACAGGTCCAATAGGTTGAATCAGATCACTCTTCAGCTAGTTTCACAATCTCGCTCATCCAAAAGTGCAATTGGCCTTACTGCTGATACGATATATTTTGCTTCAGAATGAGCTGGAGTCATTAAACTCAACCTCAATAAGCTAAGAAAGACTGGGCTTAATTTAAACAGGTAGAGAAGAGCGCATTTTCTGAATGGACTGCAGAAAGCAAGTGAATACCTCCTGTGTTATATTAGCCTATAAGGGAAGTAACAGCTAAACAAGGCAGTGGACCTGTGTGTGTCATAATCATCATAATAAATCCTCTATTGAATGAAGTTGGGTTGCTCACTTGGGGTCATATTAGCATCTGCTTTAAACATAATTGTTCTGCAGACTTTGGTTGGCAATGGATAGTTAACTGCAAGAGAATGATAAGCAAAGTGCAACACATCCTTTTAATAGGAGATTAAACAATATTGAGATCTGAGCTCTTCCACCTACGTTTCTTTATGTTTATTGATCGCCAGAGTATCTCCTACTATTAGATTGTAAATCTCAGAATACTTTTATTGTTCTCCCAGCCTTCTACTAGAGCCCTCCCTTCAAAGTCGTTATAAGAATGGAAATAAAGGGAAGGATTTGCCATGACTGTGATGGAAACCCACCAAAATTGCAAAAATAATCCTTAAGGATATATTCATTGATTTTCCCCACTTTCCCCCCTTGTACACTGTACTAACATCCATTGGCAGGAAAAGGTCCATAAAATAAAAATAATAGCAGACCCAAATGAAATACCTTTCCTTGCAAAACAATTCCATATACCATACAAAATATATGACTCTTATTGCTTACTGTTTGAATTATGGTCCTTGGGAATGCATGAGTTGTAATACTTTGTTTCTAGGACTGAGCAAACCCTACTCATGCTTAGCATTCTTATCACCTTTTGTTTCATGCATTTTGAAAACTATGGCATTTTTTTTGTTCCAAACACATTTGCCCTGACTGTGGCAGTGTGCATGGCTTTGTCAGTGACTACATGAGGCTGTCACAATGGTAAAGTACGGATGCTTGCAGACAAAATGAAATGAGTGGCCAGAGCCAGTCAAATAAAACAGCTACCTGGGCCACTGGACTACAATCCACAATTTTCAGAATTAACTGGCTATCAATTACCAAATAAGATCAACATATTATTATTAGGGTGCTTTTTTAGGGTATCACTAGAGGAGGAATTGGAAACTATTAAACTTATTATCTGCTGCAAAAATAAGCATTGTGAAAGCACACAGTACAGTTCCTCCAATCTCAGAATAGTTTGAAAGAATCTGGGATATTGTAACATTAGCAAAACATTACAGAAGAGAAAATAATGGACAATCAAAGAGAATTTTGGAACTCTGGGTATTGTTGATTATATTCTAGGATAATAAGTTTCAAGAGAACATACAATTTATTATGATACTGTAATATGACAATTATAATTTTATATATGATCATATGCATCCATGTAAACAAGTGTTTTTATTCACAACCACCAGCATCATCATACCAGCAAGCTAAGCAACTGTGACTGAGGATTCTGTGGGGAAAGGCAAAGAAAGAAAGAAAATGGCACTGATATTTGAAACAAAAGTAGGCATCAAAGAGCAGCAAAACAATAGGAGCGCTTGGAAAGATGCGCATCATGTTTTGTTTGTTCTAGGAATCTGTCGTTCTGCCACATTAAACATTTCACTATAACATTGATTACTGAAATTCAAGAATATTCCACAGAGTTCTCCCAAGAGCCAAAACACAAAAGCTTTTAGCTGCATGAGAAATGGAGGATACAAACATCGTCTGAGATCAGAGAAATGGATTATTTGGAATATGAGGATTTTCTTGAAATCAATGCCTTATTATATAGAACTATATTTAGCTTCTGCTTCCTGTTGAACTGACAACAGTCTTGTCACAGTAGCTAGTTTGAAAGGTCTTGTCTAACAAAATAATAAATGTCAGGAGCACCAGTTAATTGCAGTTTTAGAAGCAGGTGAGAGCAGGAGGGAAAAGGTCGATGCTAGGAGTTCATATATTTTCATCAATGACGTGATGTGTCATTATGAGATTGTGTTAGAGCTGCATTAAATAATAGAAACTTTCTAATTGGTTTTCTATAAACCCTTCTTTCTTATTTTTGGTTGGTTTCATATTGGAAATTTGCAGACGTATGTCACATTTTCTCAAATGGTAAAGATACTCTGCACTGAGCCTTCTAACAGCACCCCAGGGAGTCACCTTCCTATCCATACAATTACAGATATACTCGGTAACATTCCTTTGCATATATGTGACGGGTTTGGCAGAGTATCTTTGTGAAGTCACTTGTCAGGAACAGAGCCAAGATACAATTCTGAGTAGAAATGTTATCTAGAAGCTATGCTTTATGGAATACATGGAGGAAACCCATTTTAAAAAAAGAAACAAAAATGCAATGCATATAAAGTAACTATATGCACCTGTACTTCAACAAAACTCTTTGCGGTATAGTTAGTCCTAAAGAAAACTGTCAACTCATGTTTACAGTTAAACTCCAAATCCTAATAACATCAATTCATTCTAATCTGCATTGTTTTTGTTTTAGCTTGCTCTTCCCTACCAGATTCAAAGCAACTAAAATATGTTATGCGTATACAGTATAGCAGGTTTAATATCAAAATATTTCATATTAGCTCCTTGATATTAAGATGCATTGGGTTGTATCCAATGGTGCACAAATCGTTTTTCACATGTGCAGTTGGACCTCTTTTCCTTGCCTCTCCTTAATGTGGTCCAGAGGGTGTCTCCAAGATTTTGATACTCTAAGGGGGGCTGTGGGGAGGAGGAGGAGGAAGTAATTCAAGAGAAAGTCTGTAGCATGAGTAAAATGCCAGTATAGGATTCAACTCTTTATATTCTATTATTAAGTCGTGTGATTGAATAAATCATTCGATCTTGTACAAAAGTAATGGTTTAATTGATTGATTGATTGATTGATTATAGTTCTCAGCACAATGGTGCTTTAGATCTGCACTGAATTTCAGATCATTTCATGGATGCCTGCAGATTCCCAACACCATTCTACTGGTCCTTGGAAATGTCCAATTCCTAAAGGGGTGAATGGAAAAGAAGAAGATGGTTTTGAAGGAAATGATGGGAGAAAAAAGGTCCTAATTATGTCTGCCTAAAAAGAAGTGGGATGGAACCTAGGGATGGGGGAGAAATTCAATCCAGTTTGCATTTCAAAGTGTAGCTATCAAACCCTCTCTTTCCAAAACAATATGAGAACAAAAAGTGTTTATTAGGGTAAAGTGGCACTACAACGCTGATGAAGTTTCATGAGATTTTTTAAAAAAATGCAAATTCTTACAGAGTCTTCAAGACTGGAAAACGGAGAAACATAGAGAACAGAGATTGACAAGATCGTTCCGTCTCTAATGGGATCCCACCCACCCCATTTCAAGCACCGTAAATATCCATAGGAATGAGATGAGTGATTTCATGCAGCTGTAATGCAATTCAGAACTTATGTTCATTTAGCCCACGGTTAGTATTCTTTTAACTGAATACATACTTCAGCCATTATGCTAAAGAAAATCATATTTCTTAGGAAGCTCACATTTCAGCTTAAATTATCATTATGATTAACCAAGTCTAGACTTCCAGTAATGAACCCAATCTAACTACCATTTCCATGGAAAATTTCTGGGCATACAAGGCCACTATAGCCTAAAGGACAGCCGGACTCTGTGAGCTGGAGGCTTATTTGGTAAGAGAATATTAATTAGGACCATGACTTAGCTGCTATTGTTCTTTGCAGTCCACATGAGGCAAACTCTGCAAAGTGCTCTGTTGGCCGATTCTTTCAGAGTAGATTGTTCTCTGTTTGTAAATAATAAAGTTCAGCATTAGTCAGAATCGTCTATTCAGCCATATGATATTATGTTTGTACAATCATGGCTCATGTCTTGGATTTAGGCAGGCATGCACAACATGTGAGCTTCTCAGCTGAATGCAGCCACCTACTCTTACTTAGGATACTCAAGTAGCCTCTGTAGGATGACACACCTTTTACAAACTCAGGATGCTCCAACAGTCCTACCTAGACCGAAAAAAGCTGGAGTTGCCCATGCTATAGTAACATTGAGGGTAGATTATTTCAATGTGTTGCCCATGGACTGGCTTTTAAGACTGTCCAGAAATTGCAACTTGTTCAAGGCATGATAGCAAGGGTCTTTGCCGAGGTTTGATTCACAAAACCTACTTCAGCAGTAGAATATAGCCTAGTTTCTACTTCATGACAGAATCAATCTGAAGTGCTGGTTGTTAACCTAGGAAGCTCTACAGAGCTTGGGACTAGGATATGTCATTATTATTATTATTATTATTATTATTATTATTATTATTATTAGCTTTTCTTCAAGGGGAACTCACTGGAACTCAGTTTCGGCACATCTCAGGTGGGTGCCATTGCCATTCTAAGAGAAAGAGGGAGGCATTCATGCTGAGTTCTGGCACCTCTTTTTCCAGAAAAATATCTCTTCTTTTTCTTCCTCCTCCTCTTCTTCTTCTGCTTCTGGTTCTTCTGCTTCTGCTTCTTCTGTTGAATTTATATACCACCCTATATCCGCAGGTCTCAAGGCAGTTTACAAGATATGAAGTATTTCTTTATGAACCTCTCCGTCCAAGGCACTGCTCCCCAAATGTCCCACTTTCTAAATATCCTCTCTCCACATTGTGCCGCCTTTCAGATGTTTTGAACTCCCATCACCCTTCACCACTGGCTACAATGGCTGGGGATGATGGGAACTGTAATCCAAAATGCTGGAGGGCACCAGGATGAGCTGAATTCATGCTTTCACTTCCCTCACATTAACCGTATATTTCATACTCTGGTATGCACAGGATTGAGTTTCAAAACTTCCTTACAACACTTACTAGGAAGCAAGCCACCACTGAATTCAAGCAGCGAGGCTAACTTCCAGGTAAACATGCCTTGGGTCTGACTGCGAGGAGGGAATACAAAGTTCATCACATCAGAAGCTGTGACTCAGTGGAGCACATCTTAACATTTCAAGCTCAGGAGAGCTCTTGAGAAGAAAGCCTACCACCAGATCAATGTGATCACCCCATGCTTTCCTTACTTATTTGATCCCCTCTGGAAAAAGCAGCTTTCTGGACACCAGCTGAAGAAGTATGGGGCACAGCAGTTCACGCAAGGCTTCAGTTTCCTTCTATAAATTATGGCAGTCATTTTTCTTGAGAGAAATATGAGCAGAATTGTAAACAGAATCTTCTCCAGGGCTTCCCTCCTTAGAGATTTGGGCTCTCTCTATTCAGATTGATTATCTCACTGCTGCCTGTGTTGTTTCTCACTTCCACTTACTGTGGCTTCAGAGGCTACCACTGTTTGATGTGCTTTACCTCAGACATACCTTTGATGCATTTTAAAAGCAAACACAACTATCGAAGAGGCCAAGGGAGGATTAGGAACAAGCAAGCTCACTGGGAACTGGAAGTGTTTGAACACCTCTCAAATTATTATTTGTGATTTCTTGGGTTCAAAATGGTCTGATTGAGTTCACGCACCTTTTCTCAACCATTTAAGCCAATTTTGTACCAAAGGAAATCCAATCCTAGCCAGAATAACAGGATTCTTCCTTTAGCCCAGGTGCATCCTTAGAAAATATGATTTCCAGGAGGGTTGCCGTGTAAGTCCACAGCAGAAAAACAACAACAAAGAATCTTGTGACATATAGAAGTTGCTATCGAGGAGAAACACAAATCACTCTTAAACTGCATTTATTTCAGTGAAAATTAAGAGTATAAATTCTTAAAAGAGTTTTTGCGCTCTCGCTCTCTTTAAAAAATACTATTAGTTTTTTTCACTTTATAACTTTCCAAGGAAGTAGGACACAGTCCTGACAGTAAATCTGTTTCTCTGTTCCTGGGCAGCAGATGGTTGAATACCATAAGCATAAAGGAAAAGGGATAAAGAGATACTTGTGGTTCTCTCATTCTGCATTGGGGATTGGTAACCTGTGGCCCTCCAAATATTGCTGGATTGCAGTTTATACACCCAATCGATCACTGTGCTCTGCAGAAGAAGGCCTCCTGAAGGTTCTGTCTTATCAGGTGACCTGTTCTGATAATACAGGAATTGGGTCTTGAGTGTGGTGGCCCCTATCCTTGGGAAGTACTTCCCATTACACATCAGTTAGGCAGCATCTCTATTGTCTCTTCAGCACCTATCTCAGTTCAGATTTTTATCTCTGTTGATATCTGTAACTGAATTTGGAATTGTTTTGATGAATGAAATTGCTTTTGATTTTGTGTGTATGTGTGCCTGGACATATTTTTATTGACCTTTTTTTATTGTGACATCTCTTTGAGATATTTTATAGGAAGTGATCATAAATAGAATAAAGGAGATCTTGGCCAGTTGTCATGCTGCCTAGAAGTTAATGGGAATTAGAGTCCAATAATATCTAGAGGGCCACAATATTACATTAATGGCTAAATTTTAGCAAGAAATATTCATCAGGTTTCTTTTCAACAGAAATAAGGAAGCAGCTGTGGTTAGAACATTTTTATAAACATATTTGGTATTGTTTTCGCCTGAAGGTTGCAGTTGATACACATTACTTACATTGATTACTGCTGCTGGGTAGATATCATTATTGTTATTGAGTAGTGCGTTTGCAATAATAATGATAATGATAATGATAATACTGTGTGTGGGGTTTTTTATGGGTACATCACCTTGAGATTGTTTGGGTAAGGCAACAAATAAATATTAAATAAACATATAAATAAAAGCAGGCTTTTACTAAAAAAGAAAACCCACCTTCTGAAAATTAGTCCATTTGACAGAGATTACCGTGTGCCACATGCAGAGAGAAAGATTGAACAAGGTTCACTATGCCAATGTTACCTACAGAGGAAATAACACATTTAGTAAAGCACTTTCAAATCCAAAATTACTGGGTTAAATCTCTGTGCATGACCCTTTCGGGGGGTAGCTGGCGCAAAGGCAGCCTCTGAGAACCTCCACAGCTTTGAAAACTGTGCAAATCAAGCAGCAGCACTAGGCTCCCAGCTTCCCACACAGTTCTAGAAAATCGGCTCTGAAAGCCAGTTCTGAAAACGCTGCTTCTGCCTCCGCCTTTGCCTCCTACAGAAAGTCTGGGTGACATATTAAGAGGCCTTGCTCCCAATTCATTTGCAGACTCCTGCACTTTGCAAATCTAACTCCACTTTCCACCCATCCAAGCTAAGTGTGTGTGTTGGTGTGTTTTGAAAAGCGCTGCTTTGTATTATTTGTACCGAGCATCTTTCTCTCTTACAGAGAGAAAGTCTGAATCATCAATCCAGCTCAGATCATGTTAAAATGTTTATTTTCTCTTTGGTAGTTAAGCCAGCAAAGCTGCAGGCAGGGGAAAAGAATGTCTTAGAACTATCTCATTGGTTTGAGACCTGGATGCAAAGTAGACAACCCCCCTGCTTTCTTTTTATATTTTGATTGTAATGGGAATGTCAACAAATGCATTCCCCGTCCCATTCCCAGAATTGGATGAATTGCAGGCAGAATTGGATGAACTCCTTATGAGCAGATGAAGCCCCCCAGATTTCAGACAAATATGGTAGGATGGGCATTTCTGGAAACAGCAAGAAGGAGGCAGAGGCAGATGCATGGTGGACCAGGCATGTTGGCTGGTGGGTACAGACCTGCATATGTCTATATCCATTGACTTGTTCGCTTGCTATGCTGAACATAACAAGCTTGTACTGAGATCTGAAGACTTTCCCACTTCCCAAGCAGGTTTATTTTAAAGCTATCAAACCTTCAATAAACCAAGGGGCTGTGTTCTGAAATCGCAGAAGCCTTATTCAAGGCCATGTTTTTCAAAATTGGCTGAAGAGAACCAGCCCATGAGTCCAATTCCGTAGAGACGAGGTCTCAAAGCTCTTTTGCTGAAATATGAAACCATGAGATATTGGAGCTGTTTTCTCAATGTAAAGTAGTCAACCCTGTGAGCTCTGGAATGTGTCTTTCATATCATAGAATGTAGAGGTTTACTTTTCAGTGGAAAACAGGGGGGAAAGAGACAGAAAAAGAATTCACACCCAGGGTGGTTTTGCATATTAGCTGGAAGGATGTTATAAAGGCCAATTACTCTGATTGAATTCTTAGCAGCTAAAGCAATAGATAGCCTCCAGTGCTTGCATTTCATGCTTTTGTGAGTTTGCATTTGGAACAGAGTATGTGTTTGCTATACTAGTTGTTTCTTCTATCATTTAGACATCTCAAGCTCATGACGAAGAGGCTCAGTCAGGTACCCTATTCAGAAATGTTGACTCAGTATACTTAACAGTTCAACTCAGCAGGTGTTTACTCAGAAGTATGTACCACAGTATGGGAAGCGGGTGGCGCTGTGGTCTAAATCACTGAGCCTCTTGGTCTTGCCAATCAGAAGGTTGGTGGTTCAGATCCCTGTGACGGAGTGAGCTCCCGTTGCTGTGTCCTAGCTTCTGCCAACCTAGCAGTTCAAAGGCACACCAGTGCAAGTAGATAAATAGGTACTGCTGCAGCAGGAAGGTAAACATCATTTCAGTGCACTCTGGTTTCTGTCATGGTGTTCTGTTGTGCCAGAAGCAGTTTAGTCATGCTGGCTACATGATCCAGAAAGCTGTCTGCGGACAAACACCAGCTGCCTTGGCCTAAAAGCAATATGAGCACCGCAACCCCATAGTTGGCTTTTACTGGACTTAACCGTCCAGGGGTCCTTTACCTTATTTTATACCCACAGTATTCAGTGAGGCTTACTCCCTAGTAAGCGTGGCTTTAAGAAAGAAGGTTGCAGCCTTATTTTCGGCATTCCGTGGTTCTTGTATTGAACACGAGGGAGTGATAATTCCAGCACTAGCTATAATTGAAAACAGGTGCTGTGGAAAATTACTCTCATAGCTCTGGTAATACATTGCAGTTCTCCTGACCTGTAAGATCATTGAGGATTTCCATTCTGCCCAGCTGCCATTCTGTCTGGTTTGTGCGTGTCCATTCTGATTTGCAATGTCGCTGTCAGTGCTCATCGGCACCTTTCCTTAATGCTACCTGAAGGCCTTGCCGCGCTTCTGTGCTGAAGATTTTCCTCACCTCTCAGCTGGGGCTGTCGCAGATCAAATGTCAAGAACAACAGGTACCATTGCATTTGACTGTGGCTGACCCAGAAAATGAAAAATTACAAATTGTGAGCGTTGGATCAGCTTCTATTGGAATGGTTGTATGCAAGCCTTGCTGTTACACTTGCTGAATGAAAATCGAGTTAGATTTCACAGAGAGAGAGCACAACACTGATTAGAAAAGGATGAATTAATATAAATGAAAAGAATGGACTAACAAAACCTTTAGCATTTCAAACACAGAGATATTTCTGCATCTAATAATGAAAACTTGACTCCTCTGTAAGCATAATTATTATTTTAATTTGCATTTGACAGGTGATCTTTGCAGATGCAAACACAGGCCTTGCCCAGGTTTATTTGCTTAAAGAGGAGGACCCAAGACATCTGACTCATCTGTAGTCTTTGATACTCACGAAAGTCATGCATTTCAATTGCTAGGCGCATTGTAGCAGTATTGTACAAGTTTAGTATAATATCAAAGAGGTCAGAGGTATATGTTGTCCTGCATGGGAACACTGAGAACAAAGTTCAACTACGTGTGACGTATGACTCCTGTCTTTTTTAAAAAATTATTCATTCGGTTTATCAGCCCAATCAGAAGAGAACTCTAGGTGACATTCTGATTTAAAAAAACCAAATGGAAAATCACAATTAAAAAAAGGCAATTCAAGAAGTGGCAAATGAATTACAATAAAGGAGATTGGGGCTGAACATCAGGAAGAACGTGCTGACAGGAAGAGCTGTTCCACAGTGGAATGGACTCCCTCAGGGCTTTTTGGACTCTCCTTCCTTTGAGGTTTTTAAGCAGCGGTTGGATGACCATCTGCATTGGTTCTTTAGTTGAGATTCCTGCATTTCAGGGGGTTTCTCCAGATGACCCTTGAGGTCCCAACTCTACAGTTCTGTGATTCTGTGACAGGGATGGGGAGCTTGTAGCCCTCTAGCTGTTGCTGGACTCCTGCTCCCATTTGAATCATCCACCATGGACAATGGCCAGGAAAAGGATATTCAAAATAACCTTTGTAAAAAACAACAACCCCAGAAGCTTTACTTTTGGGAACTATAGGGATAGAATGAACTAAATGGTATAGAAATTTATCCATGTATGCGACTAGCAAGAATGTTACTCACCCAAAAATGGAAAGAAGAAGTCCCAGCAAAGGATGAATGGATACAAAAACTTATGGAATATGCAGAAATGGTGAAACTTACCGGAAGAATAAGAAATCAAGATAACAAACTTTTTATAAAAGAATGGAAATGGTTTAGTGAATATTTACAGACAAACTGTAAACAGATAAAAACTCTGGCAGTATTATTGTAATAACCTGCAGTTACATAAGATAATGTTTTTGAAAAAGATACAAAATGAATAAGTTAAGTTAGTTTGGATATGCAGAAGATATTAAAAATAAATTTAAGGAACCGCAGAAAGAAGGGGAAGGAAGTCAAGTTTCAGAATGTCAAAATGACTGTAAAATCAATGAAATGTATATATCTGAAATGTGTGTGTGTACGCACACACACACACTATAGTCCAGCAACTTCTAGAGACCCCAGGTTTCCCCACTCCTGAAATAAGACAGCAATGAAATCAAAGTAAAGCACTTCAAAAGATGAATCAAGAATTCAAAACATTGCAACAATTATAACTTACAACAGTTGGGCAGGGGAGGCAACCCACAGAGCTAGACAATTGTGCTGAACTGTAACATAAATTGCAGCATAATATAAATTGTATTATTTTTTCTCTTCAATATAATTTAAAAAGGTTAACACTTTCAGCACAATACTGAGAAGCAAAGTCTATTGACGCAGCAAGGCTTACTCCCAGGTAAGTAGGTTCAGTATAGCAACCTGATTTATTTTGCTGCTATTGCTTTCCAGTTGAACATGGTGGACCTCAAAAGCTTGCATTGTATGGCCGTTCTTCGCTATAAAAAGGGGTCCTAAAAATGAAATAAGAAAACTAAAATACAATCACTTTCTGCCTTCTGTGTCCATTCTGCTGTATCCAATGTAGGAGGCTGTTGTCTGCAAAAGCTCCTGCCACAATCACCCACTTAGCTGAGTTTCCAAAGAGCTACAGAAATCCTCCCAGCCTCTTTTTTTGCCACTGCCAGCTAACACCGCTGTTCTTCTGGAACAATATCATTATTAGTGCTGACACTGGCAGAGATTCAAAAGGCTCGCCTTATGCTGCAGTGATAAAATGACTAGAGAATCCTAGCGAGTTGAAAATTCAGAACATTGTGGGTCTTCTGTTGTGTCAATGGGACTGCTCTTCACCCTTTCCGTGACCAGAAACTTAGACTGACTAAGGTCTTTGCATAAATCTTTGGCATCTATCCCTGCTTCTTCACTGTAATCACTGGGGCATGCACACTGCATCCATACAGAACTATAAAGCCCCATGTATATTCAGGGAAGCTACCCAGTTCAAAGAATAAACTATCCTCTGATGAGCTTCCCTACTCTGAAGTCAACTGTTAATAAATGAGGTGGCGCTGTGGGTTAAACCACAGAGCCTAGGACTTGCCGATCAGAAGGTCAGCGGTTTGAATTCCTGCGACGGGGTGAGCTCCTGTTGCTCGGACCCTGCTCCTGCCAACCTAGCAGTTCAAAAGCAAGTAGATAAATACGTACTGCTCTGGCGGGAAGGTAAACGGCATTTCCGTGTGCTGCTCTGGTTTGCCAGAAGCGGCTTTGTCATGCTGGCCACATAACCCGGAAACTGTACGCCGGCTCCCTTGGTCAATAAAGCGAGATGAGCGCCGCCGCAACCCCAGAGTTGGTCATGACTGGACCTAATGGTCAGGGGTCCCTTTACTTTTACCTTTACCTTTAGGGGTCCTTAAAAAAATGTGGCAGAAATCAGGAGTATCCTCATTGCCTTTTCATATATTAGCAATGAATGATGCATGAATTCCCTCAAAGCAACCTCTCCAGAAAGAACCTTCAGCATTGGAATGTAAAGGCATACCTAGGTTCCCTTGTGCCCTTGGCAAGCAGATGTCCCTTGCAGCCCCTGCACTGTCCCTTGCACTCTTGGCAAGGAGCTAACACTTCTAATAGTGCAGCTGGACAACTGGGGAGGGGCCTCCACAGGGCTTCTGTGATGCCCCACACCAATGACTGGAATCCTCTCCTGGGTGACCAGAGGAGCATGTGTGCCTCACCCGGCTGCCCCAAACAGCAGAGGAGCAGCCTGGAGAATGCAGACAGGTGGGCTCCTAGCCAGAGTGGAGAGGCACCATTTTCACCTGCCTGGGCCTACATCATTGGCAGGGGCCAACCTGACCAATCCCTAGGTATGCCCCGGTAGAATGTACTCCCTCAGAAGGTGGTGGACCAACCTTCCTTGGAGGCTGTTAAGCAGAGGTTGGACTACCAGGCTTCCTCAACCTCAGCCCTCCAGGTGTTTTGAGACTACAATTCCCATCATCCCTGTCTTCTGGTCCTGCTAGCTAGGGATCATGGGAGTTGTAGGCCAAAAACATCTGGAGGGCCGAGGTTGAGGAAGCCTGGACTCTATCATTCTATGATTCTAAGTGGAAGTCCTGCAGCATCAGTGTAACTGTGAGGTTTTACATGTGCAAGAGTTTCCTTTGTGGGATTTCTCCCCCACCCCACTGCGCTTGATGTTTATTGTAGCAGTCACAAGGTTAGTAACGCAAAAATAGTACCATATGCTAGAGATCTGGTGTGCTTATTTATTTGGAAATAAGAAAGCTAACAAGCAGCTGAAACCCGAAGGGTTAGGGAAGGAAATTGAGTCTGGTGTGCATTTCCATTAGGCCCTACCCGATTTGCACTTCCTGAAACATTATGTGAACTAAAATGCAGCTGTCTTTTAAAAGGATCAGCACAGTGCAAATGCCATGGTGGAGCTTACCTGACACTCCTGCCAGTGCATTTGCACCATGCCAACCTCCCCACTCTCTTTTCCTGTAAGCAGCAGTGACTCAGCTGTTGAGAGGTCAGGTGAGTGGTGGAAAACCACCATGCCCTCTCTTAACTACCCATAGGCATCACTGCTGAAGAGACAGGTCTTTTTTCTGACATATTAGCGCTCTATGTTCTGGTGTGAAAGGACAGTTGTCCTCCTTTAAATGAAGAACTACATATGAATACAAAATTAGCACACTGATTCCAATGACATCCAAGTTATACATTCCTAGCTTTGATCAAGCAATGCTCCCTTTCTTCATGAACAGGAAGTGCTCATGAACACACCTACAAACACACAAAACTGGAAATCACTTTGGGTTTTAAACCATCCAGACTGGAGAAGCTGAAGGGACACTCAGGCATTCACAATCATATAGGGCAAGATGGTTTTGCTGCCACTGTGATACCTTTGACTTTTAAAGGGCATCAGAAAAACACACAAAATGCAATGAAACTGACAATTCAAATAAACTTCCCTCAAATGTCCTTCCTCTCTATTGCAATCCCTCATGCTTTATTAAATCCCCAAATATAAGCTATTCGGGGGAATCTGATTATGAACCGAGCTGGTTGAATATTGCAGAATTCCTGCCAGCTCTTTGTTTGTATGCACAATCAAGCCCATGCTTGGACTTTTCTCATGTGCTGGTTTTCAGCAAACACTCCAGCCTCTGAGTTTTAAAGGGCTGGATGTTTGCAGAAGCCGATTTCAAAGTGTCATGCATATTTGCAGAAACCTCATTTGAGATTTGCATATGTTCGCATTAGTCATAGACATGCCTGCAGACTCATCCAAATAGGCAGCTGCAATGTGACTTGTCCAGCCACCTATAACTAACAGACTGCTCTGAGCTAGTCAATGTGCTTCAGCACATGCAAGCATCTCACACTACCTTGGAAAGCCTTCCCCAACCTGGTACCTCCCAAATGTTTGGGAATGTGCACCAACCTTGCCAGCATAGACAATGATCAGGGGTGATGGGAGTCCAAACCACTTGGAGGACATGAGGTTGAGGAAGGCTGTGGTGACAGTATAAGCTTCAAGGATGGCTTCCTATAGCTACTGGGTCAAGCTGAGATTTCATTCTTCCATCTGCAGGAAGTAGATGACCATAGACATAGATAAAGGGTACTGGTTGAATTCATGCTTCATCAGAACATGGATCTGCTGTACTTGTTAGGCAGAGAGATAAACCTCTTAGCTGGCTTCAGACAAGAGAGGGCACAGACAATACACATCTTGCACTGTGTGACATCCCCATCAGCACCATTATATTATAAATAGTCATTGCTTCCTCCAAAGAATCATGGGAGGTGTAGTTTGTTAAGCGTGCTGAGAGTTGTTAGGAGACTCCCTAGTTCCCTCACAGAGCTACAATTCTCAGAGTTCCCTGGGGAAAAGGATTGATTTTGTCAAAGCACTCTGGAAATTGTAGCTCTGTGAGCGAAATAGGGGTCTCCTAGCAACTCTCAGCACCCTTAACAAACTACAGCTCCCAGAATTCTGTGGGGGGAAGACAGGGCTGCTTAAAGTGGCACTGTAGTGAAGATGGGGTCCATGTTGTCTGTTCTCTTTCTCACACTTTCTCTAAACCAAAAAAAATAAAAAAAAATATGCTAGTCTGTTGATCCAAGACTTTTGGAAGATCCTGGCAGTTTTAGTTCCTTATTACTGAGCTTTAATCAGGGCTGCTAACAAGAAGCCAAAAGCCATCTATAAACTGCTGGTAATATTTGAACAATTTGGAACCCATGTCTAATTTTAAAGCCCATGTAGAAGGGCTCAGATCCAATCCTGGAATTACATGCAATGTTAGTTCTACTAAGAGCTAACACATTGAACCTAAGTTAGTCACATTCATTGATTTCAATCAGACTACTCTACATTGGAGATACAACCTCTGGGGTCTCCAGCTAGAATTGGGAATGCCCCCTGTTTGAAACCCTAGAGAGCCATTCCCTGTCAATGTAGACAATACTGAGTGACATGGACCAGTGATCTGGCTCTTGAGTAAATGAGATGTCTTTTTGTTTGGCCACTGAGGCATGGAATCCAATACAGAGCTGAAGTTAAGCACGGACTTACTCTATATGGAGGCCCTTAAGTAGATGCTATTGAGTTTCTTTTAGGGAATTCTGTGTGAGTAATGCAGAGCTTTAAAAGCTTCGACGGGGGGTGGAGTGGGGGGGCGATCTATTGAGTGCTTTGAAACACTAGGTATTTGAGTAAGTATGTACTTGTTGTCAGTTATCCTATAAAGCAATAAGGGAAACTTAATGCACTTATAAAATTGTTAGCTGTAAATTATTCCCTCAGCTCTTCTTACAAAAAAGTAATTTTAAAACTTCAGAATGGTCTAAACTGGGGAGGGTAGGGAGAGAGAAATGAAGACAAGATTAAATGAATTAAATTGGAAACAATTATTAACAAGAGAGATTGCATCTGAAAATTGACTAAAATATAAAGATCTATGGGTGCTGTTTACTGAGACGCTAAGTATCAGCTTCAAGGACACTTTTAGATCTAAATATCTATTTAATTCTCCATGAGTACATTGATTGCTGCAATCCCCATAGGAGTGGAAATGAGAAGAATTATAAGAAGAAATGCATATAAGGTTATTTCTTTACCACATTTGTGTTCTATTTCGGCACCACCAACGCAGTGTAATATTTAGAGGAAGTCCTAATAAATGGAAAGAAAACTGAGGAACGCGGCATGCACCTTTTCCAACGAAGGGTGGCTAATCAAAACTATGGCTGGAATCCAAAGAGTTACTTAGACCAGGGGTGTGGATCTTGATCTACTACTAGATCTCTGGGTGATTTGCAGAAGATTGGCAGAAGTTTATGAGTTCCACGGCTGCTTACCAGGAAGTAGTGGGGGAATGGAGAGGTGGCAGCAAGACTGGCATGGCGCAAACGCAATGGCAGAGACAATCAAGTGAGTGGCGCCACTCCATCCCACCATCATTTAATGCTACTGTCCCCACCCCACAAGAGAAACCTCCACAGAATGATATTAAATGACAACACAGCTTAATTCCAGGATCATCTGAGAGAGAGAAAATGATAGTTGCCAGCAGGTGGACACAAAGAGGTGCTCTGCTGCCACCAGCTGTGATACTGGCATATAAGTTTTAAGAAGAATAAGAAAAGTAGCATCCTGCACCTTGGCCATATCTTCCCTGTCCTTCCCCAACTTTTCAGAAAGACCCCTCCTCAGATTTGCCACCTGAAAATGCAATGAGGCATTTAGGGAGGGGCCATTTTTAAAAAATTCTGTTCTCACTTTAAGAGTCACGTGGCAGTCAGAAATTCACTGGCGATGCTTTCCTCATCTTCATTCCTCAGAGATACAGCATTGTTTCATCTGAATTTCTTGATAAGTGGTAGACTTCATTTCCTAATAATTTTTGCACTTCTGCCAGCCCTTGGGATTCATGCTGATACCTCCCTCCGATTGGTTCCGTTTTGACTGCAATCCTGTTGCCACTCACTAGCTGAGCTGCTGCTAGGAGTGATATCAGTGCACATAACCTCACGGAGGGCTTTAGCAGTGTGAACTGGCCTGCAGTCAATAATCTAAAACACTGAGCACACAAATTTGGAAATGTCCACTTTGTAAGTATAGTATGCTGTATGGAGCAGGTATGGGGAACCTTCGGCACCCCAGATGTTGCTAAAGTACAGCTGCGTCATCCCTAGCCATTGGCCATGTTTGCTGGGGCTGATGGGAGTTGTAGTTCAGCAACATGTGGAGGTTCCCCATGCCTGGTATAGAGCAATATATGGAAGGGTTTCCAGTGGCTTCACAGGAGAGGGGATATGCCCTTAGTCACTGAATTTGTGCACAGAAACTTAGGTTGGAATTCAGTGTCACACTATTATGAATGTTTTGTCTGTGCAAGCATTGCAGCTTGCTAGATGGAATGATCCCTCTCTCCTTCCCCTGCACACTGTTTTGGGGCTTCTCCCAACCCTCCTCAAACCAATTTTGCATGGGTGTGTGTGCAAGGGGGGAGCCCCGATTACATAAGCAGAAGCCCTTCAGTAGGGCTTCCACTGATGGGGCACATTAGGTTAATCCCACCCTATGATTGCATTTAGACATGGCTAATATACGGGGTGAGCTCCCATTGTTCGGTCCCTGCTCCTGCCAACATAGCAGTTTGAAAACACGTCAAAATGCAAGTAGATAAATAGGTACCACTCCGGCAGGAAGGTAAACGCTGCTCTGGTTCGCCAGAAGTGGCTTAGTCATGCTAGCCACATGACCCGGAAGCTGTACGCCGGCTCCCTCAGCCAATAAAGCAAGATGAGTGCCCCAACCCCAGAGTCAGTCATGACTGGACCTAATGGTCAGGGGTCCCTTTACCTTTTTAATAGCCTGTCAGGGACGCAGGTGGCGCTGTGGTCTAAAGCACTGAGCCTCTTGGGCTTGCCGATCAGAAAGTCGGAGTTTCGAATCCCCGCTACAGGGTGAGCTCCTGTTGCTCAGTCCCAGCTCCTGCCAACCTAGCAGTTCGAAAGCACGCCAAAAAGTGCAAGTAGATAAATAGGTACCACTCTGGCGGGAAGGTAAACGGCGTTTCTGTGCAGTGCTCTGGTTTCGCCAGAAGCAGCTTAGTCATGCTGGCCACATGACCCAGAAAAACTGTCTGCGAACAAAATTCTGGCTCCCTCGGCCTGTAAAGCAAGATGAGCGCCGCAACCCCAGAGTCATCTGCAACTGGACTTAAATGTCAGGGGTCCTTTACCTTTACCTTTTTAATATCCTGTCAAGGGAAAAGGTGTGTGCGGGGCTGTGTGGGTGTGTGAAATAAAAGGATGGCATCCAGAAAAACATCCCCAAGGTAGGAAAACGATTGAGCCTAGAACTTCAGCACAGTGCATGAAATGGGACACCATTGCTGTAGCACCATCTTGGCTATGGCAGCACAGAATCTCACTAGGACTGGGTTGAGGTGGAACAGCATGACAACATGGCTGGTGGAAGGACCCAGTACTGCCCTCACTACCATGCTTCCCTGCCCATCTCAGTGCCAGGGAACAGCAGTGCCACTTCAGCTAAGTGTGGGGAGCTCAGCAGCAACCCCATCTACAGGCTGCAACGTAACATCTCAGGTACTTTGGAAATATGACATTTTTCTTGCTTTTTCAGGAGATGGGCGAGTTGAAATCCTCCTTTCTGATTGCAGATTCTGTAGTTGTTACATTTTAATAACTATGACCTGTTATCCATCTTTCTTGTCTCAAGTCTTCTTGGGTGTGTGGGCAAAGAGACATTTTTCTTGCAGGGAAGTAATCGCCTTACCTGTGTACTTTTTGCAAAATAAACATTCACTTTTCAAAAGTGATTGTATACTTTTTTTGCTATACGGAGATTAACTCTGCGTAGGGAAATAAGTCATTAATTATTGGAATTAATCTCAAAGGGGATTAATTTTGCAAATGTTGACTCAGATGACCTTCGCAAGGCTTTCAAAATGCGCTAATCTTCAGAAATCCATATCCAAAATAGTTTCCATTTATTTCCCAGAGTACCATTTCTTTTTTTCTGCATCACCAAAAGAAAAGGTCAAATTTGTGTGTGTAGCACTGTGTTTTTGGGGTTGGGTGGTAAAATTTAGAAACTAATGCTTGGCCACCTGCAGCATTAACATTATCTAACTGGAAACATTTCCCTATCTTAGTTATTTATTTGGAATACTTATAATCAATTAAAACATAGCAAAATACCATAGTAATGCACAACAATAAAACAATAAAAATAAAACAAGTATATGTATGTATGTATGTATGTATGTATGTATGTATGTATGTGGCCTGCCCAAGAGTCAATTTATCGTTCTGGGACAACCTGTAATTTTTTAAAAAAAGTCTTCTAGCATCTGATAAAATGTGTACTATATTGGAACATGTCTAACTTCAATGAGCAGTATGTTCCACAGGGCAGGTGTTGCTGCGCTGGAGGACTTCGTTCTAGTCTAAACTGAGAATGTGACACTCTTTAGTTGAATCTTAACAAGTTTTTAAAAGGGTTGGCCAAAATGGGTGACACAAGAACAAGGGCTTTGGATTCCAGAGCTATCATTCCTTCTATTTCTCATGTTCAGGTTGAGTTGTTGCTTATGCACCCAAAATTCCACACCCCAAATAAATACACCACACACAAAAGAAAGATATCAGTAGGCTTGGGGAACCCCCAAAGTTTGCAAGATTACAACAAACTCTTTAGGGGGGGGAATGAACCTCTTGTGGAAGGAATGTAAAAACAGCTCAGTGAGGACTAAGCATGCTCAGTGGCAGTAGTGGACAGCATGGTGGGGCATTGCTGTTCACCTGACCCCCAGTTGGTCACTTCTCCATGATTACTGGGAGATAGAAGGGGAGTGATGGCATGGCAGGGAGGTTGGTATGGTGAAATGACTGGCAGGAGCCCTGGATCAGCTCCACACTGTGTTTGCACCACACCACATTATGTTTGTTGATGCCTCTCCTCTCCGCCTCTGTCTCCTGCTCAGTGGTCCTATTTGTATGTTCAAAGAAGAATGCATAAGGGCATTAAGTGTGATGGGGCAGCAGTTTTGTGCATGCTTGCACCATCGCATTCCTCCCTGCTTCATCCTCAACTTTCCTGCATTGAATGGGAAGCTCTGAAGAGGACTTCTAAGTGTGTTCACCTGTCATGGGCCAGGAGTCAGCTTCACCTGCTGAACAGCAGCCTGAAGGGGGAGACGGCAGAGTGACTCCACCTGCAGCTGATCAGCTTTCAAGGGCACAGAGGAGAAAGCACTGATGAGGACCAGCTCATTTCAGCCTTCTTAAGAGCTAAGAGCTTCCAGCAGCCGTCTGATGCTGGTAAGAACTCATAGTTCCTTGCTCTACCTTGCTGTTTGCTGCTCATCTGGACCCTTAATCCCAGTATCATTGGATTCCCTGACCATGTGGACTGCTGTTTCCCTGACTCTTGGACTAGATCTGACTTCGGATACTGACTCTGCCTCCAGGCAAGTACACCTCAGAGACTCTTCTAGTTGGCTGCTCTCCCACTCCACTGAGCTCAGCAACGAGACTGTATAAGCTAGGTACACTTAGATACAGGTAGGTAGCCGTGTTGGTCTGACACAGTCAAAATAGATAAAAAAATTGTCCAGTAGCACCTTAGAGACCAACTAAGTTTGTTCTGCAGTGGTCTCGAAGCTACCAGGATGAGTTTGACCAAACTGCGGGAGGCAGTGGAAGACAGGAGTGCCTGACGTGCTCTGGTCCATGGGGTCACGAAGAGTCGGACACAACTAAATGACCAAACAACAACAACAAAGTTTGTTCTGAGTATAAGCTTTTGTGTGCGTGCACACTTCTTCAGATACTGAGTACACTTGGATGATTCCCTGCAACCTGAAATTCTGCATTACCAGGGTTCTCCATTCCAAGGAAGCTTCTTGGTACTAAACATGGGGAGGCTGGGGCAGGAGGGGTATCTGTGACTACTGCACACGGGAATGGTGATGGTTTCCCTGTACACTTGCTGTTTACATGCATATTTCTGAATGCACAAAGAGGGCTACTGTTGGTAATTGTAACACTCTATACAATGTTCTGTTATAGGACCCACTTGTGATCATGTATTGTGCATCTATTATCTGCCTATGATATTATCTGATGCCAGATATTATCTGATGCCCTATGCATGTTTACTCAGAGGTAAGCCTCACTATGTCCCATGGAAAGCTTCCCCCCCCCCTTGCAAGCATATTTAGGATTGTAGCCATTATAGTCTCCCTATTTCCTCCCCAGCCACTTGCTTCTCTCCTGAATTACAGTAACTTCAGCAGCAAGGGGGTGGGGGAAGGAATGCAAATTCTTAATTAAAAAAATTATAAGCATTTAAGTCTTGCCTCCCCCTCCACCCCCACTGCTTGAAATCCCTGCACTGTATTTTGAAGACTAGCCTAGTCAGGAAATTGCAAAGCATTTAATACGAACATTTTCTCCTTCATAATGAGGGTTGAATGCCTTAAATGGCAGAACCATCTGTAAAAAAAAGAGAAAGAAAGAATATAATGGCTTTATGAAAAAATTATCCCATCTCCCAGTGGAGGTAGTTTTTGGCTTCAGCTGCTCATTTGTTTTCATCAATGCTCTTAGCAGCGGCTGAGTTAGATGCATCACTGTGATAAGTCCTTATAGAGATGCATTAAATTACAGCTTCCTTGGAGGTTCTTCCTAATATCAGTGAGTTTATCAAAATTTCTCTGCAGGTTCCCTGGTAGCTTGCTAGAAAGGAGAAAAATCCCTTGGAGTTAAAAATGGCGCAGGGTAGGGAAGGGTAATAGGGACACCTTAAGAGAGGGAAGAGCATCTACCTTTATTGCCACTCTCCGAATTTAAGTTCAGTTTCTAAAGCGGCATGCACAAAGTGGCAGCATCCAGGCATCCATAAGTGGTTTGAGTAAACATGTAGAAGGGAAAATTGGGCACCAGCACACTCTCCTTCCCCATCACCTTCCACTTGTTGGAGGTCAACTGACTACAGCAAACTGTGATTGTGGAATTCAAGCCACAAATGGAAAGGAATTCAAGTTGAAGGTGTTGATTTTTTCCTGGTGGCCAACATTTTGTAACTATTGAAATTGGTACTGCCTTCACTTGTCATGCAGGGCGAACCTTTTTTTGTGTGTGTCTGAAATCATGTGAGATCAGGCCCAGGAAAGTCCAACCTCTGTGGCCTATTTGTTTTTTAAAATGATTTTTTTTTTAACCTACACATTTATTAAATTTTTAAAAAAACCAGCAGAAAAAATGTAGTGACCTTTGAATCAACCATTATTAGTTGACCACTGTGGGGCACCACCAACGAAGTTCATATCATATCAGTGACTATCATGAGGCAGCCTTATGGGTTGCCTGCAAAGGGGGCCAGACAAGTGTGTGTTGCAACACTACAGAACGAGTAAATTGCTCTGATAAAGGCTTGAGGTGGACTTGACCCCTTAGAACCTCTGCCTCCATCCCACCTCTCCTTAGTTCCAACCCCTAGAGAACTATAGTCCTTAAAGGGCCAACACAATCACATTCAGACAAGCACTTATTGAACAATATCTAGTTTTTGTCTGGTATACAACCTCCACTTTTGGACCAGTGAGGTAGGCTGGGAGTTGGCCAATTCCTCAGACCTAAGTGACATCACCAGCTTCTTGGCTTGGGTCCTATGGACCATGGTGCTGTAGGATCTGCTTTGGGTGATCTTCCTAGTCACCAGCATCAGGCTAAGAATCAGAAACTGAATCATGCATGACTCAGCATCATGGTTGTTCCTGGACCCTAAGGTCAGGCTGACATGAAATCGTTGATATGAAACTGATAGCTATTTCATTTAGTAATTCTTATGAGAGTTTTCTCCCTAAGGGAAAATGGTTTTACTGATTGTGATGTTTCTTTTCACTATATTTGAATCAGGCAGATTAAGCTGTGTAGTATGGTAATTTGCTCATTTAGAAATAGCAAATGAGGGATGGGGAACTAACGGCACACCAGATGTTCTTGGGTTCCAACTTCCATCAGCCCTCCTACCAACCCTAGCTAGCAGGGCCAATTTCCCATTCTTATCATGGAACATTTGAAAACTTTTTGCATGATCTGGTTTATGACTCAGAAGAGAGCAGTTGACATTCTGGGTGGAATTCAACAGCACACTGTGGTGAATATCCTGGCAGTGCAAGCCTTGGCATAAAGAATAATCCTCCTCCTCTCCCTGCCATAAAGTTCTGTGGCTTCTCATAACCCCCCACCAAGCCAATTTTCTGGGGTTGGGGGGGCACAGGAGGAGGAGTTGAAGGCCCCATAGCCCCATACACTTGTTAGGTGTAGCCAGCCCTCTGGAAGCCCAGTTAATGATTTTAGTTCGTGTGCAGTTCTTCAAAATGGAATTTGCAGATAGCATTCAAGATTCACAACTGATTTTGACAATAAATGGATTTCATGAGCCATTTTCTTGCCTGCATGGTTTTGCTAATTTTAATAAAAAAATACACATAAAATATAATAGCGCAATCATCCTTTCTTCTTCCTACATTTGAGCAATCATTCCCATGGGATTCAGTAAGATTTGAGACCTCTTTCCAATTCTCCGGCTCTTGATGTGATCTGTGGAAAGTCATTTAGAATTAGCCTCTTTTCTCTTGCTGTGTTTTATTTCTTTTCTTCTTTCTTTTCTTCTTCCTTTGCACAACTCTTCACACAGATCTCAGTTGGGGGTTGGAGAAGCATCTTCAGAAGCAGACTGTAAAATTGCAATTTATTCCATGACAATGTGGATAACTGTCAACTTTAATAATTTACTCAGCACTTTGCTGATTTGCTACATTACCCTCAGAATCATATTTTTTGCTTCCTATGTGGGACAATTCAATATTATGTGTCCCAGAGGAATGGACTATTGAGCTATGCTGCAAATACATGTAAATGGCATTTGGCAGCAACTACAATCTTACCTGAAAGTGGACAAAAACTGTATAATGTAAGAAATGATTATTTTAATAGTCTCAAACTTATCTATTTTTCAATTGGATAATGGGGGAACAAGAGACCTGTTCAGCTGTTACCCACTTATACAAAGTGCCCTTGCATTGTTAACTCCACTCATGATTTTACACTTGCCATTGTCCCCACCTCTTTGGTATTTGAGCAGTCATCCACAAAGGAGTGTCTCCATCTATCCATCTATCTAGTCTCTGTACAATCAGGGCACTAGGTGATCAGGAGTCGGTCACCTGATCATATGGAGAACTTAGGCATGTTCAGGTAAATGCTCATAGGCTCCTCTTTGCAGATGTCACACTGAATAGGTGAACATCGAGTGGGTGGGGTCGGTGGAGTACACAGTGTCAGAACAGGGTCAATGACACAGTCCTCCTCTGCCTTCTCTAGGTACACAAGGTGGACCTGAATAATGTCTAAAAAGGGTAAATGAGTTGGAGCCATCTATTTCTGTTTAAGCCAAGTTTGAGACAAATAACAAAATTGTAACAATCCATTCAGATGTAATTACAGGATTTGGGGTCAACTGAACAGCTTTTAGATTAGAAGGTGCTTAACACCTATTATTTACATGTCAAATTTGGGGAGGATCGTGAGTTTATTGAAATTGTGTTAAGACATTTGGAAAAGGAATAATCAAAGCTGGCAAGAACTCTCTCGACTTCGTATAACACTGATTCATAAGTAGGTTTTCTCAAGTGTCACTTTAAATAACACAATACTGCAATGAGGCTTGGGGTCTCTTAAAGACCAACAATATTTTGCAGTACTAAAAGTTTATTTGGATCAGAGTCCACTTTGTCAGATACTCCTACAGAGTCTTGAACCAGAATAAATTTGTTAAGACTTTAAGATAGTACAATGTTGTCTGCTGGTTTTGCTGCAACATGCCAATATGGCTACCTCTCTGAAAGTTGTCACCTTTGACCACTGGCAATGGTGTACAGTTGTTAAATTCAGAATTTAAACTTCAAGGTGAAACCTGGGAGGGAGAATCCATTAAAATAACAGCAATTAAAATGAGCACGTCCAAAAGCTTTCATACCAAACAGCAAATCTGGAAGATGGCAGATTCTTGTAGAACATGATTGGAAACCTCTGGGTCTGCAGTTGTTGTTGGACTGAAGCTCTCATCAGCCCTAGGCAGAAGTCCAATGGTCAGGGATGTCATGAGCTGCATCCCAGAAACAGCTGGAGAGCCTCGGGTTCCCAACCCCACTTCTGTTTTAAAGGACTACCTGTTTGCAGTATTGGCTGCTGTATAGATGTCTCGTTGCAGTGGAATGGCAAACTATAGTCATATTCTAAATTGCACAAGGTAAATCAAGCACCAGCAAATGCATTCACATAAGAACATAGGAAGACTCCTGCTGGATCAGGCTGATGGTCCATCTAGTCCAGCGGTTCGCAACCTGTGGGTCCCCAGATGTTGTTGGACTACAACTCCCATCATCCCTGAGCTCTGGCCTTTCAAGCTAGGGATGATGGGAATTGTAGTCCAACAACATCTGGGGACCCACAGGTTGAGAACCGCTGATCTAGGCCATCCTTCTTACATCCTTACAGATGTAGTCCATCCTTACAGATGCCTGTGAGAAACCTGAAAGCAGGACCAGAGCGCAACAGCACTCCTCTCTCCCCTTGTGATTCCCAGCAGTTGGCATTTAAAAGCATACTGCCTCTGAAGGCATTACTGTCCATCTTGAAAGATCTATCTAAAGCTGCTTTCTTTCTTTTTCCACACCTAAAACCTGCAGAGAAAAGAACCAGGTAAACATACTATGTAACATGTTTCTCTTTGTCCAGGACACAATTGAGAAACGTTGCGTGTGCTCTCGCCGCTTTCTTCTTCATGGAATTGGGATGTTTGAGAGTGATCATGAAAGCAAAAGCTACAGCATTTATTGTGGAACTAAATGATGCTATTTATTTAGACATTCAGGATGAGGATAAAATGAATTGGATTTTTCCAGTTCACAGATCATATTGCCAGATTTATTTCTATGAGCAATTTATGGTTTGCTTTAGTCACATTTAAACATTCACATGAATCAGGCTTTACATGCACACATTTTTTTCTTTCTTTTTTTGTAGAGTCAAAACTTTGATGAGGATTAATTTTGCTATTTGTTGGCTTTATTCGATGGAATAATCTGAGTGTGAAATTAGACCATGTAAACATTGGCAGAAAAGCATCACATTGGTTTTTAATTTTATTTTTAGTGTTTAGTTTGTCCTTTCCGGAATGACTTGTCCTAGTCAACAATTATTAGAGGCACATAATTGCCAGTAATTTAGGATGCAATGCTGTGGCCTCCTATGGTCTCCACTGAGACATGAGATGTTGAGAAGGGCAGGAGTCTACAGGCTATATATAAGGAAGTGGGTTCTTCCTTTCTGTTGGCAGTTCAACCTCCAAGAAGGTAGAAGTGATCTCCCCAAGATTTGGTGTTTCTCAAAGAGACCCCAAGCTTTCATCACATGTTCTCTGAAAAGGCTCCAGAAAACCGAGCAAATTACAAGGCAAGCGAAGGGAACTTGCCCATCACTCGTGGTAAGAGATCCATTCACAAGCTCATATCTTTGGATCAAAATGAAATACAAAGTGGGTCATTTGGGAATAATTGTAATTGAAAGATTACACACATCATACTAGCTTATGGCATCTTGGAAATGGTTATCTCACTGCTGCACTGTAACAGAACATTTAATTAAACTAGTAATGGAGAGGAGACATGTTTAACTTTCATTTACATAATAGATCTGAATGTAGCCCTGCCTCTTAGAATGCTCACATAGCTGATAAATGGCAAGGCAAACTGGATGTTGAAACACATGAAGCGGGCAGAAGAAAAATCAAGGAGACTAAAATGCTCGCATCAAGACCGTTTGCTACTGTGGTTTTTCTAGGTATCTCACAAAAAGAGGAGCATATTACAGCCCACATTAGTTTGCTTTTCAGGAATAGGTTGCAATATGGCACCTGTGTGCAGGCCCTCTCAGAAGTCCAGAGAGATCCAGGCCACTTCCAGCTATTGATGCCACTAGCCATAATAAAAAATAAAAATTGCAATACACAAAAGCAAAATAAGGCGCGGGGGGGGGGGAGAAGAGCGAGCAGTCTGTTTAGCTAATCATCTGATTTGACTTCACATGTTCATCATGGCCTAATCTTGTGCCAGCATAATATCTTTTAATTAATATTTATGAACATTTTCAACTGTGTAATACGGCATAATCTATCAGTTAACAAAAACATTATTTTTCCAAATCACATCTTGTTTTCCTAAATCTGCATCTCTAAGCTGAAAAGCAAGTTGCGAAATTTATCCAATGTCCAAAAAAAGAACAAGTGCCTCAATTTGAGCCCCCACTTTGAGTTTGAGGTCCTAGGCCACATGGCCTTACTGGCCCCTCTCCTGTGCCTCTGATGGGCCCTGCCTGTGCTTTTTCAAAGAAAACCATAGGAAGGCTTGTTGAGTCATCCAGACCCAGCCTGTGGTATGTTTGTTTCAAGAAAGTTTGTTCTTTGGTTTATTTCTGGCTTCCTACTCATGCTTGTTTGAAGCAAATAAATTGTGGTGGGCTGTGGACAACGCAATAAGTCATACCATCAGCTGTGTGTTTGTGGCAAGAGAGAGAGGAGGGTCAGATAGGGACCCCCAGAGCATCAGGGGAAGGCACAGTTCACAATCCCAGGAGGATTGGGCAAAAAAACCATTAGCCATTCCTGTCCCAAGAACAGAATGACTCCTATGCTTACGCTCACTGATCTCAGTGGAGCTTCTGCATTGAATTGCAGCTTGAGTCCTCCTACTCAAAGCAATATGAGGACAAAGCCAAGAGACACCTTTATCCCATGTTGTGGGCAGAAGCGGGGGGGGGGGGCAGAAGGGGAGAGGCCTTCATTTCCATAAACTAAATTTCTAATCTCTTTTCTGATATGCATGCTTGAAAATGGCAGAAGGAATTTGCCTGTGAAAATAGGATCTTTGTGAATGGCTTGCCGCTCATCTGGACCCGGCTACCCAGGATGGAAATTCAGTGAGCCTGCTGCTTTGCTGCTTAATGCACATCCCTGTGCATATTCATGAGTGCATATTAACAAAATGACAAGCTCAGATGAACTGCTTTTCCCCTTCGTGAGCATATTCACCCATTAAAATATAATCTAATAAACACAGATACAAAAAGGGCTCTTAATGAAGGGGAAGATAAGAACTTTCTTCCCCCTGCGATCCTATCCCCCCACCCCACCCCACCCCTTGGAAACTGTATATTGCTAATGGCCTTAAACAGCCGTTTAACCACCCACCGAGAAGTGGGGTGGAGAGAGAGAGACAGGAGTTTACAAATTTGCCTGCTGCCTAGTTTTGCTTTGGTTCTCTCTATAGCACTGGTGCTTTATTTGTTTGCATGCTTAAGGGAAAAAATATGAATTGGGTCAAGCTGCAACACTGTGAAAAGGCTCTTGATATCATCCTGCTTGTATGGTCTTTCCCCTTTTCCATTAGGTTTTTCATTTCTGGTGCATTATTATTATTTTTTTAAGTGATGCAAGGAGCCTGAAATATACATGTTAACTGTTGAGGCTGAATGGTTAATATGGAGCTCTGAGGAACAGAGGAGTATGTTTAAACAGAGGAGCTAGTTGTTTTTGATAGGGAGAAGAGAGATGGAAAGAAGGAAATGGGGTTGTGGCGGCTAGAGCTGTGTGCAAATGGCCTTTTGAAATTCTTCACCCTCTTTTCAAATATTAAATATTAAAACAACCTCTCACTCCTCTGCAAGAATCTATCAGCTGGCAGCCACATAATATATCTTTTCTATATATTACTTAACTACAGTGCATATAATAGTTTATTCGTGTGGATGAAAACTTAGTAATAATTACAACCAGTGCTTTTTTTCTTAAAGAAAGAATGTTTAGGGGTACTTTCATTTTGACTCAAGAAAATCACCAGGAAAGGAAATGAAGTCGCCATCGGAGGTGGTAACAACGAAAATGACCAATCACCATGCTAGATTCCAACTCCTACTTCACACATTAAATGCTCGCTTCCGCCTGGGACTCAGGAAACACCGTGACAGAAAATGAGGCCGCCATTGGGGGTAGCAACGGAACTGATGATTCTCCATGTTAGAGAAGAAACTTTGACTTTAAAATAGAATGGGAACCTTTTACAACGTATCTACAGAAACAACAAAAAGAGGTGGACTCATTGGCAGGTTTCTCCAGAACATGGAGAAAGACAGTGTAACAACATGCATATTTATTCAACATGCAGAGGATAACATGTAATGAATAAAACAGAAAGGGAAGATGAGGGAAGTCAAAGGGAGGGGGGATTGTAAAATATAAAAAATTTGGATATGTGTAATTGCAATTTGTTATAACAAAGAAATTTAATAAAAATGTATTTGGGGGGAAAAAGAGAAGAAAGTAAAAAATAATTAGTTTCTTCTCCTTTTGATTCACAAAATGTTTAGGGGTATGCGTACCCCCGTGTCCCCCCAGAAAAAAGCACCGATTACAACAATTGGAAAAGAGATACATCTAATCATAGCAGGGAAGACTGTGACCTGTGTGCCTACATAGTCTGCTGACAAGATGCTAAGTGCTGATGAGCAGTTTCAAGGCCCCTGCTGCTCTCTACTCATCGGATCTTTTTATCTTTAAATCGGAGATGGACCAGGAAGCCTTTCGAAGAGAGGATGGTCTTCCAGCATTCTGTCAAATAGTGGACTGGGACATGTAAAATAGAGCACATGGTTACCCAGACAACCACCATAGACATGTATTGGAATTTTCAGGTTCATAGTCCTTTTCTTTGCCCCAATGGAAGATGTTTTCAAGTCTAATTTAAATATGCCTCAAGTCATCCTGGAGCATTTAAGACTTAATTTATTTCTTTACTTTTTTTGGTCTTGTCTTCTGAAAGAAAGGTGAATGTAATTAAAGGACCTGTCATCTTTATTTTAATCTCAGGTTTTTTAAAATGACACTTTATGTGAGTTTAGTCATTAATGAAGTATGCAAGCCTGAATTGGTTTAATTTTCTAGATTTCCTAGGATATGTCACTCACGAGTGTGAATGGTTCCCATTTGTTCAATAATTCTAATTTTGGTTCCTGTTTTGTTTTTGTCTGATTGGTGTTCGTTAAATGTTTACTTGGGGTTGGCAGTTACTTTAATTTGGGTATAACTGTAGGCTGTTTATTATTGGTTTCTATTGTTTTATTGGTTTGTTTGTTGCTTGTATGGGATATTTTTTTTAATGTTTGATATTTTGTTGTTGTTTTATATGTAAGCCACCCAGAGTGGCTGGGGAAACCCAGCCAGATGGGTGCGATATAAATTAAATAATAAAAATAAAAATAATTTATTATTATGTGGTTGCTCAATACATCTGTGAAGGTTTATGTGGGTGTAGAACAGTGTGGCCCGAGGCCATGATTTCATATAACCATTTCACCAGCAGACAAAATTTAGCAAACCTGTGTATCATGGGTTTACTGATGGGAAAAGTAAGACCAACAGCATGTGGTTATAAATGTAACTGGAGAAGCCCATAGGGAGTTGTTTGGTTGGATTAAGAGAGAAGAGTAAAAATATGTTATCTCTCCCCCCCCCCCACTCAATTTTAAAAAAATACTGGGGGAGGAATTCAGTATAACAACAAATTAAAATTTATTATTAGAATGCTGGGAACACTTCACATATTAGGACAAGGATAAAATCCCTGCTTCCTCATATGGATATGTTATTTTGGTTGCCTTGACCAATTGGGGTTTCTCTGGAACATGTACCCATACCAAATTATGAATATATACCCATATTGTACATTATATCTTGCAGCCAGATACAATTTCATGTTACAAGGAAACCTGTGAAGTGGAGCTGTCAACAAATCTGTACTCAGAATCTCAGTGGGATCACAGAATGTCAGTTTCCCCCTGTGTGGTTTCAACTGTTCTCAAGCTCATCCTACATGTTACACTGAATTCCGTGTTTCCTCCCTCCATGGGTTTACTTTTTAAAAGCAGTATCAGCCTTGCTACACTGAGTCTGGATGGAAGAGTGATGGCAGGTCAAAGGCTGAAAGCCCTTTCCCTTTGTCCATTGTCCAGCTCAAAATCACCTTCCCTCACTTTGGGGTAGGAGACATGTAGCCGTCCAGATGAAATCTAACAACATCTGAATGAGCTTTAGCTGCTCATTCACCCATTGGGGGGTGGGGACGGCACAGAGTTTCCCATGTATTTATTTATTTATTTATTTATAAAAGTATTTATATACCACTATTCATATACTGCAATGCCAGAGTGGTGTACAACAATAAAACATGTCATTAAAACAGAACAAAACAATTAAAATGGCTGGCCTGGGGGGGGGGGCTTCAAATTGCTGCATAGGCCTGTCAGTGTTTTAAAAAGTCCTCAAAAGATGTCTTTGCTGGAAGAGTGTTTCACAGAATGGGACCAGCAATACTTAATACCCAACTGACTAGTGGAGGTCAGTCAGGCCTCTGTAACATGGCGGACAATTGGCAGTGTTTCTCTGGATTATCTCAGTGAATGAGCAGAGATATAAGGGTTCAGGTGGTCTTTAAGATATCCTGAACCCAAATTGTCCAGGGCATTGTATATCATCACAACAGCCTTGACCTTCGCATGTAAGTAGCCAGTGCAGATATCTTTGACATCTCTCCTCCTGGAGCTCAGGAAAGGTGATTTTGAGCTGGAGGGGGAAATGAAAAAAAGGGAAAGGATTAAGCAGTCACTTTCCATCCTCTGTTTTTGCTCTGCTTTGAATCAAAAGCTGGCTCAGAATGATTGAGGTTTTTTAGAAGGGGGTAGGGAGATAAACAAAGCAAGTCTGTGTAATGCATTGTTTGAACCTCACTCACCGGGATAGATAAATGTGCCTTTTCCTCATTTCCAAACGTGGCAGAGTGAATTCTAGTCCCCTCTTGTTTACTTTTGATTGCTTTGTCATTAATGTAGCATAGAAGGATTTTATGTGCCATATTTAATCAATGTAATTCTTTTGTTGCTATGGCAATCAACTCCAATTTTCTTCCATTCTGACAATTGTATTTTTATAGTCTCCTGCTCTCAAAGAGATAAGCTTTCCTTGTATTTCACACAGATTCCAAGAATTACCTCTTGGAACAGACACTGCCAACCTTTACATTAAAACTGCATTCTGTTATTTGCAACTGCAATTTTCATGTTGCTGATGTCCTACTTATTTCTCTCCTGTGCGATTCATTTATTTGATACATCTTTTGCAATAATTTGCTGGTCGGTGCTGACCTCTTGCAGCAACGGAATAGTGTGCATTTATTTTAATTTCATGGCGCAGACAGACTGGTAATAAAACTAACCCCTTAGCTTTCCTTCTAGAGCAAGCACTAGCCACAAACCTGCTGAAAAAGCTTCATGGTACCTGGATAACTAATGAGCACATTTTTTCAGCCTTAACCATTCAAAACAACTTAAGGAGGGGAAGGATCGTAGTGGCTGAGCAGCAGTTCCTAGGTATCTAGCATTTCGAGACAGGGCTGGGAGAAAGCCCTGTCTGAAATGCTGTATAGATACTGCAAGTCATCACAGTCACTAGAATTTGGGGACATCCAACAAACCTCAAGTCTGGAAGATTCAGGACAGATAAAAGAAAATACTTCTTCATACAGCTCATAGTTAAGCTAAGAAACTCAATTCCACAGGAGGCAGTGATGGACACCAACCTAGATGTCTTTAAAATAGGATTAGAGAAATTCATGAAGGAGACAGCTCTCAAAGGCCACTGGCCATGATAGCTGTGCTCTGCCTTCAGGGCTGAAGGCAGCAATGCTTGTGAATCCCAGTTTCTGGAAAGAGGGGAGAGTGAGCCTGTGTTGGTGGTTTCCACAGGCATCTATTTGGCCACTGTGTGAACAGGATGTTGGACTAGATGGACCACTGGCCTGATCAAGCAGGATCTTATGAAAATATTGACATAGAGCAGGGGTCAGCAAACTTTTTCAGGAGGGGGCCAGTCCACTGTCCCTCAGAACTTGTGGGGGGATGGACCCACCCTCTCCCGAAAGCACCCCCTTCCTGAAATCATCTCCCCTCCCGAAAGGACACCCCCGCCACTGCTGACACTCACGCTGCAGCCCCCGCCGCCATCTCATCTTTGACAGTGTCATCGTCCTCTGCCTCGGCCAGGGGTCCATGGGGCACAGAGCCCAAGCTGCTGGCCTGGGTGCTGGAGGCAGCCTCCCCGCCATTGCTGCTTCCTCCCACTCAGCTCTTGGCCATACGCGGCCACCTCAGTGGGAAGGAAGGAGCATCGCCCAGAGGCATCTGCAGCTTCAGATTGGCTGCAGGAGCTTCCTACGGCCAATCCGAAGCCACTCCAGCGTTGCAGAAATCAGTCCCCATGTGATGAGGCCTCCGTGCCACCCTGGTTTAGCGCGGGGACTGACCAAGCAGGCAGCACGGTCCACAAGGTTCGCGGGCCAGATTAATGAACCCGGTAGGCCGCATCCTGCTCCCAGGCCTTAGTTTTCCAACCTCTGACATAGAGGGACCACTATAAGGAAGCTTCCGATGTTTCTTAAATGTTTAGTGTAGTTGAAGGGTTTTGGGTCTGAACTCAGAAACCTGGGTTTCAAATATCTGATTAGCCATGACTAGACATATGGTCACCAGATATGCTGTGGGGCACAAGTCATTTCAGGTCCTCATATGCCTAATTTGAATAAGTGAAAACTGAGGTTGGAAAGTAGGGTGTTCATCACTGTAAATTCCACTAACAATATTTGCCCAAAAATATTATAGGATGAATGAAATGTGGATTTTGAAGCCTTTCTCACACAATATGATGCACCATGCCTACCTCTCAGTTACAAGCAATCTATGCACAAACAATTTTTGTCTGGATATTTGCATTTCTGCCTAAACAATGCTAATGCATCAAGGCATTCACTTTTAAAAAGTCTTATTTGCAAAAAAATAAAAATAAAAAATCACTTACGATCTTGGTAGTCCATGTCTTTCAGATATAGATGTTCCAGTCATGTTAATAAAAATGAGCTCAAAAACATACAGTTGTTCAATGGAGGCTACAGGAGTGCCAGCTTGGCCCCGAGACCATGGGTGCCAGGCAGCATGCATGGCCCTGGCACCAAAATATGTGGGTGCCCTGCCCCTTTATGGAGAATTTTGTGGGTGCTCAGGCACCCAGGGTCCCAGGGAGTTGGCACCTTTGAGAGGCTATTGTGAAAAAGCCTTTAAAGAGCCAGTACAGTGGACGTTAGGAGTGGCAGTGGTGGTGATGGGGATTTGGCCAAATTGATTTCCAAAGCAGACCCACTTGATTTGATTCAGGCAAATCATGACCCAGAACATATCACGGGTCCACTTCAGAAAACCACACTCCTGCAGATTCGTTTGCAAGGCAGTTCAAGGGCTGCAGTGTGGCCTCTGTTCTTTTGAAAAATATTTGTGTTCTTTAGATGTATACCATAGGTACCCCAGCAACCCGCAGTTGGGAGCTCCTAGCATTGCAGGACTGCTTGCTGCCATTTGTTTTGATGGCAATGGAACAAATCCCTCTAGGCACAATGGGAATTGACGGCGTTACATCATGCTCAGGGGGAGTTGTAGGGGGTTGGAGGAAAAACATTGCTACCCCAATGTAAATACTGGATTTGTCCAATATTAATTAACCATGATTAACCATTAATCTGTGAGTAATCCAGTCGCGCACAGGCTGGAGCGGCTCTGCCACTACATGCTTTGAATGCAAGGCAGCAAAACCCCCTGGGAGTGACAAGACTTGATAGCATTCTGTGTGGAAAAACTGTATACGGTACTGTATGCACATGGTCTTGTTCTCACGCAGAAGAGGGATGGAATGAACTTTAATGGGTCCACCCATTAAAGAGAGGCCAAGGTTAAAATCTCTGGTCAACCATGAAGCCTGCTTTCACATCTTTCACTTAACCTACCTCACAGGGTTTTTGTGAGTATAAAATGTGTGTTTAAAGAGAGAGCTATGCACAACATTTGGAGGAAAATTCAAAGAAAGTTGGGGTCTCAGTGTAAAAAATAAATGAAAGATTTCATTTGACAATTTCATATTGGTGTGATCACCTTTGACTGCTTATTGACTGCTTCCAGGGTATGAATAAAAATAATTCAAGTACAAGTGGGAATCCCCCCCCAAAAAAATATCCTGCATATATTTTGTATACCTACTTCCCCCCCTTGTTATTTTATCCCAACAATCCAGCTTCCCCTTTTCCTATAAATGAAACAGAACATTTCCCTCCAGATTTTAAACAAAGATTACACCGGCACAAACTGTTCTTCAGGATATTGGTTTGTGATGATACCCTGCTCCTTGTGTAAATATATTTTTATATATACTCGTGTCCAGGTGGACTTTTAAATTGACTCTAGCAAATACAAAAGAAATATTATGAAAGAGGATGCTCACCAGTACTGATGCGTTGTATAGATTTTAAGCTCTCTACTAAAATGGACATTGACCTTTCCATTATGATGGCATGTTATATACTAATCTCACATCTGCAATGCTTGACAGACAATATTGATATGTATCACCTGACCTATGTCAACACCGGTAAATCTTCTAGCTACCCAAAGGGTTTTGGGGTATTTTAACATATGAATCATATTATGTAGTCCAATTCTGTTAGATTGCTGTTTCCTGAAAGAAGAAAAACAGTGAGGAAGTGCAAGGGAAGTTCATAAAGTGAAGTTAAAGGGGTTATTCCCCACCCCTTTGTGATATGTTTCTGCCTTCCTCTTATTATGAGAACATGTTTTTAGGGTTTGTTGAACTGCTTATATATCTCTCTGACAACTTTTTAATATTTTTATTCTCATGTAAATACTAGGGGATGTGTCCCTGCTCACTCAACTTGCCAACCACTCTGGCATCTCCTAACATTAAGCCTCTAGACTCTAGAGCTTCCCCTTATCACCCCATGCAACGACTAAACTCCCTACTCACCTTCCCATCCCCATTTCTGATTTCTTGTCTCTTCTGCAGACCTGCTATACACCTTCACTGACATATCCCCCACCCAACCCCATGCACACAAAGCACCCCCATGGTAACCTACATTTTCTTCCTCCCATGCATTGCAAATATTAGGTAATGGTAAAGGTACCTGTCAGGGGTTTAGGAGCAGAGGCACGGGCAAGGGTGGAAACAGAGAGCGAAGGGGAGGAGGCAGAAGAAAAGATGAGTGATGACGACGACCCGAGATCTCCTAGTCTTTCCAGTGAATCAGAGGATTCACAGAAAGGAGCACCAGTGGCCAGGGCAAGGGGGGAGTCTAGGGGGGCACCCCAGGAAGATAGAGCCAGAGGGGACTCAGGGGGGAGCAGCTGGAAATCGGGACCAGCGTCACCGCCAGGAAGCAGGGAAGAGGAAGGGAGCCAGGGGGGAAGCGCTGGCAGCTCACCACAGGAGGGAGGGCATGAGTCAGGAGTGGCCACACCTCCATCGGGGAGCGAAGAAACGGTTAAGAGGAAAGTGGAAGGTTGGGCGCGCGCGCCAAGTTCAAATGCAGAGGAAGGCGGCGCAGTAAGCAGCCCCGAAAGGGAACCAGGTCCTAAAGCCCGGCGCAAGGAGGCAGGAGGGTCCGGGTCAGCGTCAGAAGAATCCCGGAAGGAAGAAGCCCCGGGGGGTAGAGGGACCCAGAGGAGGACAGTCAGGCGGAAAAGGTGGAGCAAGGCTAGGATATTAAGTTGGTGCACACGGGGCGGAGACTCAGACGGAGCTTCGCCGACCTAGCTACTAGACGTAGAGTTGCGCGCAGCAGCGTGAGAATGGAAACTGTAATTCAATAAAGACTTTTACTTAATGATCGCTGGCTAGCGTGATCCTCTGTGAGCTAGGATCTTCAAGCAGCTCTGACAGTAAGCTCCGTCTCCCTCTTGTGGGCATCTACAGCCTCGAGGAGGGGAGAGAAACAGGTGCCTACTAGCGAGCTCACGAACGGCAGACGACATGACGGCTGAGCAGCAGATAGAGGAACTCAGAAACGCAGTGGCACAACTGAACGCCGAGGCTCTCGCATCCAGGAAGAGAGAGGAGGAGGCAGCTGCCGCCTGCAGGGATCTCCAGGTCAGGTTAGACGTGCTGACAAAGCAGACACCCCGGCAGGAGGGAATTGGGTTGGCGAGACGGACAGGCGGGCTGGTCTCTCACTTCGATGGGAACCTGCAACAGTATCCCAACTTTAGAGCCGACGTACTGTGCGCACTGCAACTGCTGCATAAAGACTTTAGAGATGAACAAGAGAGAGTGGGGTTCATCATGTCCCATTTGCATGGGGATGCGAAAGCATGGCTACGCAATTTATGGAGAGATAAGGATCCGGCGCTCCAGAATGCAGATGCCTTTATTAAAGCGATGGATGGGTGTTTTTTATCAAGTATTGACGTGGATCTTGCACGGAAGGAGGTGCATGGGCTGAGACAAGGGAGGGCCAGCGTCAGGCAGTATCATGCCCGCTTTTTCGCCTTGGTCAGTGCCCTGGAATGGGACAGAGATTCGGCTCCTGTAAGAGACCTCTTTTGGGAGGGGCTGCACAACTCGATTAAAGATGAGATCGCGAGGGGGGAGAGACCCCGAACCACCCAGGAGGTCGTTCAGAGGGCACTGGCAGTGGGGGTGAGGCTGGAAGGACGTCCGTGGAGCAGGGACGAAGGGCGTGGAGGGCGCGAACCAGCCGGGGGCCCCTCCTTCCTTCCCAGAGAAGCAGCGCGGGCGCAATCCACGCCTCCGCCAGGAGGAGGAGCCGAACCTATGGAGGTTGGAGGTGCAAGGGCTCAGTCAGCAACCAGAGCCCTAGCACCGGCAGCAGTGAAAGCGAAGCCTCCTAGAGGGAACAGGAAGTGTTACGTCTGTGAGGAGCCAGGGCATATGGCAAAAGAGTGTCCCCAGAGGCCCCACAAGCTCACTGCAGCCTCAGCAATGGTGACTGCAGCAACGCAGCAAGGAGGACCACAGCAGGGAAACGACGCTGTCTGGCTGGAGGAAGAGGCACTGGGGCCCAGCCAGACGTGTTAGTGACGCAGTCCCCAGAGATTTTACAGCCCGTGAACCCCCTCCCGCCCAAACCAGTAGTGAGGCTCACAGCATCTCTCCAGCTGCCCAATGGAATCACCATGGACGTGCCAATCACCATTGACTCAGGCAGCAATGCGGACTTTATAGGGCAGGACTTTGTCGACAGGCACGCTGTGCAGTTGCTGCCGGCCACACTGCCCCTGCAGGTTGTCACGGTGGATGGCAGGGAGCTGCTCGGGGGGCAAGTGGTGAAGCAGACGCCACCAATGGTGATGCGACTTGGGAATCACAGAGAAATCATCAGCTTCAACGTCACTCAACTATCTGACACGCCCATTGTATTGGGCATGAGTTGGCTGGACAAGCACAGCCCAACGATGGCTTGGTACCAGAGGCAGCTGACCTTCGGCTCTTCCTTTTGTGCTGAACACTGCATCGTGCCCAGGCAGGAAGGAGAGGAAGAGGAGTCACAGCTGCTGCTAGGCACGCTGCAAGCGATTCCCCACAAGTACGCTGAATTTTTGGAAGTTTTCTGCGAGAAGGAGGCAGACAGGCTACCCCCTCACAGACCATATGACTGCAAAATTGACCTGCTGCCGGGGGCGGCGCTGCCTAAAGGGAAACTGTATTCCATGTCAGAGGACGAACTGCAAGAACTCAAGGAGTTCATTGATCATAATTTGCAGCGCGGCTTCATCCGGGAGTCCAGGGCAGTGGGGGGCAGTCCCGTATTCTTTGTTAAGAAGCGGGACACGCCCCAAAAGAGACTCGTAGTGGATTACAGGATTTTGAACAGTGTGACTAGGCCATCGGACTTCCCCATGCCCCGAATTGACGACCTCCTCGCAAAGGTACGGAAGGGCAGAGTGTTCACCAAGTTGGACCTGCGGGGGGCGTACAACCTCATTCGCATGCGGGAGGGTGATGAGTGGAAGACAGCCATGTTCACGCCACTGGGGACCTACGAATATAGAGTTATGCCTTTTGGATTGCAAAATGGCTCCCACGTTTTTCAAGCGTTTATGCATCACGTGTTGGCGGGACTTCTCTACAAGACGTGCGTCTGTTTCTTAGATGACATCCTGATCTTTTCGGAGTCGCAGCAGGAGCATGACAAACACGTCAAGGAAGTGCTGAGCAGGCTAAAGCAACATAGGCTCTACGCCAAGCTGGAGAAGTGCCAATTTGACGTGCCGGAGGTGGATTTTCTGGGCTACAAGCTGTCTGACAAGGGGCTCGCCATGGACAGCGCCAAGGTTCGAGCGGTGTTGGATTGGAAGAGCCCGCACAACCGGAAGGAGGTCCAACGGTTTGTCGGCTTTGCGAACTTCTATCGCAAGTTTATCAAGGGCTTCGCGATGCAGACGGCGGCCATCACTGACACGCTTAGCTCCAAAAAAAAGAAGTTCATTTGGACAGAGCAGGCGGAGCAGTCCTTTCAGGCACTCAAGCGTCTCTTCGCGTCGGAAGAGCAGCTGCTTCATGTCAACCCCAGCAAGCCGATGAGGGTGGAGACAGACGCCTCGGACAGAGCCGTGGGGGCGGTCCTGCTGCAGAAAGACCCGCAGGGGGTGTGGCGACCGGGAGCGTTTTACTCCAGGAAGCTCAGCAAGTCCGAGCAGAACTACACCATATGGGACAGGGAGTTGCTGGCCATTCACGCAGCGTTCAAGGCGTGGAGGCACTTTCTGATCGGCGCCAAGCACACGGTGCAGGTTTGCACGGACCACAAGAATCTAGAGCACTGGCGCACGGCACAGTTCCTGAACCAGAGGCAGATACGTTGGGCTGAGTTCTTTGCGAACTTCGACTTCCGAATAGAGTATGTCCCGGGGGACACCAACATCATGGCAGACGCTCTCTCCCGTAAGCCACAGTATCTGGAGGACGCAACACCAGCGGCCGCCATGCACATCTTCGCACCAACAGTGTGGGCGTGCGCCGCGGCGACCGTGGACCTAGAGGCGGTGCGACGAGCGTTGCAGGGGGACTCCTTCGCACAAGCAAAGATGGCAGAGGTGCAAAGGGGCAAGGCAGCGGCCGACGGTTTCCAGCTAAGAGATGGATTGCTCATCCGTAAAGGGGCCATCTACGTGCCGGGAGACGAACTTCGAGCCAAGGTGCTGCAGCAGCTGCACGACGCGCCCACGGCCGGGCACTTTGGCAAGGAGAAGACGGTGGAATTAGTAGCCAGGGATTTCTGGTGGCCTGGAATGAGAGGGGAGGTCGCAGACTACGTGGCGAGGTGTGACACCTGCCAGAGGGCCAAACCAGTGCACAAACCGCCGGCCGGACTGTTGGAACCGCTGCAAACTCCGGTCGAACCTTGGGAAAGGGTGGCCCTGGACTTTGTCACGGATCTGCCCAGCTCAAGGGGCAAGACGGCAGTGCTGGTGGTGGTGGACCTGTTTTCCAAGATGGCGCATTTCATTCCGTGTGCTAAGGTGGCCACGGCGGAGCAAACCGCCAAACTGTTCATAGACCACGTGTTCAAGGTTCACGGTCTGCCACGGTCTATTCTGTCCGACCGGGGGCGGCAGTTCATCTCGAATTTCTGGCAGAAGCTGATGGGCTTCCTGAACGTCAAGATCAACCTGGCGTCGGCGAGACACCCGCAGACCAACGGGCAAGCGGAACGGGTCAATGCCATCATGCAGCAGTACCTGAGATGTTATGCAAATCAACAGCCTGCGACGTGGGTGGATTACCTGCCGCTTGCCGAGTTCGCCTACAACAACACGAAGCACGTGTCCACGGGGGTCACGCCGTTCTTCGCCAACAACGGGAGGCACCCCAGAACCTTCCCGGGACTGGAAAGAATGGGGGAGGGGGAGCCGCAGACAGCAGATGCGTTCGCGTCGGAGCTGCAGGAAGTCCACGATCAGCTGAGGCGCCACCTGGAGCTGGCCAAGCACGCATACAAGGTACAAGCAGACAAGCACAGAAGGGTTGGAGAAGAGCTCCACGTGGGAGACTGGGTTTGGTTAGCAGCCCACGCAGTGCCGGCCAGGTCGTTGGCCAAGAAGAAACTAGGGCATAAACAACTGGGGCCCTACCAAGTCGAAGAGCAGGTCAACCCGGTAGCTTTCAGACTGGCACTTCCGGAGGGTTCCAGAATGCATCCGGTATTCCACAGATCGGTGCTCACTCCCTACAAGGCACCGCACAGGTTCCAGGAACCCGGAACGGCGCCGAGTCCGGCCAGAGACAGAACAGGGCACGCGGGAGTGGCACAGAAGGAGCGCATCAACGAAGTCACGGAGATTTTGGACTCCAGATGGGGGGAAGAGGGGGTAGAATACTTTCTCGCCAAGGAGGGCACCCCGGCCAGTGCGAACAGCTGGGTGCCGGGCTACGCCTTAGACGAACCTCTGCTCAAAGACGAGTTTCATGCCCTCTTCCCACATAGACCTATGCCAGCAGACTTTTTCGACGACTGGCTTTTCACGCCCACGCTTTCGGCCAGCACGTTCCGGGGGTTCGACTCGGACGAGGAACCGACACGAGACGTCCGTTCCCCGGAGGGGTCACCCTCGGGATCTGCCTCAGAACCCTCGTATTGGTGGGACGATAGGCCAGAGGAGCAGTTCCGCAGAAAGTGGCTGGAATGCTCAGGACGAGCAACGCCGCCAGGAGGAAGTGAGGGAGAGACGGACATGGACATTTTCGGGGACGACCCTGGTTTCGAGCACGGCGGCACAGAGATGGAAGCGGAGGTGACCGTCGTCGACGAGAGCAGGGAGGAAGACCCGGGAGAGTTCAGATGGAGGCCCGCCACGGGAAGCGACCGATATCCGACGTTCGTCCCTTTGCAACAGCAGCCCCCAGCTCCAGCACCGGAAGGAGGGGAGGGGGGAATGGGGGGCTTCGAGGGGGGGATGGATGTCAGGGGTTTAGGAGCAGAGGCACGGGCAAGGGAGGAAACAGAGAGCGAAGGGGAGGAGGCAGAAGAAAAGATGAGTGATGACGACGACCCGAGATCTCCTAGTCTTTCCAGTGAATCAGAGGATTCACAGAAAGGAGCACCAGTGGCCAGGGCAAGGGGGGAGTCTAGGGGGGCACCCCAGGAAGATAGAGCCAGAGGGGACTCAGGGGGGAGCAGCTGGAAATCGGGACCAGCGTCACCGCCAGGAAGCAGGGAAGAGGAAGGGAGCCAGGGGGGAAGCGCTGGCAGCTCACCACAGGAGGGAGGGCATGAGTCAGGAGTGGCCACACCTCCATCGGGGAGCGAAGAAACGGTTAAGAGGAAAGTGGAAGGTTGGGCGCGCGCGCCAAGTTCAAATGCAGAGGAAGGCGGCGCAGTAAGCAGCCCCGAAAGGGAACCAGGTCCTAAAGCCCGGCGCAAGGAGGCAGGAGGGTCCGGGTCAGCGTCAGAAGAATCCCGGAAGGAAGAAGCCCCGGGGGGTAGAGGGACCCAGAGGAGGACAGTCAGGCGGAAAAGGTGGAGCAAGGCTAGGATATTAAGTTGGTGCACACGGGGCGGAGACTCAGACGGAGCTTCGCCGACCTAGCTACTAGACGTAGAGTTGCGCGCAGCAGCGTGAGAATGGAAACTGTAATTCAATAAAGACTTTTACTTAATGATCGCTGGCTAGCGTGATCCTCTGTGAGCTAGGATCTTCAAGCAGCTCTGACAGTACCCCTGACCATTAGGTCCAGTCGTGACCAACTCTGGGGTTGCAGCGCTCATCTCGCTTTATTGGCCGAGGGAGCCAGCATACAGCTTCCGGGTCATGTGGCCAGCATGACTAAGGCGCTTCTGGCAAACCAGAGCAGCGCACGGAAACGCTGTTTACGTTCCCGCCGCAGCGGTATCTATTTATCTACTTGCACTTTGATGTGCTTTCAAACTGCTAGGTTGGCAGGAGCTGGGACTGAGCAATGGGAGCTCACCCCGTCGCGGGGATTCGAACCGTGACCTTCTGATTGGCAAGTCCTAGGCTTTGTGGTTTAACCCACAGCACCACCTGTGTCCCACCATTGCAAATACTATACACACCCAATTACAAAGCCACCATCCTTTCTCCTCCCTACAAGGACAATACTGAGACAAAGGAAATTGCTTGTGGGCTGGTTGCTACTGCGGAACCTGCCTTCACTTTTGCTCCTCTAGCCTGCCCAGATTTCCTTCCAATTCCAATTTAACTCTATGATTACCAGTTACTATATGCAGGTGGTGCTGTGGTCTAAACCACTGAGCCACTGATGTATTGGTGTGCATGTGGGGACAGTTTTATGCTTTTTTTGATAACTCTCTAAATTGTTTGTTATTCTACATTGTCTGTTACACTGAATTTCTTCAACATGGAAATTCTGTGAGCGGAGAAACTGACAGAATTGCCTATTTCTTTTTGTTTTCCCATTCATATCTTCCACTTCGTTGTACTTAAATTTGACAGTATATTTACTAGCCTTGAACAATTGCTGCATTCTGAGCATAAACAACAGCAGTTAGTGCCTCCTCCCTGCTTTTCATGGCATTTCCATTTTAATTCCTTTGAATATTTTGCTCTCTTCTTTCTTGGTTTCCATGATGTTATATACTCCCCTATCAACTATTGTTTGTTTTACTCTGCTGTACCATCCACTCAGTATCTGAAATTGGTCTGTGGTTTAGAAGGTGGCCCTCTTACAACAGTTTCTCAATGGTTCTTCCCTCCACCTCACAATGTACAATCTTTCAGTATACAGTGGTACCTTGGGTTACAGATGCTTCAGGTTACAGACTCCACTAACCCAGAAATAGTACCTCTGGTTAAGAACTTTGCTTCAGGATGAGAACAGAAATCACACAATGGTGGCGCGCGGCAGCCGTGAGAGGCCCCATTAGCTAAAGTGGTACCTCAGGTTAAGAACAGTTTCAGGTTAAGAATGGACCTCCAGAACAAATTAAGTTCTTTACCCGAGGTTGTTGCCAGAATTCCCTCTCTCCCTCTCCCTCTCTCCCTTCTCTTTCTCTTTCTCTTTCTCTTCTCTTCTCTTTCTCTTATATTTGCAAATCTAACACACACACCTGTTTTTTCAATTCTATGATTCTATGATTTTTCTCGTTTTCCAAATGGTTCCTTCACCTTCCCTCCATCACTAGATACTCATTTGCCTGGTATCCTCTTAATTCCTTTGGGACAGCCAGCTTGTTCACACTCAGGTCACAGAAAGAATGATGAGAAATAAATGGCTATGATTCAGAGGATGAACTAACAGCCTCCACATGTATCCATGTTTTTTCTTAGATAGATTGACAGAAAAAAAGACTTTCATGTCTCATAAATGTGAATTCAAAGGGCAGATTCAAATAAATACGAAGTATGTCACTGAATATTTTGTGACTGGCTGAGTTTGAAAGCATTGTTTGAAAGCAAATCATATGTTGATGCTGCATGCATGTGTGTGTGTACATGTGCAATAATTTCAGTAGAGACAGTCATTCAACTTCCCTGGAAATACAAATTTTGGCGTGCTAGTATTAAAAGCCCCAAATTCTTGCTAGTTCAGGTTATAATCTGAACCGGAGAAGAATTTTTCAACCAACCCTCTTTCTTTGGACAGACTCAACCAATTATCCCAAACTCCCTTCCCCTTCACATCAAATCCCTCTTTCCAGTCAGTAAGCAGCCATGGGAAGAGAGAAGGGCCTATTTCACTGTTGTGCTCTCTGTCACCGAGAATACTGCACAACAAGACACCAGGATACAAGGCCCCATTATCCCTTGGCAAATGTAGATTCCCAAAGATTACTTGAACCCTGATGCACATCTGTGCAGCAAACCAGAGGGGAGATTGGAAGAGACTTCCCCAGAGGTGTTTTATGCTTGTCAGGGGGCTGCTGTTGGTTGCACCAACCAGAGAAGTGATGTTTAGGGGGGAAAGGTTTGGGTACCAGTCACAGGTGGGATAAAAGAGGGCTGAGTGGGTGTTAGGGCAGGGCAAAGAGGGAGGTTCAGACTGGTTTGGAAATAAACTGAACTTCGTCCCAGTTATTTTGGAAGTAGCATGGCTTTTCTTCCCCCAAGGCAAACTGATGCAAGACTGGAAATGTTCTCCTTCCAAACAACTATGTGCCCATGTGCATTCACACTGCTGAAAAATGCATTGACTAGTGGACAAAGGAATCAAAGTCAGCTAGTTTGGCCATTGTTGCTAATGATTTAGAATGACAGGTTGTTATTATTTCATAAGATGGAACCATATTATGTATGAGCTTGGTAGTTTATTGCAGCGTGATTTATTATGCATGACATGCAAATCTCTCTTTACTTTTTAGGGGAGGCAGGAATGCTACAATATAAGTGGAGGGAATAAATCAGGCAGTTCCAGGGGAAGCGATTTGCTTGGAACAATCTTAGAGTTGCTGGCAAGAAGCATTTTGCAGGAGCATGCCAATCAAGGCTCCATTCTAACCCAAAAGCTTTTTACATTAGGAGGGGCTGAAAGGCCCATGTCAGTTGGCCATTCATTAGAAAGTTGGTGCTGACAAATGGAGTGAAGATGGGGGAAATGGCTGTTTTCATTTGTGTGTGTTTTTATTTTAAAAGGACATTTTCATATATGTTAAGATTTTTTTCATTTTTTACTGTTTTAACATTTTCTTAGAGTACCAAAGAATCACCATAATTGGATAGCGTCATTTGCATTTTGAAAGGCTTAGACAATGCTCTCTTGAGAGGTTATCAACATTTAAGAACTGCATAGCACTGCCTTTTCACTTCTGGATAAAGAATGAAGGAAGAGGGTGGTTATAGGAGGACTTGCCCAAGATATTTGCTGCCTAAAACGAAGAACAAGCCGACATCCTATCCCATTATATGTAGAGAATGCTTACTAGACTGACAACGGAATCACAGTTTGACACTGTCAATAGTATCTTGCTGAGAGTACAAGTAAGGAGAGGACTGTTGCACTCAGGCTTCCCATGGACACCTGGTTGGTCACTGTGAAAACAGAATGGTGGACTTGATGGGCCTTAGGTCTGATCAAGCAGGGCTCTTCTTACATTCTAAGGTTTTGTTGGGAAAGTCTGGAGCAACATCTCAAATAGGATGTAATTTTGCCTGAAATGGTCAGCTGTGCAGCTGTTGTAAATTAGGGGCTCATAACTGAACTGCTAATGCATACATTTGAGGAAAAGACAGTATTTTCCACATTTCTGCTGTGATAGATAGCATAGACTTGTGGGAAACTGTTTAGGATGTTGCTGCAATGTTAACATTTTCATAAATATTTAGATTAAAGCATGGTCCAGTGATTTAAGTAGATTTAGCTTAATGGAAAAAGACATCTTGCTTAAGTCTCTCATTGAAATGAATCAGATTTTAAAGTGCCTACATTTGGCTGAATTAGACTCAGGCCTTTGTTTTGAGCTTTTCCTGATTTAATACGTTAACCATGTTGGAATATAATTTTGGAATTTCCAGTATGCTTCTCACTTCACCAAAAGGGCCTCTCTTTTTTTGAAGCATCCCCCTCCCGCCCCAGAAATCACAAGAAATTTATAAGTGATGACATTATAAAATGAATGCAGCAGTTTAAAAAAAGAATCTTGGATAAATAGCCATTTTGGCTGTTGTCTTAAATCATATTGCATTTTCAATGTTTGCATAGGGTTTAAAGAAATCATTAAATTACTTATATTGTGAGAATATATCCTTGCCTGTACAACAGCTCCTTGTCTAGTATCTGCAATTATGTACTAATTGCCCACCCACACCTCCGTATTCTATTCAGTGATGAACAAACCTATTCATCTGTCTTTGCTCTACATTCTCCAGCTTAATCACCTGCTATTTAGCTCAGGCTTACCCCAACTTCTCTTATTGGTTGGGAGAAAGACTCTGCAAAGTTCAAAGGGATCTTATTCTCACCAACAGAACAAACTTTCAATAAGGTTTTGGGTATCATACAGTACCATTTTTATTACTGGCACGTGTGCAACAATTAATTAGCTAGGATACACCATGTGAATTGCTGCATTGGGTTACAATAATGGATTTACCATAGCTTCAACCTGTGCATAGATTTCCGATGTGAGATTGTAATGTTTGAGATTTTTCATACAGAGTCAATTTCAATGCAGTTTCTCTTGTAATTGTCCCTAGAAGGTCTATGCTCTGATTCTCCAAATTCTGCTCCTTTTCCAGTTCTCCTTATTAATAAGCTGGTGACTATTTTTTACTTCCATTGACCGTATAATTGACTGGCCTGGACTTTCCAAGCCCAGCTCTTTCCCATGTTCTTTCAGTTTCTAAGTCTGGGTCTGGCAAGAAATCCAGCTATATTCAAGCTGCCTCATGTTATTTGGCTGGGCCTGATTGTAAGTTCCACGAGGGTCATTTATAACCGCATCCCTTCGTCTAGTATTTTTAACCCAATCAAAAGTTTTACGAACACAGTTTATCAGCGTATAAGTCTGCTTACAAACAGGGGCACAGAATGAAAAAGTGATCTTGCCAATTGTTTCTGGCCAATCATCGAAAAACAGTGTACAAATGTTCCGTGGGGGTGAGGAAAGGTCTCTGAGATTGCTGCCATGACAACAATTTTATCCTTTAAGCAGGCAGCTGGCAAGCAAGGAAGTTCAAGGTCAGAAAAATTCAGTTATCTTTAACACACACAGAAAGAAAGTTCTGCTCTTGAGGCCAATGGCTCTCACACTAATTACCACCTCCAGGTTCCAGGCATTCCTGTACAGTGGCTAAATCAAATTATTATAATGTGCTTGATTAGTGGTGGTATTTACTCTACTACATTAGAGTGTGATCTGGGTAATTATAGCTCAGATTTGATTTCCCTTGTGCCAGTGGGAGAGACTCCATCTAAGGGATTATACCATGGATGGGAGCAAGGAGGCAACTTATTCCTCTGGTCCCAAAAATTGTGCTCTTCGGGATGGCGCATGCAGGGGCTGCAGCTGGAGGAGAAAGTAACAAAAATCACTCTGCCCTGGGAACATCCATTGGATCACAAGCACTTTCGTGAATGGCAGGCATCTCAGGATCCTAGCTTATGTTTTTCCTCATTTTATGAATGCTTGAGTAAAAAATAAATTAGACCAGCAGGGTTTCCACAATAGCAGAAATAAATAAATTTAGAAAAGAGCATGCAAAAGTGACCCAAATCTATGCTGCTGTGAGCATGCACATGAAGCTTCAGCAGATAGAGAGAACCAAAGTGCCTTACGGAGTGAAGTTTGTGGATCACAGCCAGTCAATTGGACTCAGAAAGGGGTAGCAGAAAGAGGTTAGGGTGGCCAAGCAATAATATGAATGCCCTGTCACAACCACAAAACTGTATACAGTGCTCCACCATCAGCAAAACCAAGCCAAACCCTAGTGTGATGCACATGTTGTATTGCTGTTTGAGACTGATGTCTTGTCCCTGTGGTGTTTTCAACATGAGCAAACTTTCAGTCCAGACTCATTCTGAGCTGAAAATTGCAAGCGGGCCAAGAGTGAATTTTCTTCTGCTATGGTTGGTAAATGCATCCCATTGATTTTGTTACTTTGCAAAAAGGCAGTGAGGAAAGACGGATTAGAAGTCCAAGGAGGCAGCACAACAATCTAAAATATTCCTATAGCTTGACACTTCTTTTGTTGAAGGATAAACTGCATGCCAGAGCAGGCTACAGCTGTAATTAATTTTGCATTCTGTCACTCTGCTCCCACCGTCAAGTGTCTTCAAGGTACATAAACACTATAAACACTAGCTGAGCTATGATCAATGCAGCTTTGATTAAATACTTAGGGACCTTTTAATAAAAAAGACCTTTTATGAGAGGCTTACCACATTGATCATGACAGAGATATAAATAACCAAAGCAAAGAGCGGAGGAAAACAAGAGCCACAATTTGCAAGACCAGACTTACTCTCTATCCTCTCTTACCCACTGTGCAGCTAAAGGTTATTAGGATTTGTAGCAACAAGCAATCATGTTTGAGGGAAGAATGCATAATTTGTTCACGTAAATTGTTTTATTTGCAGCCTAACATCCTCTGAATATGTAGCTTTCCCTGATATAAAACTGAAAGGAATTTGCTCCCAGAAGTTCTCTTTTGCAAATGTTGATACTGGATGTATTCTCCAAAGCCGTTCTGAATACCCATCTTCTCTGAATATTCTACATTGTTGACATTTGATGTCTGATATTTTGTGTTTCGTGTTCGATAGTTGATAAACAACAGCCTTGTGCAGGGGTTGCCAACTTTGGGGGCCAGGGCAAACATCTGGAATTCTGAAGAAGTGTCATTGGGATCAGTCACAAGATGGCTGCTGTGAATGTGTGGCATAACACAAAATGGCTGTCTGTGACATAACAGAAAATGGATGCTACATCAAGGGACAGGATCAGAAAATGGTGTTAGCATTCTTCCCCTCCCCTTTCCCAAATCAGTGGGGGGGGGGTGGATGCACCTACATAAGCTACCACTGTGCTTGCTGTTCAGAAAGGAAGCAAAGTTGGATGTCTAATCCTAGAAGCATCTAACGAAATGTGTGCATATTTAAGGGAATTTGCTCAACATAACAGAGGCTGAACTAGTGAGAACAGGAACCAAGCAGGAAGAGCACATAGTCTCTCATGCATTGTGGATTTTTGAGGGGACATTTACTGAGACCTAACATGGAGGTTATTTGAAGAACTGGCAGGCACACTGGTGCCCACAGGTGCCATGTTGGTGAGTCCTGGGCTAGTGAGTTGTCCACAATTAAGATGGTTTCAGAATAACTGGTGCCTCCTCCATCTACCTTTCACCACAGACTGCTCAACAACTATCTTGCTGTGGAGAGAGAAGAGAGGAAGCCCTCTCAAATAGTTTGACTGAAGAGAGTAGATCACAACAGGTCAGAACATATTTTCTATTTAAGCAAATTGATTAGTCTGGAAGGAATTTCTGAATATGGGCATGCTTGATGTTTTTATTGTGAAACTCAGATGCATTTTTTAATGGAACAGTAATGCATATATACTATGCTCAGCCCTACCCTTTCTTGTTAATTCTGATGATGCTGGCCTTGTGGATGTAACGTAGATATACAGTATACGAGTGTGGCCCCCCAAAATCATGGTACTGTGTGAGCATTATAGTTATTGCATTCCCTCCTGAGCAGATTGATAGGGTTCCCCACCCCCCAGACTGTGGTCCTTGGTATCCCTTGAAATTTCTGAAAACTACAGCTCATTTACAGAAGCAATGAAAATGCAACAGAAAGGTAAATAAGGTTTTGAGTTCTCCTGAACTTCAGGCTGGAAGTTCAGCCAACTGGGTGAGGGGAGGGGGGGACGAAACCTCTAAAACAAATTGCAGACTTTGGGGGTTCAACATCATGTCCGTCTTTTTCCTTAACCCCCCCTTTTTACATCTAGCTCAAATAAGTATTTTTGAGAATACAATAGATTGCTCACTATTTTGTGACACTTTCATTGGTCCTAGCCTATCCTTCTTTGACTTACAGTGACACTTCATAGCTCATCAGCAGTTCCTCAGAAAATCAGCACTAGCAGAAAAATCTTCTTCAAAAGCATCATAGCCCCCATTACTCTGCTGATCTCCCCAGTGCTCTATCCAGTATCAGGACAGCAATAGATTTGTTCTTCCAAAGCTGTTATTCTGTATCTGCTTACCTGTGAGCAAGTCCCATGGAGGTGGAGCTTACTTCAACATAGACGTGTATAGGGTTGACTCAAATGTAAGTCTTTGCTTGTAGATAAGTGAATATAGGATTGCAGCATAGGTCAGATTCTCAGTTAGTTGATGAGCTTGAGGAGGTCTGGCCAGTGCCCTGCATTGTTTGTCCTAATACTAAAATATGGCCCATAATACAAATGGTTGCAATTCTATAAGTCACTATGGAAAGTGTTCCCTATAGGCTGAAAGTTGAAAACTGCTAATTTAAATGTTCATGAGGCTGGTCTCAGGATCAGTCAAGAAGTAATAGCTTTCAAAATAATTCTGTATTTCCCAGTTGATATACACATGGTTAATGGAGCTTTCATTACTTTCCTGTCAGCATATTTTACTGGTCTATAATATCGGTATATTACTGGAAGTTCGTTTTTCTTCTGTTGCTGTATATATACAAAGAAACTGATATTTGCTGACATTTACCAATGAAAAACGAAGCCTTCCCAGAGTGATTACACATAAACCATGTCTACTTTAAAGTACTTTTTCTTCCTCAGAAATGTTCAAAAACAGAATGACTTTTCAAAACATGTTTTGCTCCTGATTCATGCTTTCTTCTTGAAACTCTAATTTTACCTTGGTTTGGCAGCATAACTTGAGGATTTACTATGTGTGTGATCTATGTCCCTTCCCTTATCTTATGGCAACTTGTGTTGATTTTTTTTTTTTTTTTTTTTTTTGGAAAGACCCTTTTCTCCATTGTGCAGCTCTGAAGCTCTGGAATCTGCCTGTTTTCATAAGGCAATCCAGCTTGCATAGCAGTTAGAAAGTCCTATTGAAATCATTTCGTCTTCTGATTCAGTCGTAAATTCCATTTTTATGGAACATTCTGTGTTCTTGTGATATCCAAAGTCTTGGGATCTTCCTTAAATAGCATGTAGGGACATCATTTAAATAGAATCATAGAATCATAGAGTTGGAATAGACCACAAGGGCCACCGAGTCCAACCCCCTGCCAAGCAGGAAACACCATCAGAGCACTCCTGACATATGGTTGTCAAGCCTCTGCTTAAAGACCTCCAAAGTAGGAGACTCCACCACACTCCTTGGCAGCAAATTCCACTGTCGAACAGCTCTTACTGTCAGGAAGTTCTTCCTAATGTTTAGGTGGAATCTTCTTTCTTGTAGTTTGGATCCATTGCTCCGTGTCCGCTTCTCTGGAGCAGCAGAAAACAACCTTTCTCCCTCCTCTATATGACATCCTTTTATATATTTGAACATGGCTATCATATCACCCCTTAACCTCCTCTTCTCCAGGCTAAATATGCCCAGTTCCCTTAGCCGTTCCTCATAAGGCATCGTTTCCAGGCCTTTGACCATTTTGGTTGCCCTCCTCTGGACACGTTCCAGTTTGTCAATCAATCAAAAATCCTTTATTAGGCATAACACACCACACATTAACAGACAAACATCATATACAGACTGTATAAAAAAACGGACTCAGCGAACACAATTTATCCTAGTCCTATTCTTAACTCCAAGAAATAAATCAATGTACATAGATAATATAATACAACAGAGCAACATCACCTACCATTAAAAACCACTAAGTCTCTTTATCATGGCCCATTCTTTCTTCATGGACAGCACTTAAAAATTCAGCCGCTATTAAAGTAATTTGATAATCGCTGTCCGCCAGCAGGTCCTGAACAGTTGGTTGTGTAAAAATCTGTCTAAATTTTAGGGCCTCAAATAATTGTTTTCTGGCATAACTGCCAAAATCACAGGAAAAGAATATATGCTCTAGAGTATCGGGTTCCTGTTTTCTGCATTTGCAGAGATGCTCTAATTCTGGGATAGCTAAGTATCTTCCTCTCACTACCACCGAGGGAAACATGTTGAATCTGGCCAACATAAACAGCCTACACGATTCATGTTTCTTCAGATTTGTCATGTATCTCTTTTGGAAATCTCTACACAAAGGGAGATTTAAGTGGATAGGACAGCAAGTGCTGTGCTTTGCAACCTCAAGCATGGCGAGAACACTTTTTTCTGTGAGAGTCTTCCTGATAATTTCCCATGTATCTTTGGGATCAGAGATTTCAAAGTCAGTTAGAGTGAGCCCTATCGAATCCAGTTTTCTCCTACAAGTCAATGATAGATTGTAGATTGCACGATCACTTAAAAGATAGTAAAGTAGAGAATTAGGGGATAGGGCTCTATAATGGAGGAAGATCCAATATTTCAAGGTCCTCAACCATGCTCTTACTGATAAAGGCAATATTCCCAGCTCACAACATATTGTTTCATATTTTACAGAGTTTGCAAGTCCTAATAATGACCTCAGAAGGGATGCGTGAAATTTATCCAACCTCTTGAGGTCACCTGAAATCCACACTGGTGTGCCGTATAGAAGTTGGGCACAAAGTTTCATGTCAATCACTTGCAATACAGCTGGAATAAATCTGTTTCCTACTGGAGAAAAAAAGTAGGATTTAATATGGTGGGCTGTCACTTTGGCCTTAGCTATTGCAGCACATATATGTGTATTCCAATTCATATTATTTTCAAATGTGATTCCCAGATAACTGAAGTGTTTAACTTCCTGTATTAAATGTCCATTAATTATACAGCCTTTTGGGTTCCCTCTCTTTCTAAATTGCATAATCTTTGTCTTATCATAATTAATTTTGAGATTATTGAGAGAGCAGTAGTTTGAGAAACTCTTAAATAATTTTTTTAAACCCAAAACAGAGAGTGAGATAATTACAGCATCATCTGTGTAAAGTAATAAAAAAGCGGGCTGTTGTTTAAATAAGGAGTATGAGTGGTTGCGTTTTGAAGAAATAATGGTAGGTCAGATAAAAATAGATTAAATAGGGTAGGGGCCAGGATACCGCCTTGCCTAACTCCTCGATTATTCAGAATAGGACCTGCAAGTCTGCCATCTTTTGATACTTTAACATATATTTGGTTATTAGAATGTAAACTTTGAATCAGTGTAAGTAGATATGGGTCGATACCAAGATGTTCTAGTTTAGTCCATAGTTTGTTACGGTCGACCGAATCAAAGGCACTTTTTAATAGCTATTAAGGGCTCTATTTGCTTTGGCAATAGAAACGCACATAATAGTTGCACTTGGTCTCCTGCGAGTCTTTGCTTCTTCCCTTTCTGCAGGAGGTCTAGGGGAAGCCTACAGTTTTCAGTTCTCTCTCTTGTTTATGCAGCCCACTTCTTCCTCTTTGGAATTCCATATCAGCTTACATTTCTATGAACCAACCTACCCTTCCCACATTTGTTCATCCAGAATATAGCTAACTGAGACAGCACAACCTTCCTGCTATGTTTTCAAAATCTCGCCGCACTTCTGGAAAAAGACTAACTGCGGTACTAGAGGGAAAGAAAAACAGCAATACAAAGGCGATGCCAAACGGCCTTAAATTACTCAGCAGGAGGGTGTCAGGAGCAGAGTTTGCAGGCTCTCAGTTCTTTGTCTCTTCTAGCATTCAATTTTTTTGGCAGATGATCTTGACACTCCACTGTCAGTATAATGTGGAGCCATACTGGGAATCTATTTTCCAATGATAGCAGGGAGAACTCTATGCATCAGCGAGATGTGACAAATGTGTCCATCAATATTTCCCGAACAATTCCTGCACATAATTAGTCGGGAATAAGACAGCATGACCACTGTATGTACTAAAAATCCACATTTGGAAGTTGATGCGCATCAACTTTAAAATGAAGAGGCATGGGGTAATGTTAGCTGAGTGGTTAATAAACATAACAACTGGCTGTTCACCACACTTCCCAGTCATTATGCATGTTGAGATATGCTTGTTCCACAAGGCCTGTTGGAGATTATGTATATCGACGGGAAAATATCCTCTTCATAGACAGATTATGGGCACATTCCCCATGCAGCCAGGTGAATGTGCATAATTGCCAGTCATTATGCACATTAACTTCTCAATTTACATTAAAACACACACACACACACACACACACACACACACAATGCCACTTTGTTATGTAATTTCTGTGGCTACCCCTACAAATAATTCTTTTCCAGTGTGTGAACTTTGCTTGTGCCCTTGTTTTGAGCCCTGGAGGAATATTCTCCCATGTTTTTCTCTGTGTCTTACACTGGAGAATACAGTAAGTACATCAATATTTATTTCTGGCATTAAAATGAGCAAGGATGGAAGCAGAACTGTTTTGAAAGAGGGTGTACAAACTAATGTGCTTTTTTCTCCTTCTCCATCCCCCCCCCACCATAAAGGTTGAGACAAAGAAGACAGATGCCTTTCCATTCCTGTTATTTACAGAATGTTTACCAAAAGTATTGAATAATATTATCACAAAAAAGCAAATAATCCATAATGTCACCACTCAAATGGCTTTTCTTACAAATCATGGGTCAATACTCAGTTTTTTCTCAGAATAAGGACAGATGTTCCATAAAACGGAGAAAATGAAATATTTACATGGGTTAAAGCAAAAAGGGCAATTAATAATAATAATAATAATAATAATAATAATAATAATAGGTGTCACTGGTAACTTTCTCTTCATGGAGTTGTATAGCAATTATTCTATTCTCTTGGTCTAGAACTTTCTGACACCTGGAAGGGCCAAATTGGAATCATACACCTCATCAGAAAATGTTAATTATCAGCTTTGAACATTGAGGGGAAAAAAGTTTCAAGGTTTTAGGTTCCCTTGCTCACTCTCCTAGAAATCCCATGCCCCACACTTGCAGGCTAAATGCGTAGGAACTCTAGTCATCAGCATATGCTTATGAGACACAGGACGACATACTTTATAAAATATCGAATTATTTTACCTGGGGACAAGAGAACAATGTCTCAAAAGCATGTGCTGGCAGCCAGGGTTGGTTTTCTTAGACCTCCAGTAACTTTTGATATGATGAGTCATAGTTGATGGCCATCATTCTCACTGAAAAGAGACCAAAGAAGTTAAGAGGTCAGATTCCTGGAGTGTTGATTTGATTCTGTACATCCATAAGAAGTTTATCCACCAGGAATAATAATAATAATAATAATAATAATAATAATAATAATAATAATGTATTATTTATACCCCGCCCATCTGGCTGGGCTTCCCCAGCCACTCTGGGCAGCTTCCAAAAGAATATTAAAATACTATAATACATCAAACATTAAAAGCTTCCCGAAACAGGGCTGCCTTCAGATGTCTTCTGAAAGCCTGGTAGTTGTTGTTCTCTTTGACATCTGGTGGGAGAGTGTTCCACCGGGAAGGCGCCACTACCGAGAAGGCCCTCTGCCTGGTTCCCCGTAACTTGGCTTCTCGCAGTGAGGGAACCGCCAGAAGGCCCTCGGTGCTGGACCTCAGTGTCCGGGTAGAACGATGGGGGTGGAGACGCTCCTTCAGATATACTGGAAGCATAATTCTCATTGGTATTTGGTAATATCAGCAGATATTGGCCATGCGTAAGAAAATTATTTGATGTAAATAGCTGTACTGTCATAATTTCCTTTCTTGCTGTCTATTTTGTGCGTAGGTATGTCTTAATGTCATCAGCTGCACTCTTTAGCCAGGAAACAAATTATACTGGCACAAAAGCGTCTTTTTACTGCCAATTCAAAATATTTGTTTTGCAGAGAGACAACACTTTTATGTCACCTGAAAGACAATAGCTATTTTGAAGTTTAAGAAACTGTGCCTGGAAAGATGATGGGTATTAACCTCAGAACAAATTAATATTTAGACCATTTTCTCTGGGGAAAGAATTTTTTCCCCCACCCACAACAGTAGGCATTGCCTTTACTGTAAAATGAAGGAATGTGTAAGCTACAAAAAGTAAGTGTCCTTGAAAGAAAAAGGGAGCTAACTGGAGTTGCAATGTCCTGTTCTTTCATAACATTATCGCCAAACGTGAAAGACATTATCAAGGTAATCTTGCTTTGTGGCTTCTGTGTCAGACATTTCAATGACAAATTTGTGGATTGCCAAAAGCAAAATGATGGATGAACTTCTAAAAGAAGCTATCTTCATTTGGGTCCTTCAGCCAGTAGTTCTATTTTGAGTGTGAGCTAGTGCATTTTAGTGCAAAACAGTCCTTTCTTGTGCAGCATCTAGAACTTTGATATGATCATCAGGAAGTATGGTCAGGTGAGAGACGACGTAAAGTTTCAGGTGAAGTAAGGACAAGCAATGGATATTGCTCAGTGCAGCTGTACTAGAAGCTTAGATCATGTGATATCATCTGCCATGTGATATCGCTGACTGATGATATCACACAATTGAAGTTTCTAGTACAGCTGTACTGAGCAGTATCCATTGCTTGTCCTCACTTTACTTGAAACTTTATGTTGGCTCTCATTTGACCATACTTCCTGATAATCATCTTAAATAGTTAGCCAAGAGTTGAAAGTCACCAACCTTATGCCTCCTTGTCAAAATGACTACTTTCATTGCCCCGACACTGGAATAAATGCATATGACACGAAATACACATTGAATAAGAGCTATAGCATTATTAATTAACTTGCTAGATCTGCAAGGAAGTAACTTCTCAATCTCCTCTTACAATGAGGGTGTCTCCATCTCTAAGGTATGGTTACCAGACGTCCTTGTTTCCCGGGGACAGTCCCCGGATTTACAAATCTGTCCCCGGACAAAGTCCATCCATGGAATGTCCCCGGATTTCATTTAATGTCCCCGGATTTATATTTAAGTGTTGTAGATTTATTAGTAGGGAATGAATGTTGCATGATTGGTTCAACAGCACAAGACACAACATATAGGGACTTCCGGCAAGGCAAAATGGCGGGTGTCACAACAGCGAGCAGCTCCTGAAGCCAGCCAGAGCCAACTGCACTACCAGGCTGGCTCCGGGCTGCTGAGACTTCCACTGCTGAGGGGGAACCGGGGATGCCCGGCATGTCAACTGGGGGAACCGCAGCGTCGGGCCACCTGGATGACTGTCCAGCGGTGCTCCAGGGCTAGTAAAATCCCCGGAGCCGACAGGGAGAAGGAGGGAAGGAGAAGGAGAAGGAAGAGAAAGAAAGAGGAAGGAGAAAAAAGAGTGGAGCCCCGACCTTGCTACGCTGCTGCCACCGCCGCCACTAAGGAAGAGAGGTAGGAGAGCACCGGCAGGGCAAGGACACGTGGCTGAGCCCAGGCCCGACCTGAGCCTACTCCACGGCAGCTAGCCCTCCAAGAGATCAGAGGAAGGCCGTGTGACAGAGGAGACCCAGAAGAGAAGATATTACTTCTTAATTTTTTTAAAAAAAATGATTTTTTTAAAATAACCTTTTCTCTCTCTTTTTTTTTAAAAAAGTGTCCCCAGATTCTTTTTTTAAAAAGCTGGTAACCTTACTCTAAGGTGTAAGCTAGGTTGGGTTACCTTCTCCTGTCAGTCCTGCACAGCAGTTCCTACCCTAGCTGAGACCCTTAGTAAATGGCACTGCCTTTCTCTTTCTTCACCTTTCTCTCTAAATACCATAACTTTACAATTCTTAAAACATATTCAAGGCTTCCTTTACATTTTCATTTGTGTTGTAAGATTCCTAGGGCAGGGCACCTCCCTTTCTTGTCTGGTTATGTTACCCTGTAAAATGTCAACGGCACAATGTGCTGTATAAATAATGAAAAATAGTAATAATATTCCAGGCATTTATGGAACAGACATAATCACCTCTCTTCCACCAAGTTGACAACTCACATGTTTATTAAGTACACGGTAAAAAAATGAAACAAATGCAATTTTGTCAATGTAGACAGCTTACACACAGAACATTTACTGTTGAATTGTCAGACTTTGACTGCATTTAGACAGCATTTTATTCTGTTTTCTTGATGTTTCCTTACCCAATAATTTCCACATTTTATGTGATCTTTCACACGATAAATTAACTGCTGGAAAGATGGTGAATTAGTGCTGATTTTTGTATTATTTGCTTCTAGAGAAAATCTGTTTGCAGCACCACTAACCCAGAAAATCATGGGAGCTTTGTGCTGTCATGTCCTGGGAGTTGTGCTTGTTTTCCAGGTGCAAAGATTCACAGTGTGACTGAGAAGTTGCCAAGTGTTATAGTGGGACATACCAGTACTTGTTTTCTCCAGTGGGTAGGACCCAAACCAATGGCTTCAAGTAGCAAGAAAGGAGATTCCAACTAAAAATCAGGAAGAATTTTCTGGTGGTAAGAGTTCTTGACAGTGAAATGGACTCTCTCAGACTCTCCTACCTTGGAGGTTTTTGAGCAGAGGATGACTAACTATCCGTCATGAGAAAGGGGTTTTAATCATAGAATCATAGAATCATAGAATCATAGAGTTGGAAGAGACCACAAGGGCCATCGAGTCCAACCCCCTGCCAAGCAGGAAACACCATCAGAGCACTCCTGACATATGGTTGTCAAGCCTCTGCTTAAAGACCTCCAAAGAAGGAGACTCCACCACACTCCTTGGCAGCAAATTCCACTGTCAAACAGCTCTTACTGTCAGGAAGTTCTTCCTAATGTTTAGGTGGAATCTTCTTTCTTGTAGTTTGGATCCATTGCTCCGTGTCCACTTCTCTGGAGCAGCAGAAAACAACCTTTCTCCCTCCTCTATGTGACATCCTTTTATATATTTGAACATGGCTATCATATCACCCCTTAACCTCCTCTTCATGATGAGATATTGTACGTGTTGCTTCCTAATTTATTTTTGTGGAAATTGCTACAAATAATAAAGAATGCCTAGAGAGTTAATTCTTCATTCCAACACCTTAATGGGGATCTGAGTTATTCTTGTTCTTTCTGTTACCAACACAGAAGGCAGCTCTTTTCCATGCAAATTGTTGACCCAGGCAATCTTGCTTTCCAAGTGACCTAGAATGTCAATAAGCCATGTAAATGGAAAAAATGGAACTTTAACAAGAAGCCATTAAACTCTGTCCAGATTTGCTGAGGTGGCAAAAAATTTTCAAAGCTCTGCTTTAGCTTTTAGCTTCTTTTGGGACTGAGTAAATTTTTAAATGAACTGAGAACCATGTGGCCATCAACGCTAGACAAACAACACCCAGGTTTACGTTAATCAATAACTGCAATGAACACAGTTACTTACTGTAGGTTTGCAGAAGACGCACTTGTGCATTTGCCCAGCCTGGATGCAAGCCAGATTTGTTGCTTTCCAGTGTAAGATTCAGCTTTAATCTTACAAGCTAAGCAAAAATCGTCCAAGCCTACATAAAACATATGAAGGCATGTAAACTGAATCAAGGAGCAAATGTGGACTAAGGTTTAAAAACCAGGAAAACTTAATGCAGACATAAAGAAAAGACACTCTTGTCATATAAATAGTAAATCTAAATTAATTAATTAAATAATTAAATAATTAAATAATAAGCCATTTCGGGATACAGGTATTTGTGGTAGGAATTTAGGGATGGACAAGTGTCTTAGGTTCTCTCAGTATCTGGGCTTAAATTCAGTTCACCCAATTTCTGCACCAGATTGCATTTTTAAAAAATCTGCATTAAATTTTGCAGTCATTTTTGTGTACACTTTTCATAACATCTATCAGGGGAATGCATAGACTCCAAATATTATCTTAAATGTGTTTCTGTGAGGTTATTATATTTTTCTGATTGGTTTCCAAGTTGGTCTCCCTGTTTTGTTTTTTCGGGTAGCAAGCTGCTCTGTATAAGACAAAGTTCTCCATTCACAGTAATGGGGGGGGGGATATAAAAATAGCTAAAATATTTCCCCCTTTGGCCAAATTGGGTGACATTTACAGGCTGAGGAGCCCCTCCCAAGTGGACTTTCTTTCAAATTGCAAACAAGTAGGTGCAAGATTTTGTTTTGTTTTGGTGCAACAAATAAAAGGGATTCACATATCTCTTCTGAAGGGCATGTATTCTTCTCTGTACATTTTTTTAAAACTGTAGCTTCATACTCACCAAGCTCCCAAGCTTCATTTGGGAGCTTGCATCCTCCAATAGGCCTTACAGGCCTTTGATACGTTTTACAATGTGAAGTTGTCCAAAATGGCTTGTGGTGTTGTTTAAAGCAGGAGTATTATTTTTAAAACTTAGTTGAAGCTTCTAACTTGAAGCCCTCCCATCAGATGTCAAAGAAATCAACAACTGTCTGACATTTAGAAGACATCTGAAGGCAGCCCTGTTTAGGGAAGTTTTTAATGGCTGATGTTTTAATGTATTTTTAATCTTTTGTTGGAAGCCGCCCAGAGTGGCTGGAGAAACCCAGCCAAATGGGTGGGGTATAAATAAATTATTTTTATTTATTTTATTTTATTTTATTTTATTTTAAAAATCATCTACTGCTGTGTTTTAACAAAAACAAATAAATAAATCAGAGCTCCACGGGCACCTTCCATGGGCCATATTTGAAAAGTGAGTGGTGCTGTCCATCTGTCAATCATCTGACATTACAAAAAATGGTATGGCTACATGTCATATGGCAACAGAAAGGAGAGGAGCCAAGACTGAATAAAGGCCTCAGCGCTATATTTCTTACATGTACTACTAGCCTACTGCTTGAAAATGGGATTTGATCTGTTACGATAACAATATTCGCCTCCTATTGGCCATGAGGAAGACCTATACAATTAGAGCTTTCCTTTTGCTACATCAGCTTCCAGTGCCAAAGAGGCAAGTCGCTCATCATTTTTTAAGTGGCTTGCCTCTTCAGAAATGGAAGCTGCTGCAAAGGAATATGCAAAGAAAGCTCCAGCTTGTATGAATTGCTTCTGCATAAATGACTTCTTTGGATCACAGTCCTGGCATGCAGTTTACAAATACAGCTTTGCTTTCATTTATCCCCTGAGAGGCCTAAATCATGTTACTTTTCTGCAGGGAAAGAACTGCCTGCGGTGACTGAGTGGGAAGGCGTTCTTCTGCACTTGCTTAAAGATTACTTGAGTAGGAAAGAACAGACCTATCACCCCCTCAGAAAAAGGAGGGCGCTCATTTCTTTTCAGAACTCAACTTTTGCATTTCTTATCTGTCTTTTCTTTTCTCCAAGTGTGCTTCAGCCTTTGAGTGGTCTTTACTGAAGACAAATAACACTGTGCTTCTGAGGAGGAAAGGGAAATGAAATAAGAGTTATATGCATAATGTAAGAATTTTGTTGTCTGCATTAAAAAGACCCCTACAAACCAATCTACCACTAAATGAAAACAAAGCTAAAAAGAGACTATAACAAATACATTGCATTTATATAACATCTTTTTTTTGGGGGGGGGGAGTGGTAATTTTGTTGCCAGAGGTACAGTAGCGAATGATACCCACAAGTGCATAGTACACCTAAATATTCACCAAATTTGCATTAAAAGAGCTTTTTTTTCCCTGATCAGTATCTATACCAAACATCATCTACACAATTTTTGTGCTGGCCTACTCTCCTTCTGTGGCCAAAGATTTGTTGTTGTTGTTTGTTTGTTTTTGCAGGGGGACAAACCCAAAGAAATGAAGTGAGTTCAAAACTGAATAAATCTGCTATAAGCCACAGAATAGCCTTTGGGATTGTTCAATCTCCTCCATCCCATTTTCGCACACTGTATTTACCTATGAGGAATTAGTTGTGCAGCCTGATCCTATGTCTGTTTGGGTGGCTCTGGAGGAATGGCCAGGAAGAGAAGATTGAGGAGCTGCCATCCTTGCCTCAGAGCATCTGTTGCCTGAGGCAACTGTCACCCTTTCCCAGAGAAGATGAAATCTCAGAGGTGTACAGTACAAGGTTTATTTGGGTTCTGCTTCTCATATGCTCTTGTTTTCTTAAGTTCTGTTCTGCTTCCCACCATCCAAAGTACGGTATTTACTCCACGTTATACATACAAAATCTTCAAATAACCCAAAATATTTACACCATATGATAAGCAAAAACAAATTATCCTTAAACCAAAATATTTATTTCCATCTTTCAAGCGAAACCCTAAATCTCCAATGATACATGATTTTTGAGTATTCACACAGCTAAGTGTTTACTGCACCGGAGCACAGTGAATAACACTTAAGAATGCTGCTTTTAATATACACACAGTGATCAGCGAATGCATGCAGTGCCAGCCAGACATATTAAGTGCAATCAACTCTAGAGTAATTTCCAGGAGAAACTGACGGTATGAAAAAATGGCATTGCAGACTTGATGCTGGATTTGTCAAGACGCACAGCAGCTCCTGCTCGTAATGCTCTCGCAGCGGCACATCACCCGCATTAGCATAAAGTACCTGACGTACGAATCTGCTTTATGGATTTACATCTTGATGTGGCAAGAGTTCAGAGAATATTTGCAGATTCTCCAGCCCCTAACATGGATGTTAAATATCCCTAGCAACTAATTTCCTCAAACAGCATTAATGCATCCTTTACAAAATCCTTATGCATTTTTAAAGTTCTTATGGGCACTTATTATACAGTCTTTGTAACCCTACTCAGTGCCAAATTTCAACCGGTGTACATACCACTGTCCTACCATACTAGGAATGTCTATGAGAAGCTTGTGTCATGCCTTGAAACCATGGGGCTAATTTTGATGGTTCCCTATTCCTCTGCACAGAGCAGGAATGGTTTGCCCAGTGGGATGGAGCCACAGCAATAGCCTTCTGACAGTGGTTCCTCTGCCACTTACTGAGAACAGGAGGGACCAGGTGATGAGGGGTTGAGGCATCGGATTGGCTCTGCTGGTGCACCCATGGAGCCCTGGCCTTGCTCCTCCGCCCTCCCAGTAAGCAGCAGCAATACTGCCTCAATGAGGTTATTCCTATCCCATTGGGTGAGCCACTCCATGCGCAGAGCTTTGGGCTCTAGTCAACTCAGGAATGCAGACATATGGTGGCAGTCACCTGCTTTTAGCAGCCACTCCCTGGTAGCCCTTTAGCATCAATGTGGTGGCAGCATATATATTTTTACTCAGCAGTGGCTAGACCAAGGGAAATTCTGGACCAGAATTTGCTTCCTCCATGCAATTGCAACCCTAGGGATGTTCAGTAGAGGTTTTAAATAAGTAAATAAATAGTCAGTCAGACTGACTGACTGACTGAACTAGTGAAAGTACTCAAGTTCTATTGTCTGTTTTGGGAGAAATCCACAATGTTTCAGCATCACCACAGCCAAGTCTTTAATTATTGGGGTTTTGGGATTAAGGGATATGTCGTGGGTAAACTTAAGCCCAACCTTTCCCCCCCAAAGCAGTGCAGCTTTCAACTCCTTAGATCCCAGGAATCAATACCTTAAATCTATATGTGGATTGCAAACAAGTTCCTTGAGCTAATTTATTACAGCATTCTAGACTGATAGCAAATACTGCACAGTGTGTAGCTGAGCAACAATACATCCAAATGAACAGACATGATTGATCCGTTAAGCCACAGGTTATTTTGCTGAGAACCTTTGGAATGTAGCAGGTGAGACAAAGTAAGGCATTCATGTCTTTTTAAAATCAGATTGTGGGCATAATGGATGCACACGCATTGCATGTGTGTATACATGGGGTAAGAGTGCAGCGTCGACTCAGAAGTCATTACTTTAAAAAATGTGCATTAATTTTAAAAATTAAAATAAAACAAATGCACTCTATCTGTTTTATTGATTTCAGTCATATAAATGAATGGGCATTCAAACAAATGAGTTCCAAATGAAAACCTATTCTCTCTCATTCCTTTCTCATTTGTTTAATTCACTTCAATTGGAGTCCCACTAGAACAGCTTGTAGAGGTCACATAAAGGTTACTGGAAGGGAGGAAGAGAGGCTGTTAGTGTTTCTATTTAAATTGCCTTTAAAATGGACAAACTTTATCCAATCTATCTGAAATTTGGCAAGTCCAGTCCCTTTTAGGGTTAGTAGATTGTCTGACAGAATCATACCAACTGCATGGAAAACCCCAAAGTAACAGGCAGCAAAAGATTGGTTTGGTCTCCTGTTGAGACTATAATAAAAATGAAAATTTAGTATTATAGTTGAGACTATAATAAAAATGAAAATTTGTTCCAAATCAGTTGTGAAGGTGAATGGAAAGCAAACAAATGAATAGTGAAACTTTTCATTAAACAACCAGCATTTTTTTCTTGCACATACCTATTAAATTTAATAGTAGTCAATACAAAAAAATATATGTTTCTGATGCATAGTATTTTGAATTTACAGTGGATTGATCAGACAGTGCATACTGAATCATGTTTCCTCTAGTCTTATGGCTTTACTTGTTTATTGTTATTAGGGACTAACTGTGGACAGCTTGCAATCACATTCCTTAACACCTCTCCTCTCCCATAGATGCAATGTACTAATTGAGAAACCAAGAAAGCCTTTTGTGTCATTCTGAACAAAAATGCTGGATTCAGTGGCCATAATCCATAGAGGTCCATAACTGAAACAGATAGGGCAGATGACAGCTGCTCAAATGGTTTCAAATGGTCTTCTGATATTAGCTGGTGTGCACTGGTTGACATTTTCAACAGTATCTCCTTCAGAATTGTAAATGATGAAAATGTGCTTTGAGAAATGGAGATAGCAAGAATTAGGCCTGCAGTTTGAACCCAGTGTCCTTAGATAGGGCAAATCCACCTTACAGACTGAAGTAGATTTAGCAGTCATAGCCTTTTTTCCAAGATGGGGGAAAAACTTAAATGTAAGTTTGTTCTATGGAGTTTGGATATGGAGTACATGGTGAGGACTAATTAAGTAAAAAAAACAACCCCCATAAATACAGAATGATCTGTGCAGATGTAGTCATTAAGATTGTGAATGCTGTGTCAAGAGTATGTTTCTGCAGACACAGATGATCATTATAGTGTAGTGCAGTGGTTATATTATTGAAGTAGGACTGAGGAGTCACAGGTTCAAGATCCCACTCGCTATTGGGCAAGTCATTCTGGCTTAGTCTAGTCCACAGAGTTGTTGTGAAGATAAAAAGAGGAGGAGCCATATATACCTTCTTACGTTTTTTGGAGGAAAGGATAGGAATGCAACAAATAAATAATAAAACAAACATGAAAGCCAATGGTGACCAACCAGACGAGAATCCATAACTCCTCCCTCCCATTCTGAAAGCATTCTCCTAGTAACATATTACAAAGTAGTGAATACGTATAAGACTGGTGCTTAAGGTGCAATGGTATGTAAACTACATTGTCCCATGTCCAACACACGATATAAAATTGGAACTGACTGTGATATACATTCTGATACTGTTCTGCTTTTGTAAAAAAAATAAAAATGCAGAAAGAATTATATTTATTATCTTAAATAAGAGTTTTGGATTAAGAGGTCCCTACCCCCCTTTTCTATATTGTAACCTACTATGGGGATGAGTTTAACAAAGTCACTCAACAATTTTTTTCCTTAAGACTCAGTTTTTCCTGAAGTGTGATGAATACAAATTTTAATGATACCATCAGAACAGCAAATGAAATTGATATACATAGATTAAAAAGAAAAAAAATCAACACTCAAGGAGTTTGAAGACAAAAAAAATGAATGAAGCAATTCATTTAAGAGTAAATAAATATGCAGAAGAGAAGAAAATAAAGTACTTAAATGCAAATATCAGAAAGTCAAACCAGTAAATAACTAAGATTGCAGTCCTACCTGGAAGTAAACCCCACTGTAGGGCCTATTTCTGAGCAGATACACATAGGACTGCACTGTAAAATTAATGTGCAGTCATTCCAATTAGACATCCTCTTCCATACCCAAAATGAAAATAATCACAAATGATTCATTAGCACACATGAAGAAGTGAGTGAGAGGTTTGAGCAAGCTCTAATTTAATAGAGATTTCAGGATGATTCACTGAACAGATGAGAAGGGGCGTGAAGGTCATTCATATCCGGTGCCTAAAGAAACTTTTATTGGAAATAAGTGTCATCGTTCTGGTACAGTAGCTAGAGTTTGGAATTCAGATATGAAACTCTAGGTTCAAAATCCTGTTTGATTATTGAGCACACCAGGCAGGAAGTGAATCCTGAAAATCTTCTAGGCACTCTGCGCCCACGCTCATGCACTATAGTCTCTGAGCTTCGAAACAGAAGCAAACCAATAGCAAACTGCCCTTGTAGGCAAGGTTGGTGCATCTTTTCTTTGAAGTGGGTGCAGGAAGAAAATGACTTCTGCGCAGGATTCTTAGAACGGAGGTGGTATTTCCCTGGAACACTGTTAGACTGTTAGCAGAAATTACGGCTTGTCAAATATAGACATGGTGATTTGAAATAATTGCACAAAAGGTCAGATTAGGAAGTCACAGAAGATATTACTCATCAGTCAAGGCATTTGCCTTTCACGGTTTGTATCATTTGAAAGCTGGCAAGGGTGTTTGAGAAACTATTCCAACTGGTCTCCGTCATCAGATACTAAGCAATATAAAGCCAATGCATTATTTGCCTCTTTCATCAAACTGCAAATAATTTTCTACACCTGGGTCTAACAGATTTGACTTTTTGAGCAGGGAATTGTAGATGAGAACTGGATGGTCCAAACAGTCACATGGAAGAGGCAGACAAAATGGCCACAGCTGACAATAGGAATTGCATATTCTAATTTGCTCTAGAGCAGGGGTGGAGGAGGGAGGGTGCGGAGGTTGCATCCGCCCTTGGTATCACCCTGAGGGAAGGTGACAAAATGGCTGGCTGCACTCACCGCAGGGCCTGCAGCGCACCTGAACCACACGCCTCAGGTGCCTGCAGGCTCCACACTGTCCGCACACTGCGAACCCCCCCCCAGCTGCAGGGTGGCTGAGACCCAGCAGCATGCATCGTCTGTATTGGGCACCGCATGCGCTGTCCGTATGGGCACCGCATGTGCCCGTATTGGGCACTATGTGTACTGTCCATATTGGGTGCCACACGCACCATCCTTGTATCCGTATTGTGCACCGCCAGGAAGGTTGGCCCTGCTCCTATGGGCGGTTTGCCCCGCCCCTCAGCATGTCATACCAGGTGCCGGAAAGGCTTCTTCCACCACTGCTCTAGAGAGGGTGTTTACTTTCAAGGAAGTGAGTGATAACCAAGTCTTTTTAAAGTCATTCTCTTCTCTTCAGAATAAGGTAACCCCCCCCCCCCAAAAAAAAACCCCTAAGTCCAACAGTCTGAAAAAAATGGATTGGTGAATGAAATGCATCAGATAATATTTCAATCTCACAAAACCAGCCCTGTAGATGAGATTCCCCATTGAGATGGCATCTGGGCAGTCATTGTGGGGACATAGACCCACATAAGCCTAGTGAGTTTGTGTAAAGTTGACTAAAACCATACTTTTATTTTATTTTTCTTGGATGGAGCAGTTGGATTTATTTGTGAGTATCTCTTGAATGTAATATTCTGTCGTAATAATAGGGTGAAGGGGAGAGTCCCCTGTGGCTCAGGATCCGTCTACGTCAGAAAATGTGTCTAGTCAGCCAGGTTCAATGAATTTTGGAAAAATATATATATAACTTTTTCCACTAAGCAGAAGATGCAGTGTCTATTTCTATTCAGATATAGGGAGCTGGTGATGGAATACAGTGATACAGATGTCCCAAGTAATATGTGAACAAACCGTTCACCTAAATATTGAGAAAGATTTGGAAAACTCAGAAGAAATTATTCAAATCAGATACGACAATGTGAACAAGCTCCCAAGTGAGTGGATTATCATGGAATACTCAAATGGAGTTTGGACATGTTAAAAACCAGACTGTCTTCTTGCTGGCTGCCACAATATTTTGCTGCTAGATCTTCATATTGGTACACAGAAGAAAGGGCATGGCATAGCAGAGACTAGGTGAATGTCTAGTCTTCTTTATGCCTCTGCATAGACTGGTGATGATGCACCTCAGCAGTTAAATTGTTCACAAATCAGTAAATAAAGCATCCAGATTAATTAACAACTGGGAAAGCCCCCCCCCCAAACCACCAGCTTTTAATACTTTTATTTTCTTCCTAAAGGATATGGGTTTGTTTAGTTTTTTGGGGGGTTATAATAATTTTTATTAGTTTTCAATTACAATCCAATAATAACTTCATTATAACAATACCAATTTATAATGCAGTTGCTAATACCAATCATTCAAATACCGAATTATATGATTTAGGTGCCCCCCCCCCCCCGCGTGCTACAATTGATTGTATGATGATTTTCTTTATTTCTGCCTTCCAAAATCTTATTAATTTCAATTACATTCTGGTCATAATAACAACCCCTTATACAGTGGTACCTCGGGTTACATACGCTTCAGGTTACAGACTCCGCTAACCCATAAATAGTGCTTCAGGTTAAGAACTTTGCTTCAGGATGATAACAGAAACTGCATGGTGGTGGCGCAGCAGCAGCGAGAGGTCCCATTGGCTAAAGTGGTACCTCAGGTTAAGAACAGTTTCAGGTTAAGAAAGGACCTCCGGAACAAATTAAGTACTTAACCCGAGGTACCACTGTACAACAACTGCAACTTCTATTTGTGTTGACACATTAAATTATTTATAAAACTACAAGCAAAGCACTCAAACTATATCCTTGTTCTTTATGTGTTTGGCAATTATTCTGTCCGTGGTGTTTCTTCCTGTCCTTGTAAAATGTTATGTCTGTCTTTTCCTGGTTGTTGCTGTTACCCATCATGCCTTGGGCGAAGCTGGGTTTGTTTAGTTTTCATCCCATGTCAATAGCATCATCTTGAGAACATCCAGTTTTCTTTCTTTTTTCTATTGATTGTTCCTCACATTATAATTGTGCACGTAGGCATTCAATGTATCACAGCCAGCATTAGTCATGTCTTTCATCTGATATCTGGTGATCTAGTAAATATATGTAGGACTAACTTACAGTCATTTATATGAGCATTTTATTATGGTCCTGTTTCTTTATATTCACATCATCTTTGTGAGTACCAATGCAGAGGATAGATTTTAAAAAAGAAAAAGAGGGGGCTTCTTAAAAAGAGAGGTAGTTCAAAATATAAAACCATTATTTCACACTGTTTCTGATAAGAAAAAGAGAAGTGCCCTTTTGATGGGTACATTTCAAATCCTTTATTTTAATGGTTGCTGTGAAAGTGTAATTGGCATTTTGATGGCCAAAGCAAGGAAAAGAGGCCACAATCAATAGAAATTGATCAGTAATTCTAAAAGATCGCTTTGTGTTTTGTTGTTGTTGCTGTTAAAGCATCATCCTGCCACACTCTGGTTAATTGCTGTTCCATATTCAATCCTTCTGCTATGTTTACAGCTCATTAAAGAGAATCTCCAGAATCCCCTGACATTTTCTTCTTGTTTCCACTGATAGAAATAAAGAGAAATATAATATACTCCTGAGCTTTCCAAGGCATTCTTATTCCAAAGCAGACTTTTCACCACAAAGGGGGGGTGTCTTTCCCTAAACAATTCTCTGAATATTAAGAGAGTATTATGCATCATAACCACTGGGCATTCAGTTCTGTAAAGGTAAAAGTAAAGGGACCCCTGACCATTAGGTCCACTCGCAGATGACTCTGGGGTTGCAGCGCTCATCTTGCTTTATTGGCCAAGGGAGTTGGCATACAGCTTCCGGGTCATGTAGCCAGCATGACTAAGCTGCTTCTGGTGAACCAGAGCAGCGCACGGAAACACCGTTTACCTTCCCGCTGGAGTGGTACCTATTTATCTACTTGCACTTTGACGTGCTTTCGAACTGCTAGGTTGGCAGGAGCAGGGACTGAGCAATGGGAGCTCACCCCATCGTAGGGATTCGAACGGCCGACCTTCTGATCGGCAAGCCCTAGGCTCTGTGGTTTAACCCACAGCGCCACCCGTGTCCCTTATTCAGTTCTGACAGGGAGGCAAATCCAATATTTAATATTATTATTAAATAATAATAAAAATGACTCTCTAATCTTATGGTATACTTATAACTGACAGGCCATGGGCAACCTGATGTGCAACATATGATTGTAATCCAAACAAGATCTTACCAGAATATAAGTAACTGTGGACAACCCATGCCAGTCCAGGAGAGAGACTGTAGGAGATGCTCATGGCCACTTGAGCCTCCAAAGACAGGGCCAGATCTAGCAACACCCCCAGACTGCAAGTCTAGCCCAAAGAAGACCAATAGCCATGTTCCAGCATAGGCAAACTGTCCACTAATAGAGATGGAATTTTCTGCAAATCTTGCTATCGAGCTTATCCACATGTATTTTTTCAAACAATTCCATTTTGTTCCTTAATTTTGAAAAGTGAGATTCCCGTTCCCAAGTTCCCAAGGGTCAGGAGACTCCACCCTCATCACTTCTCACACACCAGAACAGTGTGAAATGGGTCTCAGATGGCAACTGTGGATAAAATCAGGGGTCTGGCATCCACCATGGTTTCATATGGCCTCCCAGCCCTCAATAACAGCTTTTGGGGGCTGAAATAGGAAGGAGGGCTAGCACAAGCCTTTTTCATGTACAATGCTGGGTCCAACCCAGTATAACTGACAACTGTCATTCCTGGAAAAAATACTTCTCACCACCTTTGTCATTTCACCAGTAAGAGCCTACAGACATTAATATCCTGAGAACTTGGGCAAATGGTTAAAATATTATTTTAAATTGCTAGACAATGAATCCATCTCAGAATCAATAATGCAACTTATCCGTTAATTAAGCAACAAGAGTAGATTTCAAAAGTCATTAGACTTCAAATGCATGTAAGAAGTGGTGAAAATTGGATAGGTATCAGTTACAACTCATTTAAGACATCTCTGCATAGTCAAGATTATATTAAGCACATCAAATATAGGATGAAGGAACTTCCAGGACTCTTGGATTTGCTCATGTCCTCCGATCATATTTCTCATCACTGTGAAAATGCGCTTCTGACAGCAGTCTGCAAGATGCAGAAGCTGGTGCCAATTAGCATGGTTAATAAATGCTAATCTAAGTTTTTTATTTCACCATCTAACTGAAATCTGATTAAACCCCCACATAAGCATTTTTTAAAAAAGAAAAAGAAAAAGCTGTTCAATAAATAGCAACATTCCCCCTACATGTTGTGTGCGTTTTCTATAAGAACACAATCACTAGTGTGTAGCTGATGTAATTTCTGAATCATTACAAGGTAATTGGGCTTATCACTTACATGCTAATTAAACCGCCACTGAATGCTCCATCTACAATCAATTGACATCAAATAAATATGTGGTACCCATCTTATTAAGGCTAACTGAATTGGATAAGACAAAGAATATGCTGTGGGCCTGGAGGCAGCAGGGGATGAAATGACGAAAGGAAAGAAGAAAGGAAATATTTGGTGGCTTCAAAGAGCCACCTCCTTATATTCACAATGGACTTCTAATGCAGAGATGGGGCTCAAAGAGCATTCTCAAGGGGGTTAAAATGAGACAACCCCATGATTAACATCCTGGGCTCCTTGGAGGGATGAAAGTGTGATAAATAGACAGATAGGATAGAATAATTAGATAATGGGGAAATAAATCTGACACTTGGAAATATCTAATGTAGGGCGAGCAGACATACAGTCATACAACAGGGATTCTCTTTTCTCTAGCCCCAACACATCCAAAATCTGTGGGGCAGATATTGCGGGAGCAATAGTAAGGAGTAGAGTAACCAGAAGTCTTGTTGAAGAAATGGATTTCTGTTGTATACCTAGATGGACATCATTGGATGTCCCATTCCACCAAATTTTGTTCCAGGTTGGCATCTGTCTGTCTCAGGAGACCTTCTGAAGTAGATTTGTAATCTAGAATGTCCCATAATTTACTCCAGAACAATCACTCTATCCTGTATCTTAAATGTCAATTTCTGGAACCTTTTTCTACTTCTCAGAAGTAACGCCATTAGAAGAAGTGTTGTTATTGTGTTTTTAACAACAACAAAAATTCCTCCCATGTTCCAACCCTCCATGGCAAGGAGGGACCGCAGAAATACTTCCCAGCAGTGAAGGTATTTCCAATCAGTATTTTGTTAGAAAGCAGTGGTCACTGGTTGCATTCTAGAAATGTTTCCATGCCACTGCAAGCCCACTTTGGTTTCCCAGGGGATGAAATTCACCCTCTAGGTTCAAAACCTGAAAGCAGAATTCTCTGCAGTCTAGGAATGGCATAGATTTGTTCAGAAAGCAAGGGACATTTCACGATAATAACATGAAGCAGTTGGGTATGTGTGAGCCCTCTGCACCACCAGCTGAACAGCTAATAAGTGAAGTTATGCATGTTCCAAATTGGGTGAGAATCCATACATGCACTTGCTGTTCTTCATCCAACAAGGAGAACGTTGTTGTTATTGTTTTGATTTATATATCTTTTTGCCAAAGGAGCTAGGGGAACAGACACACACAGCAATCATATGCATAGGATCCTGCTTCCACTTGTGTGTGGCTCAAGGTGGAATAAGGTAACAGAACTTGAAGGTAGAGCAACAGGAAATGGTATCTCTGAAAAAGGGTCAAATCAGGGTACTAAAAGCTTAGGTTTCAAATTATGCAATCAATATATTGCATGGTTGTTGTTGTTTTTTGGTCTTCAAGAAGAGTGACTAGAGGGGTGCCACAGGGTTCTGTCTTGGGCCTCGTCTTATTCAACATCTTTATCAACGACTTGGATGATGGACTCAAGGGCATCCTGATCAAATTTGCAGATGACACCAAACTGGGAGGGGTGGCTAACACCCCAGAGGACAGGATCACACTTCAAAACGACCTTGACAGATTAGAGAACTGGGCCAAAACAAACAAGATGAACTTTAACAGGGAGAAATGTAAAGTATTGCACTTTACATGAGAGGCACAAATACAAGATGGGTGACACCTGGCTTGAGAGCAGTACATGTGAAAACGATCTAGGAGTCTTGGTTGACCACAAACTTGACATGAGCCAACAGTGTGACATGGCAGCTAAAAAAGCCAATGCAATTCTGGGCTGCATCAATAGGAGTATAGCATCTAGATCAAGGGAAGTAATAGTGCCACTGTATTCTGCTCTGGTCAGACCTCACCTGGAGTAATGTGTCCAGTTCTGGGCACCACAATTCAAGAAGGACACTGACAAACTGGAACGTGTCCAGAGGAGGGCAACCAAAATGGTCAAAGGCCTGGAAACGATGCCTTATGAGGAATGGCTAAGGGAGCTGGGCATGTTTAGCCTGGAGAAGAGGAGGTTAAGGGGTGATATGATAGCCATGTTCAAATATATAAAAGGATGTCATATAGAGGAGGGAGAAAGGTTGTTTTCTGCTGCTCCAGAGAAGCGGACACGGAGCAATGGATCCAAACTACAAGAAAGAAGATTCCACCTAAACATTAGGAAGAACATCCTGACAGTAAGAGCTGTTTGACAGTGGAATTTGCTGCCAAGGAGTGTGGTGGAGTCTCCTACTTTGGAGGTCTTTAAGCAGAGGCTTGACAGCCATATGTCAGGAGTGCTCTGATGGTGTTTCCTGCTTGGCAGGGGGTTGGACTCGATTGCCCTTGTGGTCTATTTCAACTCTATGATTCTAAGAGCCACAAGGATGATAGCTTTCCCAGATTGCTGTGGGTCCCAGTTGCCACAGAATATTGCATGGTTAAACCAGGCTTTTTAGTAATTAAATAACTGCATATATTTTTAAAAAAAATCTTGTAAGGGTTCTTCTTTGAAGACTTAGACTAAAGTTTCTTTGTCACCTTCAGCAACTTTTGGGAGCAACTTTTAAATATATCTAAGCCTCCTGACCCCATTATCTAAGAGGCAGTCAGCACAACTACTAATTTCATCCATGGAAACATAATTATAAAGAGAAGGATTATAATAAGATAATGTGAGAGAGAAATCATTTCTTTCCCTTTGTTCTTCCATAAGCAAGAAAGTGTCAGATCTTTTTCAAAATCAAAGAGACAATGAGAACCCCAACCCCTTCTTTTTAATTCTGGGCGATTCTTTTCTTTTCAAAAGCTATCACTGCTTTTTTCAGTGGTGTGTGTGCACGCACACACAAATCCACAACTCATTAAACTCATTAGGAAAGTGCACTTTATTTTAATGTTGATGAATAGGATTGTTACATGCACCCCAATCTCTGAGTGGCTGAGAGACTTCAGAGTGCTATGCCAGCATTTACCTTGGTTTCAGTCTTCTTGGAATAAAAGTAACTGGAGGCCATGGTGTCTTTTTGATATGTGCTTTTATTTAGACACATTTTTGTGCTGAGCATAAGATGGAAGGGTTCACGGTGCCAACACACCAACAGAACTCATTCCCTCATTAGGTTTTGAGGTGTGTGTGTGTACAGCACAGTCGGGCCTGTGTTTCCCCAACTTCAGATGTGACAAGACAAAACTGTCCCTTGGCCTCCTGTTTTCTTACCAGTAGTGGTCAGTGAAGTGGAGGCACCTGGCTTCCTGATAGTGAGGTGTCAGGAAGGTGGTGGTAAAAGAAACTCTGACTTTGTGTTGCCGTAATGTAGTCTACGGTGCAAAGATAACACCCACATTGGTTGCTTTGGCACTTTTGCCTCTGGGTCCTTCCCATTTCTGGCATGCAGTCGGGAGTGGCACCAGGCATTTCAGCACCTGAGGCAAACCACCAGGGAAGAAGCAGTGAGTGAATATCTACATTGGAAATAAGAGGGGAATCAAATCAACCATAGCCCATGTGTCATGAATGAGCCAGCTCCCAGTGAAGGTTTGTAACCAGCTGAAGAAAGCAGCCAGGAACAGAGTGGGTTAACTGTCAGGCAGGATGAGCATCGGCTAGTGCCAACTCCCTCGCCCCTTGGAATGCTGGTTGATAAGGGAATGGCTGAGAGTGGGCCGGAACCCAGCCAAAACGCCATCGAGAAGTGCAAACTGGCACAAACAGAGAAGGGAGTACTTTGTCAGAACGGGAAGAGATTGGAGCTGAGCCAATCCCTCCTAAGAGTAGGCTAAGGGGAGGGCTGTTAGACCAGAAACAAAGCAAGAGGTGCAAAGTGAGAAAGTTCAATATCTTCTGTAACTGGTAGGGGTCTTCATAAGGGTCATTGTGATTGATTATGCCGGGAGGCTGTGTTAGAGCTGCCGGAGCTATCTGTTGTTTTGACAATAAATCATCCTTTTTAATTAACTATGCTTACTGTGTGATCAAGCCGGGGACTGGACTCCTGACACCATGGTTGAAGTAGGAATCAAAGGCCATCACAAGGGGGAAAGTGGCATGCTCTGAATCTCGCCAGGTGGGTACAGACCCCATGAGGCCCCAGAGGGCAGCCTAGCCCATTTCCTCCCTAGGGGGAGGAGACCAGCAGTGCCTCCTATTCATCAAGAGGGTGCTGTGGAGGCAGTAGTGGGGCTCCTGGGGAAATAGGAGGTCTGACCTCGTAGGAGCACATCGTAGCTGTTGCTGCTACCTTGGAAGATGGATCTGTTGCCCCATGGATCCTGCAGCCTGAGGTGGTCACCTCACCTTGTCTCATGGGTGGGCTGGCCCTGCCTGCAGACCCCAGAAGGAAATGTGGTCCTCAATATATATGTGTAAGAAGATTCCTCACTCATTGTCTATACTGGCTGGAGATGCTGGGAATTGAAATGAACCTTTTGCAAGCAAAACATGTGCTCTTCCACTGAGCCATGGTCATCAGCACTCAGCAGGAACCATAGAATCACAGAGTTAGAAGGGACCCCAAGGGTCATCTAGTCCAACCCCCTGCAATGCTGGAATCTCAGCTACAGCATCCATGGCACAGAGCCATCCAACCTCTGCTTAGAAACCTCCAATGAAGGAGAGTCCACAACTTCCCGAGGGAGACCATTCCACTTTTGAAACTGTGTTCTCCTCAGATCTTAATGTCACAAGTCACAACTTCCAAACAACACAAAAGGATTTCCAAGCCATTGGATGGTGAGTGCATAAGAAAGAGGTTGATCTGGTCCCTTTGTGCCATTCACCCATTTTTTGTGTGTTGTTTGGTGCGTCTGAAGATGATTTTATATCTTAATTCCAAGAACCTATTAGTAGCACAGTACTGATTTTATTTGTGTCCTGAATTAGTTTTAATCGTCTCTCCAGTTTTAATCTTACGAGATTAAATTGGTCTTTTACAAATGTGCTTGCTTAGTTGTCTACTCATGAAGCTCCTAAAATGTCAGTGGCATATGCATACTATATAAAAAAGAGGCATTGCTGCTCTTCCTTGGTGTTGTTATTAAGGGTATATATTATGGCATAATTGTACAACATAAAAACCCTTATGAAAGGGGTAGCAGGCTCCTTTCATCTGCTTAGTTTTGTTCAGAATTTGCTTCCATTAATATTGTATTTTCTTTATTTATAGAAGACACCCCCACATGGTTGTCAGAGCAGGACATAAATATAGTGTTGAGCTGAAAGAAGGATAATATTCCTGGGTATTTACATTGGTTTTGAAAAGTGTGATGATTAAGAGCAGAGAGACCTGGGTTCAAATCCACCTCAGGCTTGGGCAAGTCGCTCTCTATCTCTCCCATCCTTCCAGGTCCCAGAAATGTGCAACAATGCTGGATAAATACTCCCCTTGGCCAGAATGTTGCATAGTGTTAGCTGGCCTAAATAATTCAGAGCCCTTGGCACACTTTTCTGCGGCTTTAAGTAGCTGATATATGAATCATTGGTCTACTGTTCGTCCCTAGGGTGTCCACAGCCCATGCTTAGCCCGACCATTAATTCATACTCCAGTGGGTAATTGTTTCATGAAACAATGAGAAATCCTTTCCCTCTCCTCACAGTGCCTCACCAGGAAACACTTAGGATTCTAACTGAGATAGAAGCAGCAAGCAATGACCCATGAAATCAAACAGATTTGAATGAAGTGTACGAGAAGAGGCAGTACTACGTGGTGCTAAAAATCACCCTCTTGAGAAATGCTTCCTCTAAAAGTCCACAGCATACTGCATTACATCAAAAGCGGTCAGGAGAAGCTCGCCCGTACAGCTGAGGCTGCCAAGGGCACCAGCAGGTAGACCCACAAGAGCAGCTCCAATCTCACCGCCATCTCACCCACCCTCCTTGCAGTAAGTGCTGCTGTTGTGAAACTATTGCTGTGGCTCCAACTCACCAGGAAGTGGAAGTATGGGATTATGTCTATGCGGAAGTGTTACTTATGACCTCTGTAGAAGCTATAAAATGGAACAATGAGGTTCCAAATCAGCAGGGTTTTTTTGTTCACTTAAAAACAACCCAGGTAATAAGTGCTTCTTCCTAAGACATGTCCATAGGGCCATTGCCTTGCTCCAAACAATATTTTATGTTTCTTGGCAGGTCCTTTCAAAGTTGAATGAAGCTGAGTTTTTTGCATTTTCCCAGCAGCATGTTTCCCCCCTTTGTTTGACGTGTTTATATTGAGGGCTTATCCAAATGTAGCAACACATTTCAGGAAAACCACTTTGTGTGTGTGTTTGTGTGTGTGTGTGTGTGTGTGTGTGTGTGTCTGTCTGTCTGTCTCTCTCTCTCTCTCTCTGTGTGTGTGTGTGTGTGTAAGAGAGAGGTTTCCTGCTCTCCATGAGTTATAACTCTTCCCATTCTTTTTTATTAATTTTTTATTTGCAAATTTAACCAAAAAAAGTAAATTAAAGATTAATTTACTTTTAAAAGAATTATATATAAACAGTGCATTTTTTCTTTAAAATGTTTAGGGGTACTCTCATTTTGACTCAAGAAAATCACCATTTTATAGTTCAAATTAGGGGAAATAAATACATGGACAAAAGTACAAAGATTCACAAAATGAACCCCTGTGCCCCCCCCCCAGAAAAAAACACTCGTGTGTGTGTGTGTGTGTGTGTATAATCATCACCATCATTAAGAATACAATAACCGCCACTACATTCATATTAAGTTAAATATGTAAAATAATTTAAGCTCCCCAGATGTCCAAGTCAGAATCTGCACAAAATTGATGTCTATATGAAATATGTTCTAATATAGCCAGGGGGCGAGGTCCTCAGACCATTGTATGATAGACAGTGGGTATTTAAGTCTCTTAGTGACCATAATGGTTTTGCAAAATCCATTTTTTATGTTCTGCCATTAATCCCAAAAGCACAGGGATATAATTTAATATTTAATTATGCGGAATTCAAATTGTAATGCAATAAAATACAATATTTAAGAAATAAAAGAAGTGATGAAATGCAATTTGAAAACTCACGCAGCAATTAGCACAGCACATGAAAATTTCTACGACAGAAAAAATCATTTAGTCTTCCACAAAGATGCTCAGCAATTTTCACATGGTCAATGGGGAGAAGAAAAGATGAGGAACTATGGCTCTAGATCACAGCGCAAACTTTATGAGTGTGATTCATTATCTTCTTATTCAGAGAGCCATTAGCGGTACAATAAAACCTAATTCTGGTTCCAGTCTTCATTATGGTCCACAGATGCTAGTCCCATCAACCTCAATGGGAGTTGTGCCATTGTGTTCCTTTGGGCATCCAGCCGCACTGATTAAAATCATTTCAACACAACTATTACTCTCAAGTTTCACATTAAATCATTTCATTGATGTGGCTAAATTCTATAACCAGTCTCACAGACAGGAGAGGACATCGGAAAAAAGCAAAATGAACACACAGACCAACACAACCAACACTTTCCTCCTGTCCCATAGAAGCAAGTGCTAAATTGGCATGAAGGAAATTAATTAATTTTTACTGTCTGCTTTAACTATTGCTCTCTGAGATAATTAGAGAGGTGAAGCTATGGGAGGGAAATAGTAATTGGCCATGGCCTGGCAACATTTTGGCTGTCCTAGTCAGACAGCTGCTAAAAACATAAGGCTGTGATTTTTTGTCAGCGTAAAGACAGGAAGGCCAATCTGTTTGACAAACTTGCATTTTCTCTGCATAGCTATGGAACAGACAGCTGCTGGTTAGTTATTTTTATAGAAATCAGGTATGGCATAATCAAGAATGCTTTCTCCCAGATGATGAAGATGCAACTCACAAAGAAATGTCAGAAGGCAAGCTGCCATAAATTCTAGACAGTCAACTCATTCGAATGAGCTTTCGCCGTGACTCTACGTACCCTCTTCCACGAGGGCTAGCAGTTATTTTTTCAGTCTGAGGGCTGCGCTCCCTCGTGGGCAGCACTCCAGGGGTGAGCTGGCATGGAGCAAACACACTGGAGGAAGTCTGCTGATGTGTTTGCACAGCCCTGACCTCTCTGCCACCTGGCTCCTCCCTCTCTACCTCTCAGTAAGCAGCACTGACATGACTGCAACATGACTGCCGCACCATGTTGTCTGCTACCATTTATCAACTGCTCCATAAAACATCCGAAGATGATTTATAGATAACATAACGATTTCACGTGTAATACAGGTACTACAGACTCAGATGAAATTCACTTGCTGAAAAGGGAAGGCTCTGGTGGTTTAGCAATTTGCATCTGCTTGCTGCTTACGATAGATCTGGGATATACATTTAATAACCACATTTTGCTGGTCATAATATAGCCTTGTGGACTATGATAGCAATAAAATTGACTGCACATCAAGGAATGTAGTTGTGTAACATGTATGGCCCCAGGAGATAAGATTCTCTCAAACTAATAATCCATCACTTGATTCAACACAGAAAACTGTGCTCTTATGCATATATTTCTTTCTTGAACTTAGTTGAAGCAGGCTCTATTGTATTATTACTCTCTCTTGTTCTATTACGGGTAACATGAGTTAATCCTGTCAAAGTCTAGCTAGAACAAAAGAAATAAAAATTCAGTCTTAAGACAGCTCCTCTGAGGCTCATTCGCTCTGATTAAGCTTTGCTGATGCCTTTTTAAGGAACCACTATTCCTTTACACTCCCCAAAGCACCAGAGAGCCATTCTGCACACGAGTCTGTCTATCACAAATGACTGGGAAGGCAAGACCTCAGAAAAAGATTTGTGCTTTGGCAGTAAGAAGGCGATAGTGGTAATGGGGAAGGCACAGAAGGAGGAGACAGAAAGGGAGAGAAGGACAGAGAGTAGGACTCTAGAAAAGAGGGAAAGAAATGGGGGAGTAAAAAAAAAAAACTTGGGGTGATGCCAACTGATCAAGAAGCTATTAAATTCCAGTTGCTGGGGGAAATGATCAAGAACCACTCTCTATTTCTCATCAGACCAAATCACACACCTCCCCTTGTCAGATAATTGACTCTGAGAATTTATTTATTTGGCGTATTTATTACCTGCTCTGGGTAACACACGAATAAAGCAATGAAATATGTAGTCAAAACAGCTAAAATTGTTCCATTGTAACTGATATAAAATCACTAACAACAGAATGAACAACCAGCCAAACATGCCCCAAAGCTGCTTGGGTTATATATATTTGGGTTATAAACATCATATATATATATATATATATAGTTTGCATTCCATAGCTTTAATCACATAGCACATGCCATGTTTTCAAGTGTTTCATAGCATTTAGTGACATTCCAAACAAATGGAATGTTGGCTTCTGTAAAGAGAGGAGGGGAGAGAGAAAGAGAGAAAGAGAGAAAGAGAGAAAGAGAGAAAGAGAGAGAGAGAGAGAGAGAGAGAGAGAGAGAGAGAGAGAGAGAGAAAGAAAGAAAGAAAGAAAGAAAGAAAGAAAGAAAGAAAGAAAGAAAGAAAGAAGGAAGGAAGGAAGGAAGGAAGGAAGGAAGGAAGGAAGGAAGGAAAGAAAGAAAGAAAGAAAGAAAGAAAGAAAGAAAGAAAGAAAGAGACCCACACTGCCCCATTAGGACCAGACATGAATTAGCAGGCTCAGACTGATAAGGTGGAAGCAGAAGGTGGGTGACTCATGGGAGACAGGGATGGAGCCTTTAGGATCTCCCCTTTCCACCCTTCCAGTGCTACAGAAATCTTCATTGGAGACTGAGGAGGGCAATGACCACCCATTGGAGAAACAGACTTACATGCCCACTAGGAGTGCAGATTTACAAACTCAGCAATTTTGGAAGGCAAGAGAGTCTGTCATGTAAACTTCCCATACCTCATCTTTAAAAGCTTGGCAGGAGCAGCATGGGAACTTGTTGGGACATCTTTATTGCTTCTACTGAGTTCTTGAACTTCTGACTCTTGACTTCTACTGCTATGCCTGCTTCTGAATCTGTACCGTTGCTTGCTTGAATAAATCTCCTGCATTGCAGGGGATTGGACAAGATGATCCCTGGGATCTCTTCCAACTCTACAATTCTATGACCTCTGTTTTATGTGCGGGTAGGAGCCTCTGTTGTTGTGTTCGGAGTGGGAGTTCAGGCACTCAGGTTCTTTGAAGGAAGCCATGGTTGTTAAAGTGGTGCAAGAGTGATTTAAGTGTATGGTATGGATGCAACCTTTGTGAGTTTCCCTTTCTTAGGCGATTCAAATGACAATTCATTCTGAACCGGGGGAATGAGGAGGCGGCTGAGTAGTGGGAGAAGTGTGTTGGGTGAGGGTTGCCACCTGCCCTCAGCATTGTCAAGCAGTCCTGGCCTATCTAGAGAGACATGGATAAGCTTGGCTTTAATAACAGAAGCAGGTCTGAAAGGCAGAATTTTCTATGAAGGTGTGGCTGGAATGCCATTTTCCTGTTGTTCAGTATGTTTTTAAAATTCACTGTTAAAAATAAAACTACACCAGCCAGATGTATCCATGCAATCCTATACATGTCTACTCAGAAGTAGGCCCTATTAAGCTCAGTAGACTTACTCAGGTGACTAGGTGTATCAGGCAACCTAAATGTATCAGCTCAATAACCAAAGGGGTGGTGGGTACTTGAAATCTCAAGGGCATTTTTTTACATTTAATATATCTGAATTTTTTGTCAGTTCTTCCTTTTGTCTGCAGCTTATCTGCTTCAATGCTTTTGAATAACCTTATGGTTAAAGGATGGGCTTTCTGACATATCAATGGTGCAAGTAATTAACAGAGTAGAACTGCTGCATCTGGGACGAGAGATGGATAGCAGTACATTCTGTAGATGGATTCAGATTCTGTGATAAATGACACAAAACTTGAGCTCGCCTCTCATCCCAATGGCACACATTGTATGAAAGCTCACAAATGGGACAAGTATTATTTGATGAGAACACCATATTTAAATCCAACAAAGAAATGTGATTATTACGCTGTCATCCAGTATCACTCCCATCTCTGAAATGGAGCAGTTTTGTTCCACTTTCAATACCAAACATTTATTTGATCAATTGTATATATTAAATACCATTTCCTGTCCTTGCTCTGAGAAAGAACAAATTTCTAGATGCAGAATGCACCTCGTTACTTGGATGTGAGCAATGCTATTTTTCTAGGGTGGGGAGGGTACCAGAATTCACCATGAATGCCTCCCTCTTTCTCTTAGAATGGTAATGGCACCCACCTGAGAGGTGCTGAAACTGAGTTCCAGTGAGTTCCCCCTGGAAAAAGCCCTGGATGTGATTGACAGTGTTTATGCAGCTAGCAAAGCTGAGAAAAGTTGGGGAAGGAGGAGTTGCCTTTTCTGTCAGGATCTGGATTCATAAAGGGATAGTTTGAGAGGACCAAAGTGACTTGACTTTGCAACTTCGTGGATCATCAGCAAAACTGCACATTTCCTGAACAATAAAAGAAGTTTAGTGTTATTGTTGTTTTCTTAGTTTTGTTATACCTGTAAATCAGTGAATCAGTCATTAAAACATTGAAACTTAGTACAGTGGTACCTCAGGTTAAGAACTTAATTCGTTCCGGAGGTCCGTTCTTAACCTGAAACTGTTCTTAACCTGAAGCACCACTTTAGCTCATGGGGCCTCCCGCTGCTGCCGCGCCACTGCCATGAGATTTCTGTTCTCATCCTGAAGCAAAGTTCTTAACCTGAGGTACTATTTCTGGGTTAGAGGAGTCTGTAACCTGAAGCGTATGTAACCCGAGGTACTACTGTACACAGAAGCTTCATAAAGGGTTATGACCTTTTAAGAAAAATTATTTATTTCTTATGAAATGATATTACTGTAAATTCTACATTCTAAGGAGAAATCCGCTCATTATTATTATGTACAAAATAAAGTTGAAGATGCCACATGCAAAAAGAACAAATAAATAAATGAAAGAATTTTAGTCATATGCTTGGATTTCGCACATAATTGCGGAACATAATGTGCCATAAAATGTATTAGACAATTTATATTGATCGACCAAAAGCATACTGCTAGCCTGTTCCAAGATCTTTTAATGGTGGCGTCCCAAACAGAGAAAAGGGCTGCTAAATCCTGTTTTTCAATCCTGTTGCAGTACTGCTTCCTCTCCCCATACAAAAAAGAATTTGCTGCCTGAAGCAAAGATCATACACACAAACATCCATTCTGTGTACAGGAACTGCAGTTGAATCCTACTTCACTGCTGATGACCAAACAGAATCACTTCACCTGAGGGCAGCAGGCTAGATTATGGAGAGCAACACGTGCTGATGAAGCACACAGAGCTCTGTCCTCCCAACATCTCACCTCTGTTACGATTTTTCAGTATCTACCGCCTGAGGCAGTTGCTCACTCACCTAATAGTAGGGCTGGCTCTGGGGAAGGGGATCCCTCCCCCACCCACTGATTGGCAGAAGAGCAGGAAATGTCTGTGCATGTGGTTGTCCGAATGTGTTCCTGCATGTGTGCCTGTGCGATGTGTGGTCCATATGTATATGTTTGACTCTGTGTGCACTACATACATCTGTGTGATTGTGTGTGTATGAAGTATGCAGCCATGGGGTGATAGAATGTTAGCCACTCCTGTGATAGAGTGCTAACATCAACACATCTATATTGGTAAGTGAATGTCCCACACTAATTTCTGATGGAGGAGAAGGGCAACTCATTACAGAGAAGACTTTCACTTTACATAATAGCCTGTGACAAGAATGCACAGGAACTCACATGCTTGACAAAAAATGTAAGATGAGAAGGCCCACATTATATTATGGGCATAAAATATTGAATGGAATATTGAAGAACTATCAGTGAGATTCTCCAAACAGTGGTGAATAGTTGTCCAATTCTCAGTATCTGCTATTTTCATTCACAGTTTACCGGTAGAGTTAGATGAATATAAATCCAGACTGTAACATGGAAATCTCATGTTCCCACTTGTTTCTTTGTAAACCTGGGTGTAGATCTGCCATATGTTTCACACCTCAAATAGTTATTGGGACTATCACATATTTTTTACACAAGGAAAAGAGAATGGATTTAGTAAACAAAAACAAAAACACCCAGCCATCATTGTGTGAGCTTTCGACACTGCAACACTATTAGCGGTTACACTTCAGAAGAAATTCTGAAAGTATCAACTGCCATTCTGCAGGAAAACAGTTTCAGGCAAGCAAGCTGCGACTTTTTATTGAGAAAGCAATTTGGCAGAGGAGCAGCCATGGTGGACAAATGCATTCAGTTCACATTTTATGGTGAAGTTACCCAATTCACACTTTCTAAAATAATGGGCATACTTCTCTGAATTTTGCAATGCAGCTTTCCACCCAACTAATGCATAAAAAATTGCATATACTAGGGTAAAGTGTGCCTAAAAATTCCTCTATTGGAAAACTATTATAATTAGTAATATAGAATACATTAGTATAATTAGTAATATAGATTACATTAGTAAATCAACTTTAAAATTCATTATATGGGGGGGGACTACATTATGGAAATGTGTTTAGTAGACAAAATTTCATACAAAAATGTGCATATTAGGGTGAAAACCCCACACTAAATGCTGAGCAAGTTTCATGCAAAGAGTTTTTTAAATAAAAGAACTGAAGCTGAGTGGGAGAAATCAAAGCTGGCATATTCACCCATCCCTAGAAAGGAGTAAGAGGGATGTCCAGGTATGTGTTGGTCAGTCCCTGAAGCCTAGATTGCACCCACTGCCAAGCTTGAGCCTTGTGTTTTCTGGCAGGCAGGCAGGTAGGCATGTAAAATGGGCAAATGCCAACACCAAAGACAAAGGGCGCAAGGCCAGTAGCAGACCTTAGGATCTCAAATTTCAGTGGCGCCCTGTGTGATGCCAAAATTCGGTGCCCCCTGCCACCTCTCACCTTCCATCCTACCTCATAGTTGTGGCTGTCCCTGGAGTGCCCCCGAGGCCCTTATCTAGTGGCCATGCTCCCCTAAATCTTCCTCTGGTGGGGCCAGTCTTCCTTAATTCAGAGGTAGACAACCTTTGGCATTCCATATGTCACTGGACTCTAGCTCCCAGCAGCCCCAGCCAGCATGATGACGAAAGTTGTAGCCAAGCAATGGATGGCAAAGCAGAGGTTCCCTATCCTGCTGTAACAGTCTGTCCTAACAGTTCCCTTTTAACATTCAAGGAGCCTGTATTTCCAATCCAGAATACTTTTGTGGCACTTCGGCTGCATTGAGCGAATGGGACAGATTTGTCACAACTAAAGTATTTCAGTGAAATTTAGTTCAACAAAATCATCCCGTGTTTGCCTTCAGCTGGAGACCAAGTCATCAGGTTAAATTTAGTAATGTTTTCTCTAGCCATCTCAGTGTGTTTCAGTATTTCCTGATCTGTATAAATGAGAGCACATTTCTGGACAAAACTGCTGACTATGGATGACCTTAGGTTCTTGTTCTTAACATGGAATTTAATTGAAGTGGCTTTCTTAAGGCTCTTGGATAGCTGGGAATTTACTGCATCAGTGATTAGGGTGAAAGAGTTGATTTTGCATAGATTCTTAAAATCTATTGCAGTAGAATATGCTAAATTTGTGTTTTTAAAAGCCTTGTGTTAAACCACTGATTCATTTGGAACAGTTTTCATGCTATTCCGTGGAGCATTCTGGGACTCTTCAATGAGAAGAGCAATACTGGCAGACAATATTTCATAAAAGATCATTTACCAACTGTCAGAGGCTGCCTCAGGTCTCAGCTCGCAGAAGACCAACGCCAAGCTCTTCTTATATACAAGGATGTTTATTGCAGTTCATTATTGGTTCCACAACCGAGGCGCGCAGCCCCGAGTCTCTAACGTCAGACATTTGAAGTCCCCTCTGACTCGCTCCCGCCTCTACACCAACTTAAGAGGCTTGTGCTAGACCACCTCTTCCTGTCTTTCCTTTTCCGCAGGGTCTTTCTGCCCCCCTGGGTTCCTGCCCTCCTGCTCTCTCCTGAAGCGGATTCCTCAGATGCCTGTTCCCCCCTCCTTCGTGCTTTGGGGCCAGGCTCCTCCTCCGGGCTCTCTCCATTTCCGCGCGCCTCCACATTTGAACTTGGCGCGCGCTCGCTACCCCTGACCTTCCTTTTGACACCTACACTACTCCCTGTACTACTCTCCGCCTCTTCCGGCAGGACGTTCTCCCCCGAACTCCTTCCCCTGTCTCTTTCCTGCTCCGCTCCGTGTGTCACACTGGGAACCCCCCTCTCTTCCCTTCGTTCCTGCTGGGAAGCCGGCCCCGATCTCCCACTCCCGCTCGGGGTTTCTCTGCTGCTTCCCTGCTCCTGGCAGGTCCCCCCTGTGACCCCCCTTGTCCTGACTAGCGGCGCCCCCTCCTGAGAATCCTCCGATTCACTTGAGAGACTCATGGAAGATCTCAAGTCATTGTCATCCTCTTCCTCACTGTCCTGGGATTCTTCCTCGTCGCTCTCCGTCTCCTCCCTCACCTGTGCCTCTGTCTCTGAACCCCTGACACCAACCATGACCAAATTTCCCCTGCGGAGTTCATTTGTGAGAGGTGTTTTTTATTCACGTGGTATAATGGTGTGGTCCAGTGGCATGGACAATGTTCTGCTTAAAGTGTTCACCCCAGGATTGTCTGCAAGTGTGTCGGGCTAATTGGCAGAAGTAGATGTTCTGTGGCAGGTGAGTTAACATGAACAGGTAGAATGAGAACCACCACTGATTTTGAAGACCTGGTAAAGCTGGTCAGACATGAGATGTTTATCTAAAGCATTGCATTTGTTAGAGCTCAAAGCTAACAGGAATACAGAAATGAACAGCATATGCAGGTCATGCCTTGATCACATGCTGACAAGCCAGAGTTAGTCTGAATTAAACTAAAAAGGCCATGACATAGAAAGAATGTTGGGGCGGGGAGTAGGTGCAGGGGAGATGGGAGTGAGAGAAAGGTAAAGTGCAGCAAAAATGCTCTGCAAAATTTAGAGAAGTGCATAATCTCACTGTGGTTGGAATCCATTTGTATTGGGAAACAATGGAGGAGTGCGCCCTTGGAGGTCAGGTCAAACTGTTGGACAGTTGCGGTGCCTGCTGTGGCTGCAGAGACCAAGGCAGGAGAGACATGTTTTGTTGCAGCTGGGGCAGATGAAGTGTCTGGTTGTGCTGTTGCAGATGCACCATGGTGCTTCTTCTCTCTGTGCTGCTCCCAGCAGTCATTCCTCCTCTGGCCCTTGCTACGGATACACGACTTGACTGCCTGTCTCCAGGCACTGCAGTCATCTGCAAGGGATTTCCACATGGCAGGGCAGATGTTGCCAGCCTTAATGTCACGTTTGCAGACATCTTTGTAGCACAAAGTTGGTCTGCCAATGGGCCTGATGCCTGAAGCCAGCTCCCCACAGAGCACATCCTTGGTGATCCTGCCGTCTTCCATTCTGTGGACATGACTAAGCCAATCTGACTGAGACTTGCATTTGAATCTGCAGGCAGGTCTGGGAGCCTTGGGTTGAGTCAGTTCACTGCATAAAATGGACAAAATTATTTCTTGCTGGTGCCTCTTCTTACATTAGTAGTAGCCATAAAGCCGTATAGTACCTTCAATATCAGAAGTAATATACTTTTGAATATGAGTTACTATGGATCACAACTGGGGGAGTGCTGTTGTGTTCATGCCCTCTTTGATGACCTTCCAAGGAGAGGAGTTTTGGAGTTTTGGATTTGATATCCCACTTTATCACTACCCGAAGGAGTCTCAAAGCAGCTAACATTCTCCTTTCCCTTCCTCCCCCACAACAAACACTCTGTGAGGTGAGTGGGGCTGAGAGACTTCAAAGAAGTGTGACTAGCCCAAGGTCACCCAGCAGCACACTGGCTCTCTTGTAAGAACAGGATCCTGGACTAGATGGGGCCTTCTTCTGATCCAGCAGAGCTCTTGTGTTCTTCTTAACTCCCAGATTCGCTTCAAATGTTACATTAGACAAAATTTGGTTTTAACTTTACTTAGGATCAAACTTTGAAGGACTATAATATGCGGAGGGGTGCATTAATGTGCTGGAACATGATATAAATCCTATCTGTGCTTATTTAATTCTGTCCTGTGAGTGGAGAGCTTGAAATGTTGGGATGGGGAAACCATAAACGCTGCAAATCATTTGCTCTACCTTGTCCATCAAAGGCAGACATTGCTTCAAAAGCAAATAAAAAGGTGAGATAAATATGAAAGCTGGAATAAATTGGCACTTGAAAGAAATCGGCATAAAGGGGAAAACGATGTGGCAAAAGAAATTAGTCTGACTTTTTTAAAAAAAAAGAGGAAGAGGGAAGGAAAGAGATTGCAGTTGCTTGGCATGAAGAAAGTGGACAGACTGTGTCACCCACTCTCAGAGATGCAAATAATGTACAAAATAGTGTGAGAAAAAAGAAATAATCTCCTTCTAATCCCTTTCCAGAGATTCTGACTTTAGTAGGAAGCAGCTGGCAAGAGAGAGTTTCTTCTAAATTGCATGGCAGACAAGTCTGGGAATTTTTTGCTATCTCCCCTAAGGAGTAGAGCCCAGTCCTTTCACTGGGCAAAAGAAATAGCTTTGTGGTTTTGCAGGTGTGAAATAAACAGAACCGAGAAGGCCCAGGGGAAAATAATCAGTTAGCCTTTAAACCAAGGCATCTATTTTACATATGTGATTCATTCCCAATTGTGAGAAGCACTTTAGAGAAGCATTCATTTTTTGTTGTGTTGTATGATATAATGCTAGGCAGTGTACTGTGCAGAGAGATAGGATTTAAGAGGGAGGGAAAGTTCCTTCTGAGCTTCTTTGAATATTGAGTGTGCAGGCGGTGGGTAAGGACTGTTCATTGATTTTTTTTAAAAAAATTGTTTATTATGCACTCAGCTTGGGCCTTCCAAGGAAGCTGGTGGTAGCAACCTCTGAAATATGAAAAACAGATTTCTAAATTTAATGAAATCCACCATTTTAAGCCAACTAACCATTCTTTTAAAGTTCCCAATGTAAACAGCTGTAGCAGGCTCAAAATCAATTTGAGACCATCTGAGCTTCCAAACACCCAGCATGATATCATAGAATCATAGAATCATAGAATCATAGAGTTGGAAGAGACCACAAGGGCCATCGAGTCCAACCCCCTGCCAAGCAGGAAACACCATCAGAGCACTCCTGACATATGGTTGTCAAGCCTCTGCTTAAAGACCTCCAAAGTAGGAGACTCCACCACACTCCTTGGCAGCAAATTCCACTGTCGAACAGCTCTTACTGTCAGGAAGTTCTTCCTAATGTTTAGGTGGAATCTTCTTTCTTGTAGTTTGGATCCATTGCTCCGTGTCCGCTTCTCTGGAGCAGCAGAAAACAACCTTTCTCCCTCCTCTATATGATATCCTTTTATATATTTGAACATGGCTATCATATCACCCCTTAACCTCCTCTTCTCCAGGCTAAACATGCCCAGCTCCCTTACAATATCTATTGTAGAATAATGGCTTCACCAACTTTCTAGATATTATGGCTCAGTTCAGACATGTTTGTATTTTGTTTATGTTAAGAAAGACAGAGGGCAAGGCTTGGGCACATAGAAGTGTTTTTTTAAAAAAATCAATAGACCTGGTTCTCATGTCTGGTTCTGCTGCTCTGAGCTAAGCCATGGCTTGGCTTATCCTGTCATCTGAAACCATGCTTCTGGTTTGGCTCTCACCAGAGGCTTGCCCAATGGTTTACAACTCAAGGCTTGGCTTAGAGCTTGTCCACCCTCCCACTTGTTCCACCACTTTCCCTCTGGAAAACTCACTGTTTACCAGTTTACTGTTTTTCTGCTGATTGATGCTTGCTCCTGTTCAGTGGTAAACGGTGCATTTTCCCTGGGAAAGCTGTGGGACAAACAAAAAACTGCTTGGACCCATGCCTTAAAAAGCATGGGACAATCGTCAAACTTCTTGGACTCATGTTTTTGAGGCTTGGGCAAGTGGAAGTGGCTATAGATTTATCACAAGTTTTGTCTCCATTCCCCTTCTCCTACCTTTCCTCTCTTCCTCCTTCTGCTTCTTTTCAGGACCCTTTAAGGACAAAGTTCTGGGGAAAACAAGCTGGAAAGGAACTACAACTCCAGGGATCCAAAAATTATTCTCCAATTCATGGTCTGAAGGACAGAAAACATGCTGTGGATCCTTTTTCTCACTCCCATGCTCTTCCTTCTTTCTTTCCTCCCAACTCATGTGTACATCTTCCATTTCTGTTTCTTGCTTGTTATCACCTACCATCCAAACCAGAGACAGAAAACCATGATCTGAGCTAGATTTCTGATTCTGCTTTGGCTAGAAACTGCCAACTGTAGTGTGTCAATTGAAACATTATGAAAATCTCTGGTCATGTGACAGAAAGGGTGTGAGAAAGGAGAAAGCATGAGTCCATAATTTCATCACAGTCCTAAGGAACAGCAACATTTATTCCATCTAGCCCAAAATATGACTTGAGTCAATGTTGTTGCTACTCTTCAGCAGGGATGTATTTAACTGCATCCTCCTTCCTCAAAGAGGACTTGGGAGAACAGCTCCCAGAGGGCAGTGGTTGAAAGGTGGACCATGTGTGACCTGCTGGCCAATTGGGAAGGAGCTTAAAGAGCTGGCTTTAGAAGCCTGCTCTTCTCCCAAGCTGTTCCTCTATCCTTTCTGCTGTCATTTCCAATCAACTTCAGCTGCATCCTTTTAATTTCTTTACCAGTAGTCATACCTAATTTGTGCCAACTTAGCTTACTGCATTTAATGAAGCAGGTGTTCTTAAAGTCTTCTGTAGTGAAATATAATATTAGCTCTCTTTGATTTTTTTATTTTAACATAAGGCAGGCCAAGCTTTGAGATTTGCCAAGGCAGCCCAGGTCCATGTGCCAGAATGTGAGGACCAACAGGTGTGTTTGTGTGTGTACGCAGTCTTGTGACTAAACACTTCCTCGACTTGTGGCAGATTCTGGTAAGAATCCTCCCCAGTTGTCCTCAAGATCTCAGAATTCATTGGATTCTTGCTAGTTTTCACCACAACCACAATATCTGTAGAAGTAAGTAGTCTGAGCAAAACAAGTGTGGCAAACATCAGCATTACCTTTAGGGTCCTCCAGGTCTCTTTATCTAATATCCTCTAGATTGTGTCTGCTGTTGCAGAAAAAAAGAAACCTATATCCATAATCTTGAGAAGCAGAGCCTAACAGGGAGATCTGGAATTACTTTTCTAAAAATCCCTTTGACTCTTGCGTATTTGCTGTGACCAAAAGGATGGGAAAGTGCTGACAGCGTCACTTCAAGAACCACTCATGGGAAATATCTTTCCTAATCACCCGTATCTTAACAAGGAGACTGAGTTTGCCCGGCTCTTCAAGATGGCCTTTCTTGACGCATTAGATTCAGTTCTATTGTGAAAGAAAGAAAGAGAGAGAGAGAGAGGGAGAGAGAAAGAGAGAGAGAGAGAGAGAGAGAGAGAGAGAGAGAGAGAGAGAGAGAGAAAGAAAGAAAGAAAGGCTCTCGTATCAGTGGCTGATGATAATGCTCCTGGTAGCTCCCTCCCCCCTCTCTTGGTACTTTAAGTGTTCGTCTCTCCAATTAAATATCTGGGGCAGTAGTTTTCCCACTCAGTAGTTGCCAAGGGCCCGTTTGATGTAGAAAACATTTAATAGGGCCTTAGGTGTATTAAATATATCCTTCGTAGTTTGCGGATTTTGAAATGTAAAGAAGGAAAACGGTTTGGTCTTTTAGGCTTCCCTTGAAACACTTACCAATGATTTTAGCTGGGCTGGGCTCTCTGAATTTGCCTCAAATTTCACTCTGCCTTCCTTTGCACACTTTGGACTGCAGAAGACTGGGGATCTGACAAGAACCACATTCAGCCACTCCTTTCACACACAGAATATAAAAAAGCCATAGCAGAGGGCCACAACTCAGCAGTAGACTATCTGCTTTGCATGCAGAAGTTCCTAGGTTCAATCCCCAGCTGGGAAAGACCTCTGGAGAGCCACTGCCAGTCAGTGTAGGTAATATTGAGCTGTATGGACCATTGTTGTGGCTCAGTATACAGCAGTTTCCTATGTTGCTAATAAATCACATCACCCTTAACACAGTTGTGTCCCACTGGCCCTAAATACAATTTCCATGCATTAGCCAGAATTTCTGAAAGGCGTGTCTATGCACATTTGCACTCTGTATGGCATGGTTTCCAGATTGTGTGGCCAGCCCATATGTGCTTAGAGCTCAGGTGCAACATGCACACAATATCTGTATAGGTGCTGCAAATGGAGGCCTCTCCCTCTGGTAACAGGACACTCATGAAGCATTTGACAACAGTCTTGTATCTCAGCGACTCATATCTGCTCATATGAGCATGCAAACAGCAGAGTAAACGAAAGCTGGGCTGTGGAAGTATGTAGCATCGCTATTTATTGCTGCACATCAAATCAAAGCAAATCCTAATAAAGAAAATAACAACAGTGCGAAGAGCAGCTCACACAAACATCCTGTCTGTCCAGGAGACAGAACAAAGAAACAGAAAACAAAAGCACATAGAACAGAAGTTCAGTGTCTGAGTTTCTGTTCCAACACTCCTATCAATATGGAATGTAAATAAGGATCACGTGATCCAGCAATGAGAGAATGAAATTGCTAACACTGCTTTCATCACTTCCAGCTATAGCACAGAGGCCTGGAACAGGGCAGGAATAGTCTGGGGCATTCCCTTCCACATGTTTACTATAGAAGTGGAAGTAGTGCCCGAATGTGGCTAAGATGTATGGTAGATCTGTGATGAGAATCTCCTTCCTGCAGGAGGAGGGTTAACTTCTTTGTCTGTGCCATTTCGTGGGTTTATATCCACTCCCCTGCCCAGTTGTTGTTTTGTTCTGTGGGAGGATATACAGGTATTCAGACCCATACCATATGGTGCCTGTATGTGATCTGTCACAATAAGAAACGCCAGGTTTTGGAGGCAATTTCAATTAGGGAACCACCAGGGCAGCTGCTTTAATCTAATACCCAATGAGGGATAGGGGAGAAATTCAATTTTGTTTGCATTTTAATGAGAAACAAGCTACCATATTTTTTCGCTTATAAGATGCCCCCATGTATAAGACACCCCAATTTTTGGGAACTCAGATTTAAGCAAATGGGGGGAGATGTATCCGTGTATGACGCCCCTTAATATTTGACATTATTTTAAAGGGGGAAAACCCTAGTCTTATACACGGGGAAACACAGTAATTCACATTTCTCAAACCAATAGATGAATCAAAGCAATTATCATTCAAAATTCACAGTTCTTCAACCAAGCAGTATTTACAAAAAATGCACCTATTAGTGAAAATGAGATCAAAATGCATTATGGTAGGGAAAAAGTTCTTGCAAGCAAAATGTTATAGTATCCAAAACAGAATACGAAAATGTTCATCTGGGAAATTTTGCAGTAAAAGGCTGGTGGAGTTTCATGAGATTGCTGCAGAAATGTGGGGGATTTAATATGGAGAACTAAGAGAAACTAAGAGAAACTCATGCTATCAGCATGAGTTTGACCAAACTGCGGGAGGCAGTGGAAGACAGGAGTGCCTGGCGTGCTCTGGTCCATGAGGTCACAAAGAGTCGGACACGACTAAACGACTAAACAACAAGAAAAACTGAAAGAGTAATGCATCTATATTCTTAACCCACCTCAGTTTTAAAAATAAAAAACTGACCTGCCCAAAACCTTGGAGATCCTTTTAATGGATCTTCTATATCTCATACTCTTTAAGTTGTTTCTTCATTGATGCTTCCACAATCTTTCCACTGGTGCTAGACTTCATCCTCTCAATAATGAGCTAAAGCTTGCAATGGGAATAAGGAGGGATGGATATGCCCACACATTGTCTAGAACACATACATACACAACTAACTCACAGTTTGCTCAATTCCTTATACTTCTGGATTCCTATAGGACACTCTTATATGATGCTTTGGTGAAAATGGATTACCCTAGTAGCTCGGTAGGTGGTATATAGTTTATAATATGAACAGTAGCCCTAGTGATTTAAATTTATAGCTGATAGCTATCTTTTTTGGCTTAAATAAATTTGAGAAGGAAAAGTGGTATAATCCAGAAAAATGCACAGTTTCATTTCCTAAAATAACATTTTTTGGACTCAAAACAATACCAGGTGTTTTTCTTTTATATTATCTGATCTTATGTTTGTAATTTCCAGAGGATGAAACGTACCCATAAGCTTCTCACAGAACTGTAAACAAACTCTTCCCCTATCTTCTACTAATTCAGACCAATACGATGAACTACACAGAACAGAGCAGTTACTGGGACTGCAGAGGCAGCACCACCACAAATGCTTAACCTGATCAGAAGTTTGGGAACAGGAATATGTGCTCAGAAAGGAAACTCAATTTGCTGGCACCAACAGACCAGTAAAGCTGACTGATGTGATCCAATTCCTCAGGCATAATATTCACATAATAAATAATACTTGAAGTCTCCAACTAACTTTATTTGGAGATGAAGGACTCTGTAAAACAAGAAAAACATCCAAATGGACAACGCTAAACAACAAATCAGTCCTACAGCTCTCTGCTAACGGTAGCACTCATGCAGAATTCATATCTCAAATTTAACAACTAGGAGATTGTCTCTTAGTACAGCAGTCCCCTTTTCCAATGCAATTGTTTTATTTATTGTTGCACCTTACGGCATTTCTTAGGCAGTCATGTTTTATGGCAAAATGGCTTATACCGACACAGTTAAGATGGAGCAGATTGGAATGCAGGTTTGTGGCACCAGAATTCAATTTATATGCCTACTCCTTGCTGGTAATCAGCTGCTACATCATCATGTCAGTGACACAAGAGTTGGAGCTAGACCCAAAGGATAAGTTGAAAGACATTTTAAGTTATTCATCTTGTGCCAGTATATGCTTCTGATTTAACTCCTTCCAGAGAGTTTTGTAATTCATAAATCCTTGGTTTACCACATGCAGTCATCTGGGTTCTGCTGTGCTCAGAACACAAGTAGTAATGGCAAGCCATGTTTGCATTGCAACAGTAAACTGTGGCTTGCTGCAAACCCAAGTTCAGAGGGATGAAATCGAGGCAGGTGGAGGTTGTGCACAGTCTCAAGACTCCTCAGTGTTCCAGGAATAACCATTCTTGTATCATACTATACAACAGGTGTTTGGTTTCTTGCTTGGTCCAATCTTATTAGTACTTTGTGCAGTTTGATAAATTACTTCTTGAGAATCATTTCAACTGTTTAGTGCTGCCTAACGTAAACAGGAATATATCTACTGCCCCACCAGGAATATATCTACTTTATTGTTTCAATTTCATTACCTCTCTGTTTTCTACTTAAATCAGGATATATAAAATGGGTTTATCAAGATAGATGTCCATTTTCTGTGAGCCCTGCTCCATCATGGAAGTCACAGAGCAATGAGGTTGTATTTCTTCATTCTCGTCCTCCTTCCCTCCCTTCCTCAATTTCTCTTTTTTTTTTTTATAAAATTTTTATTGGTTTTACAACATTTTTAAGAAAAACAAACAAACATTAAAAAAGACAAACATACACGTATAATTTCAAACATATTTTCATAAACCTCTTTTCTTGGACTTCCCCATACCCCCCCTCTCTGCATCCCAATGTCCATAATTGAACTAGCAACTCCCAATTGTTACTTTCCAATCTCTATCATCTTAGTCCTCTTTTATAGTCTAACCTTATATCCCTGTACCCTTTTGCTTCTGGGAACCACAACATTTTAGCATTCATTAAGTTTATAGTAGTCCTTAAGGTAGCTTTTAAATTTTTTCCACTCCTCTTCCACCGTCTCTTTTCGTTGGTCACGGATTCTGCCTGTCATCTCGGCCAATGTCATATAGTCCATCACTTTCATCTGCCATTCTTCCACAGTGGGTAAATCTTGTGTCTTCCAATACTTTGCGATGAGTATTCTTGCTGCTGTTGTGGCATACATAAAAAAAGTTCTATCTTTCTTTGTCACCAATTGGCCGACAATGCCCAAGAGAAAGGCCTCTGGTTTTTTAGGAAAGGTACATTTAAGTACCTTTTTCATTTCATTGTAGATCATTTCCCAGAAGGCCTTAATCTTCGGGCATGTCCACCAAAGGTGATAAAAGGTACCTTCAGTCTCTTTACACTTCCAACATTTATTATCGGGCAAATGATAGATTTTTGCCAGCTTGACTGGGGTCATGTACCACCTGTATACCATTTTCATAATGTTTTCCTTTAAGGCATTACATGCCGTAAATTTAATACCGGTGTTCCATAACCATTCCCAGTCAGCTGACATAATGTTATGTCCAACATCCTGAGCCCACTTGATCATAGCCGATTTAACTGTTTCATCCTGTGTGTTCCATTTCAACAGCAAGTTGTACATTCTAGATAAATTCTTAGTATTGGGTTCTAACAGTTCGGTTTCTAATTTTGATTTTTCCACCTGGAAACCGATTTTCCTGTCCTGTTTAAAAAATTCCATTATTTGACGATATTGGAACCAATTTTCTACTTTATGCTTCAATTTCTCCTGACTTTGTAGTTTGAACTTATCTCCATCCTGTTCTAAAATTTCCCAATACTTCGGCCATCCGACCTCCATATTGAGTTTCTTCACTGCTTTAGCCTCCACTGGTGAGACCCATCTAGGGGTTTTGTTTTCCAATAGATCTTTATATCTTATCCAGACATTAAACAATGCTTTTCTAACAATGTGATTTTTAAAGGCACTGTTAACTTTATCATACCAAAGATATGCATGCCAACCAAAAGCATTATTAAAACCTTCCAGATCCAAGATGTCCGTGTTCTCGAGGAGCATCCATTCTTTCAGCCAGCAAAAAGCTGCTGCCTCGTAGTACAATTTTAGGTCCGGCAGGGCAAAACCCCCTCTTTCTTTAGCATCTGTCAATATCTTAAATTTAATTCGGGGCTTTTTGCCCTGCCAGACAAATTTCGAAATGTCTTTGTGCCACCTCTTAAAACATTCTATCTTGTCAAGAATCTGCAAGGTCTGAAACAAAAATAGCATTCTAGGCAATACATTCATTTTGATTACTGCAATTCGGCCTAACATTGACAATTTCAAATTTGACCATATTTCTAGATCTTTTTTAATTTCTGACCAACATTTTTCATAGTTGTCCTTATACAAATTCACATTCTTAGATGTTAAGTAAACCCCTAGATATTTCACCTTCTTTACCACAGTCAAACCTGTTTCCTCTTGAAATTTCTCCTTTTCCATATCTGTTAAGGCTAGGACAAGAATTTATTTCATCAGACAAAGTTAAGAAGAGAGGAGTTGTAATATATGTGAAGGAGAAATGGGCTCCAAAAATGATATTTAAGGACGAACAAGGGAGATATCTGGCAGTGGAGATACAAATACAAGGAGAAAAACTTCTAGTGGTTGGGATTTATGCACCAAATGAAGGCAAATCTGACTTCTTTAAGAGACTCCATGAAACCCTCACTGACTATCTGGACTACAATATGATAATCATGGGAGACATGAATGGCGTGGTCTCCACTAACATGGACAAGGCACAAAGATTAACAGTTAGCAAGGAAGGGAGACTCCCTAAGACTTTTTTTGAAATGACAGAAAATATGGACTTGATAGACATATGGAGAACAAGGAACCCTCTGGAGAGAGAGGGAACTTTCTTCTCCCAAGCAATGATGACCTGGACCAGAATCGATCAAATCTGGGTTACTAGTGGAATGGCCCCAAAGATCAAGAAAGTGGAAATCTGCCCAAAAACTTGCTCCGACCATAACGCCGTGAAGATGGAGATGAAACTCACAATAACTGGCCAATTTAGATGGAAAATGAATGACACCCTCTTTCGAGATAAGGAGATTCTCACGAAGGCCCAAAAGACCCTTAAAGACTATTTTGAAATAAATTTGAGGACCGACGTGGAGAAAAGAGTGATCTGGGACGCAAGTAAAGCGGTTATGAGAGGATTCTTGATTCAACAAAATTCAATAAAGAGGAAAAAACAAAATGAGAAAAAAGAGAGGATTTTGGAAAGGATAAAGGAAGGAGAGAGAAAATTAAGAACAAAACCAAAATCTCAGGACATTTTAAGAGAGATTAAGTTATATCAAACACAATATATGGAATTGATGAACCAAGAGATTGAATGGAAGATAAAGCAAATGAAGCAAAAGACTTTTGAATCAGCAAATAAATGTGGTAAACTTTTGGCATGGCAACTGAAGAAAAGGCAGAAACTAAATACAGTTACAAGCTTAGAGGTGGATGGAAAGAACATATCCAAACCTAATGAAATTAGAAATTGCTTTTTAAGTTATTTTAAAAAACTCTACACTCAAGGCCCGCAAAATGAAGAAGATATAGACAAATTCCTTGGAAAATATGGATTACAAAACATCTCTCATCAAAGTAAGATGGACTTGAACCAGAGAATCTCAGAACAAGAGATAGAGGCTGCCATTCAGAATATGCAACTGGGCAAATCTCCGGGACCAGATGGACTGACTTCCAGATACTACAAATCGCTGAAGGAATGGCTGACTCAACCACTAAGAGAAGTTTGTAATGAGATCCTTGAGGGAAAAAGGGCACCTGAATCGTGGAAAGAGGCATATATTTCACTCATACCAAAGTCAGAGACTGAAAAGACCCAACTCAAGAACTACCGCCCAATATCACTCCTTAATGTGGATTACAAAATTTTTGCAGACATTTTGGCAAAAAGATTTAAAAGAGTTTTGATGGAGAAGATTCATAAGGACCAAGCAGGCTTTCTCCCTAAAAGACACCTGGCAGACAATGTAAGGAATGTAATAGACATTTTGGAAAAGCTAGAGGTGAATATAAACACTAAAGCAGTATTGATTTTTGTGGACGCGGAGAAAGCCTTTGACAATATTTCTTGGAGTTTTATGAGGAAGAATCTCCATGGGATGGGGGTAGGCCAGGGTTTTGAGAATGGTATGGCTGCAATATATTCTGAACAAAAAGCTAAACTGATTGTAAATAATGTTGTGACTGAGGAACTTAAGATAGAAAAAGGAACACGACAGGGGTGCCCGATTTCCCCATTACTTTTTATTTCAGTTCTGGAGGTGTTGCTGAATATGATAAGAAATGACCAGCAGGTCAAAGGTGTGCAGGTCGGAGCTAAACATTATAAGTTAAGAGCGTTTGCAGATGACTTAGTATTGACTTTGCAAGAGCCAAACACTAGTACGAAAAAGGTTTTAGAAATAATACAACAGTTTGGCCAGGTAGCTGGATTTAAGTTGAACAAGCAAAAAACCAAAGTTTTAGGGAAACCCTTCCTCAATTTCTCATTCCTCCGTTCCATTTGTTTTGCTTAGAGGGTTTCTAGGTAATCACCTCTGACAGACACAGTTTAAAGTAGGGAGGAAATGGGTTTGACAGAACTCATAGTGTGTTGATTGATGGATGGCATTTATTGTACTTTTATTGTATGTTTATTTTCTATTAATAAACTGTTCACTGCTTTGGGGGACTCTGGGCCCAGAAGTGGTGCATATAAATAAACCATAACATAACATTGTGTTAGCTGTTATAACAAATGTGGTTACCTGGGCATCAGAATAAAAAATAAAGTTGCATCTAAATAATAAATGCAAATGCTTCCAGAGTTTGCGGTTTATTGCAAAAAATAAAACCCATAATGTACCTATTTGCAAAGCATTTTGTTGGTAAGGCACAACATCGGGTAACCAATGTTCAGATCTTAGGTTTGAAGGTCCCATCGCTACTCCTAGTGGTAGGATCTGGGTCTGCTGCACTGATGATGCTGTAATGATGCAGTGTACGAGAGAGAAAAATAAGGGCATTCTGGATTATACGAACTGCATAAAAGCAACATGGGCACTGTAATTATTTGTCACCTAATACAAAATATCTCTAGACGACTTACAAACACAACTAAAATCAATCATCAAGCTTCAAATAATATAACACCTCCCAAAACATGGAGAAACAGCAATAACCATCATCATGGTAAGCCAAAAGCCTGGGAAAGAGATACATCATTTATCAAAATATTAACCACAGTATAGAACAGCAGTACGAGTGGGATCAAAATGTAATAAAACGCATCCTACTGAATGTATGCCTAGAGGGGTGTTGTTAAAAGCACTGACCCTCTCCTGAGAGCTGGAAACTTTAAATATATCTCTAGATCAGTGTTTCCCAACCACTGTTCCGCGGCACACTAGTGTGCCGCGAGATGTTGCCTGGTGTGCCGCGGGAAAAATTAAAAAATTTGAAAGATTTTTTTTTTTAAGTCAAATTTTCGATTGGGGCGCCGTCACTAGATGACCCCTGGGGTTCCTTCCCTCCCTCCCGCTCTGCGCCTCCCTCCTCCTCCTCCTCCGGGGAGGCCCTTCCTGGCTCTCGGCCAAGGCTTGGTGGCTGCCACTCACTCACTCGCTCGCCCACCCGTCCCTCCATCCCTGCACCCGGCCTCTCCCCCTCCGTCCCCGGCGCGGGGGCTGCCGGGATCCGTAGTCCCCTTGCCCTTGGGCTCCGCGCCCGCGCGGGGTGCACGAACTACGTTTCCCAGCGTGGCCTGGTGGGCCGGGCGTTTTGTTTGAAGCGCTCTTCTCCCGGCCATGGAATGAGCGCAGCGGCGGCGGCCGGGCGGGCAGGGGCTCTTCCGCGCAGACCCCGCGCAGCCTGCCTGCGCCCCCGCGGAGATCGGGCGGCAGGATGGAGCCCGGGGATCCCCGCGGAGGCGGAGCGGCGGAGGCGGAGCGGCGGAGGCGGAGCGGCGGAGGCGGAGGCTGCCCCCCAGGTAGGGCTGCGTCGGGGGTTTTCTATTTTTGCAATGCTGCATCTGCGCCGGAGGGGACGCATCGGACCGCGGGGAGACCCCTTGGCGGGCGTGCAAGGCAATGCATGCGTGCAGGCGTTGCATGGAGTGCAGTGCAATGCAATGGCAACGCGGCGCCCTGCATGCATGCATGCAACTTCCACCGGCGCTCCGGACTTGGCAGGTGAGGGGGGTCCCCAGTAGGCGGCAGAGAGAGCCGGGAGGGCGAAGGGGATCCGGGGGGGAGCAGCGCTGCTCCCCGAGCCGAGCCCGGGGGGAAACTTCGGCGTCGTTGCGCCAGGTGTTGGAAGCGGAGGCTGGCGGGGGCCCCTCACCTGCAAAACCTGGTCGCCTCTCATATATTTCGTGCATTGCATTCATCGCCCACTTTCTCCTCCAAGGAGCTCCCGGGGGCGCGCGTGGTTCTCCCCGTGTTATCCTCGCAACAACAGCCCTGCGAGGTGGGTCAGGCGAGTGGCCCAAGGGAGCACCCAGGGATTATCCTGGCCAGGTGGGGTGATTTGAACCCTGCTCTCTGCCCGGTCTTCGTCCTCATTTAGCCCCCACATGTGCATGACTGTGCATGACTGAGGTTTTCCCCCCTCGTCTTGGCTATGGTGTGAGTCTGTGCTGTTAATTAATGGGGTTCTGCCTTCGGAGAAGATGAGCCAGCCCTCAAGGAGGTGATTATGTAATTTGCTAGCAATTCATGTCCCTCCCGGCGTGACACTGCGCGCTGACGTCACGGGGCTGTAATGGTGGTGTGCCTCGAGATTTTTTTCATGAAACAAGTGTGCCTTTGCCCAAAAAAGGTTGGGAAACACTGCTCTAGATTACAGCCGCCTCAAACGCTGTATATTAAAATCTTCTGCATTTAAAAAATCTTATCCTCAGACATTGGAGGATCAATTTCTCCCTTTTTCTAGCAACTGCTACTACCCTGCTTTCGCTACTCTAATCTGCATCCTTCCTTTTCATTTTGCAGGGATGCACCAGTTCTTTGCTCAGGCACGACGAGTCCCATTTCATATTCATAAAAAAACAGATGCCTTTTTGCCCCTCTCTTTCCCAGATGATCAGAGCCTGAGCTCAGTCATGCAGATATTTGTTTTAGCTTCCCTGTTGTGTCATCTGATTTGATTCCTGAGAAGGGACAAATGCCTCATCCTATTGTGAGCTCTTCCTAAGCTTTATTTTCCTATAGACTTGCTCAGATACAGCAATTGCTTTGCGAACAATAGCCCATCAGATGATCAGCCAACAGCAGGAAGCAATTTGAATGGCATGGTGTAATGAAAAGTATATATACTCTAATCACAACATGAAAGCTGTGCTCTTCTTAGGGTTTTTTTTATGATGAGTTGCATCCTATGCTAAGATCCCAGCTGCAGATGAGCTGTCTAAAAGGACAAGCGGATATACAGATAAATTCGTGCCATCAGCAATTTTCTGCGGTGCTCAGATTTACTTTTTCTACTTCTGCAGTTTGTATTGCCCACATCTTTGTCAGCTCTATAATGAAATCAACACTTCCTTGGATGGGAGGGGGGGGCAACAGATGTTTACTGAGCACATGTTAATGGACTTGAGATTTGCAGTGGGGGAATTGAACATTTATCTTTGTGATAATGAAGAGCAACCCTCTCCATTAGCATCTGTCACCTACCAAAGAGGATTCTGAGAAGCAGAGCAGAGGATGTAAGGTACAGTAATGGGGCAGCAGAGCAGGATGTGGTTTCTATGGAGTGAAATAAGAAGTAATCAGGAATGAAGTCCTTTTTTATTGGCCATAGACACTGGCCCAACCTTAAGCCTATGAGAAGACCACAAGCAGGATCTGAGCCCAATAGCTCCCCTTCTCTTATGATCTCCGATAACTGGCATTCAGAGGGATTATTGCTTGAAAAATGGAAGCTTCCTGCTTTTTATAGCAAATCTAGAATGAGCCAGTATGACTCCGGCCTAGAAAACTAAACAATCAGATCAACGATTAATAAAAGAATGGGACTGTGTTAAAGAGTATATGAAAAAACATTGCTCTGGAATAAACATATCGGTATGTAATGAATGAAGTTTGCAAGGTCAAGGTAATGAAGAAATGGTTATAAAAGGTATAAAGCTAGGTCAGTGGTTCGAATCCCTGCAACAGGTGAGCTCCCGTTGCTCGGTCCCAGCTCCTGCTCACCTAGCAGTTCTAAAGCATATCAAGTGCAAGTAGATAAATAGGTACCACTCCGGCAGGAAGGTAAACGGCATTTCCATGCGCTGCTCTGGTTCGCCAGAAGCGGCTTGTTCATGCTGGCCACATGACCCGGAAGCTGTCTGTGGACAATCGCTGGGTCCCTCGGCCTATAGAGCAAGATGAGCGCCACAACCCCAGAGTCGTCTGCGACCGGACCTAATGGTCAGGGGTACCTTTACCTTTAACATATATATATATGTATATATAACACAACAATTAAGATAAAATGAAAAGTTGAAGTCTCAAAAGGATGGAAGTGAGTCAAAGTGTAGGTTTGTTTGTTTAAGTTTTTGTGGTTGCTTTCCTTTTTTTCTTTTTCTTTCTTTGATTTTTTTTATTAATGTATTATTTTGTTTATATTTTATGTTGGGATTTTTGAAAATAAAGTAAAATTAGTAAAGTAAAGTAAAGTAAAAGAAAATAAGAAAAAGAAAAGAAAAGAAAACTAGACTTGGATGCAATAACTTGTGACAGATAAAAGGAAGTTCAGGACAGTGCATAGTCAAAATAAAAAAATTCCTTCCAGTAGCACCTTAAAGACCAACTAAGTTAGTTATTGGTATGAGCTTTCGTGTGCATGCACACTTCTTCAGATACACTGAAACAGAAGTTGCCAGATCCTTCTATATAGTGAGAAGGTGGGGAGGGGTATTACTCAGAAGGGTGGTGGGAATGGGAGATTGGCAGATAGCTGAGATGAGCCTGTTGACGACTCTTAACGACTGCAATAGGTCTTACAGGAAAAGGCAAGGGGTGAGAAGGTGAAAAATGGCTTAGTCATGTATAATGAGATAAGAATCCAATGTCTTTGTTCAGACCAGGTCTCTCCATGGTTTGGACAGTGCATAGTTAAACTATGGGACTTGATCCCACAGGCAGGGATGGACATCAACTTGGATGGCTTTGAAAGAAGATTTGACCAATTCGTGGACGATATGACTATCAGTAGCTACAAGGCATAGTGGCTCTGCTCTGCTTCCATGGTTGAAGGCAGTATCATTCTGAATGCTAGTTAATAGAAACTGGAGGAGGCGAGAGTGTGCATGTGCTCAGGTCCTGCTTGCAGGCTTCCCACAGGAATATGGCTGTCCACAGTGAGAACAGGATGCTGGACTAGATAGGCCATTGGCCTGATCCAGCAGGCTTTTCTTACGATTTCATCCCAAGTTTCAATTTTTCCCTATGCTTATAAAGCTCACTGGGTGACTCACCATCTCTCAACTTAGATGTCTTCACACAATGAAACATCACTCTTGGAGAAATGGTAGTAGGACACCAAATTTAAGAACTATATAATTCATAGCAATCTGCAGTATATTCTAGATTCCATATGTTATCATGTTCAATAAGTGTACCCTGCATCCCAGATCATAGGCATATAAAAGCAAAGCAACAGCAACTTAGTTGGAATCCTGGATTACCAGCTATTGATCTGATTGTCTTGTCAGGTTTCAAGGGTCCCGCCTTGTTGCTTGGAAAGGACAAATCAGTTAGTTTTCGTATCTATCAGCTGCTCCTTTACTAACTTCCTTTATTATATTTCTGCTTTAGATGTGTGAGTTTCTTCTTTAAAAGTCTTCAGGAAAATTCATCAGTATTTTTGTGTGCATTTCTCTCAATAGACACATTTCCATACGCAATTTTCTCAAATAAGCAGTTTCAGATTCCCCAAGTGTCCCTATACTCCAGGGGTGTCCCTGATTTAGAGACACCATCTTGGTTTCTGATTTGATTCTGGAAAGTCCCACTTTTCCTTAGGAGACCTGTAATTTCATTGGAGAAATGTTGGAGGGAATGGAGGTATCCAGCTCCTGAGGTGTCTGAAGGCAATCCTGTATAGGGAAGGGGTTTTTTAAAAAAATGTTTAATGTTTTATTATGTTTTTATATATGTTAGAAGCTGCCCAGAGTGGCTGGCGCAACCCAGGAAGATGTGTGTGGTATAAATAGTAAAATTATCATTATGGAATGGGTCGTACCCTATTTTCATTGGAAAATGTTGGCGGGTGTGCAGTTTTTGAAAAGTGAATTAAATGCATTTTGTATGCTATTTTCACTGATATTTGCATTCTTATCCACACATGCCCCAACAGATAGATTTTGTACACAATTTTAGGCTGGTGAACATTGCACAATTTGGATAAGTGTGAATTCTGAAGGATAACTGTGTTTCAGTTTGTGTATTGCTTGGGGAACTGCCAATTAGATAGGTTCACATTAAAACTTTACTGAACTCAATTTCTCTCTCATCCTCTACTTCCTGCCATTACTTGGGCAAGATGCCCTTCCAGTCTTTCTGAGCCTTAAACACTTTCCAGAGCCCACTTATGCTGTTGTGTGTGCTCAACAAGCCAGCTGTAAGGCAGAGAGTACTTGTGCCAGTGGAACATTTTCTTAAGGCTGATGAGTTTATCCACATAATTACAGTGATTGTGGGGAACTACAATTATGAACTGGAAATCATGGCCCGCTGGTAGCACACAGAGCCTCCACCTGAAAATCTGGCCTGGGAAGGTAATGGTCCATGAAATGAGTAAGTTGTGCCTTTTAGTGAAGAAGTGCATTTACGTTCAGAATACAATGGGACAGATAACCAAGTTGTGTACCCCATGACTGGCATATTTCTTTAGAGTAAACAGGTATCTGCCTGTTTGTACGAATATTGGAAAAATGGTTTAAAGAAAGTCAGGACTGAACTGTTCCTTTTTGTAAAACCCAAATTACTTCTTTCTTTACTGAAGATAAGTCTCAGTGTATAATTGCAAAAATTTGGAAATAGGATTCTTGTTTTGTTAATACTACTAAAGAAATGAATTGCTCTTGAACCTGAATGCATCTTCCATAGAGATTCACAACCGGAATGCATCTTCCATAGAGATTCACAGAGGCATATACAAACCTGATTGTATATGGTGACAATTAATCCAAACCATATTTAACTTATATATGAAAAACAAGGACAATTAAAACTTGGATTCAGCTGCACAGCCATGAATTATTCTGATCAGGAATGGAAACTGCTTTTTTATTCAAAAGGCTAAATAAAATACCACCCTATATATCAGCTGAATTTCATTACAACTACAATTTTATTGCTGCACTTCAAGAAAGAGATTTAATCCCCTGCTTGGATATGCATTGCTCTTTAGGACAAACAAATAAAAATGAAATACGAAAAGAACCTTCGGGAGTATTCATACTGAAATATGCACTTGCTAGGTAATTGCACTAATTGTGACAAGACGTATCTGGTGGTGTGTTAAGGGTGTGAAATGGGAGTTGGAGAACCCAGAAGCAAAGGTTCTTCTTACTGCTGATCCTATGCAATGGCTTAAGACAGTATGTTTCAATAAGACAATTTCATACCATGCTAACTGAAAGCTACTTGCTCCCCCCCCCCTTTTCTTAGAAACCTTAAGTTGTGGACTTGCAGTATTACACCCATCTTTGCTATCCAGAGCAATGATTCTGAATCCTGTGAAATAGGCTAAGCACATCTGCATACAATATGTCCTTTGACCATTTCTGGCCTTTCCCCTGGGCAGCAACCATGGGGTATGTTTACTCAGAAACAGAGGAGGAAATGCATGGGCTGCATAGTCCAGATGCCACAATGTGGAATGAAGGAAGCTCTCCAAAGTGCAGAGGCCAATAATGTCACCGGCATCACTGGGCATGCTGAAGACTCTCCATGTGTTGTGTTACAGCACCTGCAACATTCAGTCACAGCCTTCAATTAGCAACACCTCCTTCGTATTGACAGAAGTATTTCACCTGGGGACAGCAGAGCTCCAAAAATAGCCTCCTGGTAGCTGGTACTACAAGGGCACAAGGAGAAGGGGACGACAGAGGACGAGATGGTTGGACAGTGTTCTCGAAGCTACCAACATGAGTTTGACCAAACTGCGGGAGGCAGTGGAAGACAGGAGTGCCTGGCATGCTCTGGTCCATGGGGTCACAACGAGTCGGACATGACTAAACGACTAAACAACAAGCTGGTAATCATTTTGGTTTTCTGGGTCCAATGCAAGTTTCTCCAGGAGCAGTCATACAACCACCTCCTTTAAGGCAGCTGGGACTGGTCCCTCTTGAATGGAAACCTTAACAACTTCCTTGACACAACTGATAAGTTCCTTCCCACTTGGTGTAATGATCCAAGAGGGGCAAGGAAGCATATGGTGGGCTACAGTTGTTAAAACCTCTTTTCAACATCCCCAAGTATTCACAACAGGAATTCAGTAACCTGTAGTTCCTGGACCATGTGCAAACTGACCATAGATCTACATAAATCTGATCAGATTATATGTGACATTGTGTAAGCAATTTAACACCGCTTCATATTCTGTGATTAAAGTATTTCCTCATAGGCTGCCCCTTGAGTACCTGAGCAGTCATAATATATGTAAACCCATTTGTCGACCAGTACTGTGGATAATTAAAACTCAAGGGATGAATAATTCAGTTGTTATTATTGATAATGTCTGCCACAAACTAATCATGTGAACATTTGTAAGATACACACACATAGTCTGATGTTAATCTAGTAAAGACTTATCTCTCTCCTCTCAGTTTCCTAGTATAAGGGATCACAGACGACATGCCACTGTTGACACCCTATGTTCCTGACACTGGCCAGATATAGCCAATGAGAGAGCCAGTGTGGTGTAGTGGTTAGAGAACTGAACTTGGACATGAGATATCAAGGTTTGAATCCCCATCTGGCCATGGAGCTCACTAGGTGACCATCACTGTCTCTCAACCTAACCTTGCTCACAGGGGAGGGGGAGAGCCATACCATACTTTGAGCTCTTTGGAGGAAAATTGGTATAGAATTGAAGTAAATAATATTTTAAAATGAGCTTACATCACAAAGAGAGAGTACAGAAAGCATGGCCCACCCTCCCAGACTCACACACACTTCTTTGTCTTAAGCAAAATTATATTTATGGAGTGAAACACACAAACGCTTAAGAAAATAATGGGGGGGCAGTGAATGTGTCTGCATTCCATAAACTTCTGCTCCCTGGTGGTTTGCATGTTATCAGACAGCTATCTAAAAATATATCTCCACTTCTAAAGCTTCAGACTTCATCCAAGTAGAATAATCCAATCAACATTTGAACAGAATTTCCAGGAACTTACCAGTTTCCAAGTTCAGCATTCTTTCTCTCTCCTGATCAACTTTCGTTTCACAGATACATTGTCAATTGCTTCCCTTGAGACCAAGGTTGGGATGAATTGTAATTATATGTCAAAATGATTGTTTCCCTTTATTTGTGATTCAAATATTAACTGCTATATAGAAAAGGAGAATAAGGAGCTGGTCACTTTTTTATATGAATAATGATCTCCCATATCTGACTTCCAAGTGAGCATATAAAATGATGCATGGTGTTTATACAGTTTCACATCTTTAGAAATGGACTTACTCATGACAAGGCAATTGCCTACTGATATTTAAGCACTTCCTCATTACAGTACCCTTTAGATTGTCCCATCAATTTCAATATATCAGCATTGCACATTACTTGAGGTGCACTTGTCCGACATATAAAATAAATGATCCACAATGTGTAGGGGTTCTAAGAAGTGCAGATGAAGGCACAGTTCAGAATATGAATAAAACAGAAATGATGACACCTACAATTTATGCAAGAAAGGTCCCTCTGTTCAAGTCAATAAATCCAATGAAAAGAAATAAGAATTCTCATGGAGTAAACAAACAAACAAATTCCTTGCAAAAGACTTGCTTTCCGGTATTCTTTCAGGGGAGATCCATTCATTATGTCTAACATCTGCCATACTATAGAAATTGAATTTAAAAATTTGATTAAAATGTAAGCCACCACTCTCATTAGACCTTCATTCTGATTGCCAATAACGTTTCCTTGCAAATAATGTTCTATGTCGAGTTTACTGCTGCTGGATTTCTAGTTACATTTTGAAAGTTGAGGGTGAAAGCAATATTTCTCTCTCTCTCGGGGAGATTCTGAGGAGGACTGTATTTGAGAAGGATAAATGATTATTCATATTGAATCAATGTTTTCCATGTGCTAGGATGTAAAGGCAACACAGGAACCTTATTAGCCATTTTTATTTATTTATTTACAAATTTTCTTACCAACCTTTCACCATAAGGTGCCAGAGTGGGTTACAACAATACAAAATACAACTGTTAATATGTACTTCTGCAGCTGGTGAACCTACCAAGAGAGTGCCCTCTGTGGATCTTAACAGATGAAATGATTGGAGAGGATGTCTTCCAGATACAGTGGTACCTTGGTTCTAAAATGCCTTGGTACTCAAACAACTTGGAACCCAACCACTGCAAACCTGGAAGTAAGTGTTCCAGTTTGTGAACTTTTTTTGGAAGCTGAACATGCTCTGTTTTGAGTGTTACGCTTCCAGTTTGAGTGCCACGCTTCTGTTTTGAGTGTTATGCTGAGATCTGTCTGGTTTTGCTATTTATTTTGCATTTTTGTTTTTGCAGCTCTTTTGTTTTGTTTTTGTGACTGTGTGGAACCCAGTTCAGCTACTGATTGATTGTGTGACTGCAGTACATTGTTCATTGCTTTCATTTTATGCATCAATGGTCTTGTTAGATAGTAAAATTTATGTTAAATGGCTGTTTTAGGTGTTGTTTTTAAAAGTCTGGAACAGATTTATCCATTTTGCATTACTTTCTATGGGAAAGCGTACCTTGGTTTTGGAACATTTTGGTTTTGGAACGGACTTGAAGAAGAAGAGTTTGAATTTGATATCCCGCCTTTCACTCCCTTTAAGGAGTCTCAAAGTGGCTAACATTCTCCTTTCCCTTCCTCGCTCACAACAAACACTCTGTGAGGTGAGTGGGGCTGAGAGACTTCAGAGAAGTGTGACTAGCACAAGGTCACCCAGCAGCTGCATGTGGAGGAGCGGAGACGTGAACCCAGTTCCCCAGATTACGAGACTACCGCTCTTAAGCACTACACCACACTAGCTCTTAACCACTACACCACACTGACTTCTGGAACAGATTAAGTTTGAGAACCAAGGTACCACTGTATTTGGTGTCTGAGATGGCTATTGTTCTCCACCGGGACCACCACCCATTTAATTATGTTTCCTGTTTTTTGGGATATGACTTTACTAGGTTTAGAATTTTGTCTGTGGCTTTAATGTTTTCGATTG